>NC_135964.1:24720859-25091357 GCF_053455715.1 Rhinoraja longicauda | reverse complement strand
TTTCCCAGTTTGTCTGCAATTTACTCTTCATTGGAGCTACATTACTTTTACAAATCTGGAAGTTCTACTCTGGGCGAAACCAAGCCCATCACAAGACAGTATGTTGGGTGTAGACTAGAGTGAATTTATGACAGATCAGGAAGAATAGTCCCAATTATACTTGAGTATAACAGGAGCCACAAGCCTATATCATAGACAGATAGGCCATGCAATAGTTTTCTTTTGTGAGGACAATCTTACTCATCTGGTTTATTTTCTGATTGCCTGCTGAACATTGTTCTATACACACAAGCCTGTTTGAAAAGTCTTGCTGCTTTTATCCACAGCAAATTCATAGCATTCCCTGTGGACTCGGGAGTAAAGATTTATAAGTGAAATATGCTGCCTTTGTCAAGTAGCAATAGTCTGTTCCATTAAGGTGATTATGAAATCACCATAGAGACTAGTTCATATCTTCAGAAATAAACAAAAGGATTGTAAATTTCAGTGCACTTTACCCATTGCAAACAAGAGTGCATTAGCAGAGACTTTCTCAACCATTATTCAGTGTGGAAACAAATGTGCTGAGAAACTGAAGCTTTACAATAGTTTAGAGATACAGCAGGGAAACAGGCCCCTTGTCCCACACTGACCAGTGATCCCTGCACACTAGCACTATCTTACAAATTAGGGGTAATTTACAATTTTTACCAAAACCAATTAATCTACAAACCTGTACATCTTTGTGTGGGAGGAAAACTGGAGCATGCCGCAGTAAACCCACGGTCATAGGGGGAATGTGCAAACAACATACAGCAGCCCCATAGTCAGGATTGAACTGTGTTCTCTAGCGCTGTACGCCAGCAACTCCCACTGCATCACCGTGCTGCCCCTAACACTGCAGAATCCACGTCAAGGTTCAACAAAAAGTGCCCTTCACTTGAAAACATGATTTGTTGCCAGGTCAGGCCTGAACCTGGCATACAATGTAGAATTCTGTGTTAGTTTATCAACAGCTACATTGTCTGCTGGGTTTCAGGCTTCCTGGAATAACATTTTACAAAGATCATCTTAGATTTGCATTATGGCTAATTGGAACGGATCATAAACAGGTAAGTTTTTGTTTTGAAAGATTTGGGAAAAGGTTGATTACGCCAGTCTGACAGCTATGTAGGGCCAACTCATCATTGGAGAAAAAAGACACAAAGTGCTGGAGTGACTCAGCGGGTCAGGCAGCATACCTGGAGATCATGGATAGGTGATGTTTCAGATGGGTCCCAACCCGAAACGTCACCTTTGTGTCTATTTTGATAAACCAGCATTTGCAGTTCCTTGTTCCTACTCTTCTTTGGTGACTTATTGCTGCACAAAAAGTGAGTCTGCCTTCAGATAGTCTGGAAACTGAGGAACTAATGCTGTGGAAGCAACTCCTGTGAGATTTCACAATTATCCATGTAATTTAGTTTAAAAGGGGGATGAAGCAGGAAAAGATAATCTATCATCCTGATTAGCCTCATTCCTCTCCCTATGCATTCATGAAGCCTACAAACCTTTCCTCCTCTGTCTCTCTCGAAACAGGCCCTTCAGCCTTTATTGCCTATGCTGACCAAGGTGCCCATCTGCATGTCTCACTATCTTGCATTTGACCCATAATCTTTCATCACTTTTCCTATCCATATACCTGTTATACAATTTCTTTTAAAATTAAGGTTGAATTTACTTCCACTGTTCTAAATGACAGTTAGCCTGTTAGTTAAGAATAATCCTCTCTAGCTTTAATAACCTATTAATTTCATGAATTTAACACTGAAGTAAACTTTAACTCAATAGTATTAAAATTGATTCCAGTGTATTTTTCGCTTCTCAGCGTTAGAGCCATTATTTATCTGACTTTCCTAACCAGATTACTGAGAATATGTGGGCAAAATCTGTCAGGATGAAATTTTGTTAATGGAATGCATGAGATGATCTTTTACTGGGGGATCTTTAGGAGTTATCACATGAGGGATAGCAAAAATGGCTGATGTTGATTTTAGACACCAATGAGGGAGACTGCTACTCAGTGTGTGGAAAGGGAATTTGCCTGAAATGTAATACATTTATACCAAGCAGATTGTGTGCCTGTTATAAAAGAATTAAATAAAAGGATAAATGAAACATTTGACTTTCTTTCTTTTGTCTTACAATATTGTGTGTATTTAGTTCATTAGTATAGTTTTTTGTCAGTTGCTAAGACAGAGTGACTTTAGTCTTTGGGATACAGCAGGGAAACCAGGCCTTCGGAGTCTACGCTGACCTGCCATCACCCCGCTCCCTATCACTATCCTACATACTGAGGACAATTGTTTTTAAACTAAAGCCAATTAACCTACACATCTGTACATTTTTGGAATGTAGGAGGAAACTGGAATACCCGGAGAATACCCATGTGGTCACATGGAGACGTACAAACTCTGCACTGACAGCACCCCCTAGTCAGGATCAAACCCCTGGCGCTGTGAGGCAGCAACTGTGCCACCCTTTTTTAAAACCCGCGCACCTACATACACTCTCATTGTCAGGCTTTGCCATCAAACTGCAGCATAGCAAAGGAGTGGTATGGAGGTTGATATAAACATAGCACAAAAAGTAAGGAAATTTGTGTTTGGTAGATTATTTCTTTGTTGTAACAATGCTTCTTGGCAATAAATCTTATACCGTTGGGAAGCCTGTTTATTTCCCTTTTAAATGGTGCCACATTTGTAAGGAACATGCATTTGTGGGATGAGCAGCAGAGCTGAGTATATGGGTTGCGCCCATGAAAAATCTGCCAAATCTCTGCCAATGCCAAACAGCTTATTCTGCCATTGACTCTTGTTCGGTGTTGTTTGGTGGATTGGATGATTGAAGTCTGAAGAAACAAGACATATTGGCAATTTAACAATTTATTCATTTAATAAACAGGAGCCTCAGTAGCGTGTGGAAGAACCATACACAGCTACAACAGCCTGGCACCTCCTCCTCATGCCGGTCACCAGCCTGGTCACACACTTGTGGGATGGCATCCCATTCTTCAACCAGCATTTGTCGCAAGTCAGCCAACGAGGCACCTGATTGTCAGCACCTGGGGGTACCAGAAGCTCAAAACAAGAGTCAATAGCAACAGCAGAATAAGCTGTTTGGCCTTGGCAGAGATTTGGCACATTTTTCATGGGCGCAACCCATATACTCAGCTCTGCTGCTCATCCCACAAATGCATGTTCCTTACAAATGTGGCACCATTTAAAAGGGAAATAAACAGGCTTTCCAAAGGTATAAGATTTATTGCCAAGAAGCATTGTTACAACAAAGAAATAATCTACCAAACACAAATTTCCTTACTTTTTGTGCTATGTTTATTAGGATGGCTGGTGCTCGGGCTGACAGCCTCTGGTGTTGTCAACGTTTAATAAGGAGATTCTTGAGTCAAAGGGACGTTGCAGGGATAGGGCAAGACTGTGGCATTGGCTAAGGCTCAGATCCAGCAGAAGTCTCAACTGCTGAGCAGATCCATGAGACCAGATGTGCACAGCTGGAAACATTTCCCAAACACGATTTCTTAAACTCCCTGGCCTCCTCCTGAACCCTTCTTCAACAGCCTGAACAATAAAGGTCATGGTTTAAGCTAACACCTCTATCCACCTCCAGTTGCTGAGTAAACGTCTACAAATGGCCATTTCAATTACTCACCCAGGCAACTCTTCTAGAAAAACCCATGACCTCCAACCACTACGGAGGACAATGTAAGCCGGAGGACCTCTTCAGGTCTCATGGTCCCTGGAAATACCATAGTGTGGCGGATCAGGCCACTCCTTGGGTCAGCCCCCTCGTTACGTCTAAACTCGGGAATCGTCTACCGCTGTGCCACCAGAGTAATTTGTGTAAGTGAAGAAAATGCTAGTTTGTCCCAAAATTAAAATTGGAACAAAAATTAGTTTAAACTATAAACGAGATGTATAGTTCAAAAATATACAGCTTGGGAGCCATTGTTAATACAGGAGGTTGTGATAAAATACAGGAATTCAGCTCCCCAAAATAGCTGACAATTTAACATTGAACTGTTGGGGATTTATCCGTGCTACTGCCAAGAAGTTTGAGACTCGCGTGCAGATGATCATTGCTGTCATTTCAACTGGGCTCCAGCGCTGGACTTCCCATGGACTAGCTGCAAAATCTGGTAATCACCATTACGCCTACCTGCATCACAGATTCCTAGTCCACGGTATGGAGGCAGGAATCCATCCAGTTATGGTCAACAGCAGCTTCCCAAGAGTCTGATCCTGTTCCCCACAGCACATAACAATGACAATAAAATATAACACCAGAGACACGTAGGAGCCAACATCAGGCAACCAATGCACCAACTCCAGACATACAACCTGCAAAATCTCTCTCTGAGGGGTGTGCTTCAATAGGAAAGAAAATAAGACACACTTAGATGCTATAAACAATCATAAATTAACCAACCAACCCAACCTGAGCTTGGGAAGGGGAAGGTTTAATTGGCAACCAACCACCTCTGAATACACTAGACCACAGAGAAGAAAGGTCTTGGGTTAGTTTATAGTCATGTGCACCTAGGAGAAAGGGAGAAAAAGTTCTTATAATGACCTGGCGAAAGAAAAATGGTAAAAAGTGAGCAGGCTTGTTTCTCAAAAGGTAGTGGTTGGTAGAAGTTCTTTAAAAAAACTCCTGTCAATGGAGCAGCAGAGGCTTGGGAGATCCAGTGTGCCTCCAATATAGGCTGGCTACTTACCCAAGATTTGCCAGTCAGAACGCAACCATATGTGTCAACAAGGGTTAGATTGAGCATATATCGTGACAAAGCATTCATGCTTGGGCCGAGAGCAGCCCAGGTATGGCCAACACCTGCTCAGCATCACAATACGTACACCACAGCTGAGACAACTACCCTCATGGTGACTGGCAGAACATATCAGGCAGGGGGAAAACTAATCAAACAGAACAGCACAGGAACAGGCCCTTCAGCCAACAAAAGACACAAAGATAGGCACAAAGTGCTGAAGTAACAGCAGGTCAGGCAGCATCGCTGCAGAAAAAAGATGGATGATGAGTCGGGTCAGGACCCTTCAGACAAGAAAAAGACACAAAGTGCTGGAGTAACTCAGCGGGTCAGGCAGCATCTCTGGAGAACACAGATAGGTGATGTTTCAGCACAGGACCCTTCTTCAGGGTGGAGACGAGTTACTAGATGGTGCCTGGCCTTGCTGAGTTTCTCCAGCACATTGTTGGGAAAATGAGATGCAAGGAACTGCACAATGTCTGCCGAACATGATGCCAAAATAAATGAATCTGCCTGCATATGATCCATGTCCCTCCAGTCACTGCGTATCCCCAGTAGCGTGTTCCATGCACCCTCTACCCTCTGTAAAAAAATATCCTTTAAACGTTGCCCCTCACATCTTAAAACTATGCCCTCTAGTCTTTAATGTTTCCACCCTGAGAGAAAGTTTCTGAATGTTTACCCTATCTATGCCTCTCATAATATGACGTATGCTTCTATCTGATCTCCCCTCAACCTCTGACGTCTGGATAAAACAATCCAAGTACTTCTATTGGGTCGGAGTTGTTTTGCCTCCGAGATTTCTATTCTACCTCAAACTAGCTAAATGTGTTTAGAAATTCCTCGACAGGTAGAGTCAAAAAGCATCGAAACAGGCCCTTCGGCCCAACATGCCCAAGCTGATCAAAACATGCCTCATCTACACTATTCCCACCTGCCTGCATTTGCCCCATGTCCTTCTAAACCTATCCTACCCATGTCCCTGTCAAATTATCAACATAGTTAGCAGATAAATTATAAACAGACATTAGCTCAAAAGTAATAATTTCAAAATGACATGGGCAAATCAAACATAGAAATCAGTTTTGGGCTGGCAATTTAAAATTTGATCAATTATCAAGTAAAATCTTAAAGAAATTGCCAAAAATTATCTTCTCATTGCAATGGATGGTTACATAAGTCACAGGAGCAGAAGCAGGGTATTTGACCCATCAAGTCTACTCTGCCATTCAATCATGGCTGATCTATCTTTCCCATTCGCCTCCCTTCACCCCACAATCTGATACCCAAGAATCTGTCAATCTCCGCCTTATAAAATACCCAATGATTTGGCCTCCACAGCCACCTGTGGCAATGAATTCCACAGATTCACCACCCTCTGACTAAAGAATTATACCAGTACAATTATACCAGTGACTATGTACACATGCCAATGGATCAGCCGGTATGGGTTTGCTGTTAAACACAGTAATTGGATCCCAATATGAGATGAGGAATGAGGCCTTTTGGGTGTACTAGCCCCGACCAATCCCTTCAATTATACTTGTTTGTACCTTGTTCTCTCTCAAATACCAATGAACCCTCCACCCTGCCCCCACGATTTCCATGCCACCCACCTACACTGCAGTTAATTGATTGTAGACAACCCACCAGCCCATCTTTGGGATACGAGAAGAAACTAGAACGCCCAAGGAAACTCCATGAGGGCCAAAGGGAAAATGTGCAAACTCCATACAAACAACATCCACAGCCACGGTCAAACAAGTCAGAGCCAAGAGAATGCTTTATGCCCTTCATGGTGTAATGAAAACACCATTATCCCTGCAGATATGTTTCCACAACGTTGACCACATTACATGTTTTATAATGACACAATTAAAAATGGAATACTTCCATCCAAGTGGAAATAGCTTGTCATCCTTACTTAGGTGTTTCTGAACATCTATTAGAACATTGCACATCTTGCAGCACAGGAACAGGCTGTTCAGCCCACCAGGTCTGTGCCGAACATGAAGCAAAGACCAACTTTTACCTGCCTGCTCATAATCCATATACCTCCCTTCCTGCTTATCCAGAAGTCCCTTAAATTCCACTATCATATCTGCCTCAACCACATTTCAGGAACCCACTGCCCTCTATGTAAAAAATAACTTGCTCCTCACAACTTTTAACTCTGCCTTTCTCACCTTAAAGCAATGGCCTCTAGTATTTGATTGTTCTATCCTGGGACAAAAAGGTTTCTGACTGTCAACCTCATCTGTGCCGCTCACATAATTTTATATACTTCTATCAGCTCTCCCCGCAACCTCAAGCGTTCCAGTAAAAACAATCCAAGTCTGTCCGAAGAAATACACAAACTGCTGCAGTAACTCAAAGGGGAAGGCAGCATCTCTGGAGAACGTCCTCCAGTGTCAACCGGGTGAAAATCAGCAAAGACTACACTGGTGCTCGTAATAATGTGAACTCACATGCTAGGTTTTATTTCCACTGTCGAACAATAGTGACAAACTTGTCCTTGTCCACATAGGGGCACAGTCCCTTGACATCACTGAGAAGGCACAATTAATAAGGGGTCTTCCTGTTTCTCCCCCCTAACCCCGCTCTCTCCCCATCACCTCTCTCTCCCCATCACCTCTCTCTCCCCATCACCTCTCTCTCCCCATCACCTCTCTCTCCCCCTGCTCTCTCTCCCTTCTATCTTCTTTCTGTCCCTGCTGGGTTAATGAGGATCAGGCTGACAAGGTGCAGGTGAGTTGCTGCAATAACCTTTAATTGGACCCAGCTGTGGTAACTTGGCCGTGTCCTGTACTCGGTGCAGAGCCCGTGTGTTCCGGCAGCCCGGCACTGTTGGTAGGCTTCTTAGTTTCGTTTAGAGATACACCGCAGAAACAGGCCCTTCGGCCCACCGAGTCCCCGCCAACTATTGTTCGCCGTACACTTGCATTATCCTACACAGTAGACAACTTTACAATTTCTATTGAAACCTACAAACTTGCACGTCGTTGGAGTGTGGGAGGAAACTGGAGCACCCAGAGAAAACCCATGCAGTCACAGGGAGAACATACAAACTCCGTACAGATCCATTGTCAGGATTGCACCCGGGTCTCTGGCGCTGCAAGGCAGCAACTCTACCGCTGTGCCACCGTGCCGCCCTTTTCTTGCCCGTCTGCTGGTGACAGGGATCGGAGTAGACCTCAGGGAGTGGTCATAGAGTAGGCATGTGTGGTCGTAGAGGACACACCTGGTGCAGATCAGCATTAAATAATAACAAGCAAATTTAATACAAATGACTTTCAATGCAAACTCAAGATTAAACCTCTTGAGTTTGCATTGAAAGTCGTTTGTATTAAATTTGCTTGTTATTATTTTTCAAGATTATACCTCATCATTATTCCAAACATTTCAACTTTCAAGTACTTTTACTAGATTTCTCCTTTAATTGTTTCCAATAAGTACAGACTACCAGTGATGGCACAGGGCTCTTTGCATATTCAGTATTCCCAATGAAATGATTAAGTTACCCAGAAGCTTGGTAAAACCTTGCTGTTTAATTCGTTTGAATTCATGGTTTTTTTTTCTCCCAAGAGCATTCCGTGGCACCTTCACTCCATCCAGTCTTTTGTTCAACCCTTGGACATGATTCACTTTTGATTCTCACTGAATGCCCTGTCAAAAGTCGAGAGTTTCATTGTTATTGTTCCCAAAACAGAACAATGAAATTCTTACTTGTAATAGCCCAACAGATATGTAAACATAGTACTCTGTGAAACCTATAACAACAAAATGGAGTTTAGTATATTATAAACACACTCACATATATAGTTTTTAATAGCCCAATAGCTGTAGGGGTTGCTCCTGAACCTGGATGTTACAGTTTTCAGGGTCCTATACCTTCTTCCCGATGGCCGGACTGGAATAAGAGTGTGGCAAGGGGTCTCTGATGATGCTGGCTGCCTGAGGTAGTGACTCCTGTAGATCCCTTCAATGGTGGGGAGGTCAGTACCCGTGATGGACTGGACAGTGGTGATGGAGGAGGATGGAAGAGGAGATTTGTGACCTGCTCTGGCGGCCCCATTACAGGAAGGATGTGGAGACTTTGGAGAGGTAGTTTACCAGAATGATCCCTGGATTAGGGGATATTAGCTCACAGGGAGAGGATGGACAGACTGGGATTGTTTTCTCTGGAACGGCAGAGGTTGCAAAGAGATCTGACAGAAGTATATAAAATGATGAGAGGCATAGATAAGGCAGACAGTCAGAACCTTTCTCCCAGGATCGAAGATGTCAAATGCTAGTAGGCATAGTTTAAGGTGAGATGGGCAAAGTTTAAAGGAGATGTGCGGGACAATTTTTTTAAAATACAAAGATGGTAGTGGGTGCCTGGAAAACTCTGCCCGGGGTGATGGATCCTAACTACGTGTGTTGTCTGTACGGAGTTTGTACGTTCTCCCTATGACTGCGTGGGTTTTCCCTGGTGTTCTGGTTTCTTGACTTTTCCTAGGCTAATTGGCTTGGTAAAATTGAAATTGTCCCAAATGTGTAGTATAGTGCTAGTGTATGGGGTGATCGATGGTCGGCATGGACTCAGTGGGCCAAAGGGCCTGTTTCCGCACTGTATCTTTAAAGTCTGTTAGTTCCGCTGCTTTTAAAGTGTCAAAATACTGGCCTCACATCAGGTTCCAAGTGAGCAGAAATGTCATTGTCATACAGCATGGGAAACAGGACTTCTGCCCGACTCTCCCTCCTTCTCTCTACAAGATCCAGTCCAATCCCCCACCTCCAACTCCTTCTCCCACATTCAACCCGAACAACTTTTTCTTTCATTGCCATCTTCTGGAATTCCCATCTGAACCCCAACCCCCTCTCCATCCTGTGACATGACATGTATTCCTAATTTTTCGGTCAAACACAAAGATGTTTAATTGTCGTATACACCTGCAACAGAACACTGAAATCCTTACTTGTTGCAGCTTAAACAGCCCTGAAACACCATAACACACAAATAAATATAAATTAATTAGTCATACTAGGTAACCAGACCTTAACAGTGCAAAACAGAAGTCCGTATTGCAACTATAATAAAGTCTGTAGCCGATTCTAGTTGCTGAAGTAGGCTTTTGATTAGCATTGTGCATTGTTCAAGAGCCTGATGGTTGCTGGGAAGAAGCTGTTCTTGAACCTGGAGGTCACTGTTCTCAGGCTCTTGTAATTTCTTCCCAATGGCAGTAGCAAGATGTTGCCCAAATTGATTTTTATCTTGCAATGCTACTGTGAAGCACTTTTGATAAATGTTTCGATGTTGAAGGTGTAATATCAAAACTTCAAGCTGTTACAGTAAATCCCATTATTAATAGATCGTCATTTAAAAAAAGAAGTAAAACTCCAATTAAATCAGCAAAATTACTGCTCATAATCACAAGGTGCTTCTGGTCCATTTGAATTTCTGTAGAAATACGTACTGTAACTGCAGATGCTGGTTTACAGAAAAAGACACAAAGTGCTGGAGTAACTCAGCAAGTCGGGTAGTATCTTGGGAGGATATGGAAAGGGGACACATCAGGTCGAGAGAAGGGTCCCGACCCAAAGTGTCACCCATCCGCGTCCTCCAGAGATGCTGCCTGACCCGCTGAGTTAGTCCAGCACTTTGTGTCTTTTTTCTATATGTGAACTTCTGGACTAGTTTTGTTATTCTGGGATTTTGGAGCAATTCAGACTCTTATATATTATACTGTGGTAAGAAGAGGTATCATAACCTGCCTCTCCACTATCTCCTTGATATGAATAAGTCGGCTGAAGTGGGGTGTCCATTCCTACTGCTGCCAACTTCCATTTACATCTCTGTGACTCCAACACTTGTTGCCACTGTTGTCAAGATGCGAATTCTATTTAGCATGCAAGTAAATCTTATCCTGGTAGCTTAAACTCAAGAAAATGTATTTGAATCATTTTGGGGAGGAGGGGGAGCAGCTTTCAAACGGAAGCATGATTCAGGGACCATTACATTTTTTGCTTGTGATTCAGAACTCCTGAGGAAGTGAGTTAAGTGCCTTGTAACATACTTACCAGGATTTATTGGTAGGAACCTCTTTTGATGCAAGATGCTTCCAAGCTGCATAATTAATAAAGACAGCCTTGACATCTTTATCCTTGGGAACAGTCAGCACTATCAGATTTCAGACTGAAGAATGAAATTTTAAGAGCAAGATACAAAACAATAACAAAATAATAAAAGACCTCAAGTATCCTCAGTGTACTCTCACACACTCCCATCAGATCTCCAAGGGAATATATCAGAAATTATGTGGGTAGTGTGACCTACTGATGGCAGCTCACACACACCTACTCAGTGGGATAGTTTGACTGATCAATTCAATTCGGATATCAACCATTGTCTCCAGCAGTTAACACAACTAAAAACCAGAACATGGAACTATCTCCTAGAAATGGAGCAGGTCGTAGAGTCATACAGAGTGGAAACAGGCCCTTTGGCCCAACTTGCCCACGCTGCCCAACATGCCCATCACAAATCCGCTCACAACATCCGCTCACAAATGACAACACAAACATATTGTTAACAATTAAGAATAAAGCATAACCACATTAAAAAACAATAAGGATACAACATTACGGTCTAAACATGCGGGTGAAAATAAACCAGAGCAAAAAAGAGACTACAGACTTTGGTTATCGAGTAGAATTACTCCTCGTGGAAAAAAATATGTTTTTATGTCTGGCTGAGGCTGCTTTGACAGTCCGGAGTCGCCTTCCAGAGGGAAGTGCTTCAAAGAGTTTGTGGCCAGGGTGAGAGGGGTCCGTCCGAGATGATCTTGCCCGCTCGCTTCCTGGCCCTTGCAGTGTACAGTTTGTCAAAGGGGGGCAGGTTGCAGCCAACAGCCTTCTCAGCTATGCAAACGATCCGTTGCAGCCTCCGGATGTCGTGCTTGGTGGCTGAGCCAAACCAGACCATGATGGAGAAGGTTAGGACGGACTCAATGATGGCAGTATAGAATTGGACCATCATTGCCTGTGGCAGATTGTGTTTCCTCAGCTGCTGCAGGAAGTACATCCTCTGTTGGGCTTTTTTGACTGTGGAGTCGATGGTGGCCCCCCATTTAAAATCCCTGGAGATGATGGTTCCAAGGAACTTAAATGATTCCACAGTTGTGACTGTGGTGTTGTTGATGGTGAGTGGGGGGAGGGGAGGGGGAACTCTTCGAAAGTCTACAATTAGTTCCACTGTCTTAAGAGCATTGAGCTCCAGGTTGTTGCGATGGCACCAAGACGCCAGCTGTGTCACTTCCCGTCTGTAGGCAGATTCCTCCCCATCCTGGATCAGTCAAATCAGGATAGTGTCATCCGCAAACTTGAGGAGCTTGACAGAGGAGTCTGTGGAGGTGCAGTCATTGGTGTAGAGAGAGTAAAGGAGAGGGGAGAGTACGCAGCCTTGCGGTGTTCCTATGCTGAGGGTCTGCGGATCCGAGATGTCAACTTGTTCTCTACATCCACCGCTCTGTGTAAAAACGGTTACCCCTCAGGTTCCTATGAAATCTTTCCCCCCATACCTTAAACCTATGGCCTATGGTTCTCGATTCCCCTACTCTGAGCAAACGACTAGGTCCCTCAGATCCAAGTGCTTGCTTCGCCATTCAATAAGATCCTGAATTTCTACCTCATTGTCACTCTCTGCACTAACCCCTTGTTGAGTGATTCCCTAAACACTTAAAAATGTCTCAAAGTCTGTCTTGAATATACTCAGCCACCGAGCCTCTTGATTAGAGATTGCATTAATATGCTGCTCTCTGCAGTCATTTTTTCTCTTTTCCATCCTGAATGGCTAATCCCTTATATTGGGTCTGCAGCCCCTGGTTCAAGTTGTACCAGACAGAGGAAACATCAACCCTGTGTCCAGAAATAAGGATTTAGATACTCTACTGTATCCAAAGGCTACACAAAATGATGTAGAAACAAAGAGCTGCAAATACTTGTTAATACACAGGTACACAAAATGCTGGAGTAACTCAGCAGGTCAGGCTGCATCACTGGAGAACATGGATGGATAACGTTTTAGGTCAAGACCCGAAAGCTTCAGTGTACTTATTCTCATAGCTTTAAATTTAAAAACATTAACAAGGGTCTGAAGAAAGGTCTCAACCAGATTAATCTCAAATCAGGTTTGGTTCGGATTGAGCCAGTCATTTGCCAGTAATGCTGAGTTTTTTGCACAACATTTAACTAAGAAGCAATGACATTGCAAACATTTAATAAATAGTTTCAGGTGGAGTGGGCAACAAGACGCATTTGGGAAGAATCTCAGCAAAGGAAAACCATTGCAAAAAACAGGTACATTCTGGTTGTGCATAAATGTCTGCAATGGCACAGTACGCAGCAGGTAGAGCTGCTGCCTCAGTGCCAGAGAACTCGGGTTTGATCCTGACCTTGGATGCCGTCTGTGTGGAGTTGCACATTCTCCCTGTGACCACATGAGTTTTCTCCGGGTGCTCCGGTTTCCTCCTCCATCCCAAAAAGGTGTGCGTTTGTTTGTCAATTGTCCCTCTGTAAATTGCCCTTAGGGTGAAGGGAGTGGATGCGAAAGTGGGATAACCTAGAACTAGTGTGAACGGATGATTGCTGGTCGGCGTGGATCCGGTGGCTCGTTAGGCCTGCATTCATGCTGTATCTCTAAACTGAACTTCTGAATAGTGCAAATGTATATGTATTTGTTTAGCAGATTACAAACAGTGAGGCAGTGTTATGAATTTTCTTGGGATAAAGGATGGAATCTCACCCATTCATCAAACTTGAGGTTTTGCAGGAATGTACCAAGCCTGCGAGTCATCGTGTGTCACTCCGCTATAAATATCACTCGAGGTGTGGATCCATCCTGGGAGGATCCGGATGAATCAGTTCTTCTGGCATTGTTTAATTATGGCTTGTGAGTAAACATACCGGGTGGATGGGGAGAGGGTGGAGTGGAGGAGGGGGTTCAAATCCATACTAGATGGAGAATGCTGGAAACACCCAGGTCGGGGCAGCATCTGTGGAGACAGAAACAGAGTTCATATTTCCATCCATGAACATGCAGAATGTTTTTCTTTCAATAGACAATAGGTGCAGGAGTAGGCCATTCGGCCCTTCTAGCCAGCACCACCATTCAATGTGATCATGGCTGATCATTCTCAATCAGTACCCTGTTCCTGCCTTCTCCCCATACCCCCTGACTCCGCTATCTTTAAGAGCTCTATCTAGCTCTCTCTTGAATGCATTCAGAGAATTGGTCTCCACTACCTTCTGAGGCAGTGAATTTCACAGATTTACAACTCTTTGACTGAAAAAGTTTTTCCTCATCTCCGTTCTAAATGGCCTACCCCTTATTCTTAAACTGTGGCCCCTTTGCAGGTTTGCTCTTCAATCTCAGCGGGAACAATGTGGGAGCACTCAATCTTCTTCAAAGTGTTGGAGCAACAGCAGGTCAATGTGGAGGGAATGAACAGGCAACATTTTGGTTGGAACCTCCAACTTCTTTCCAGTTCTGAATCACAAATCAGCAGACATAAGGAACTGCAGATGCTGGCTTACAAAAAAACCCCACAAAGTGCTGGAGAAACTCAGCTGGCATCTCTTGAGAATATGGATAGGTGACATTTCAGGACGGGACCTTTTCTTTCAACTAATTGTGGTGGTGAGGGGAAAGCTTGAAGAAAGGTGGGGGTGGGACAAAGCCTGGCGAGTGATAGGTGTTTACAGTTGAGGGGAGGGGTTTGACTGGCAGGTGGGTGGACAAATGCCAGAATTGGCAAGATGACAAAAGGCAGTGAAATAAGGGAAGTGCAAAATGTAAAGTCAGAGGAAGCGATATAGGTGGAAGGGGATGGAGGAAGGAAAAAAGGTTGCAGGTCTGAAGAAGGGTTGCAACCCAAAAAGTCACCCATTCCTTCTCTCCAGAGATGCTGCCTGTCCCGCTGAGTTACTCCAGCATTTTGTGTCTACCTTCAATTTAAACCAACATCTGCAGTTTTTTCCTACACAAAGGTTGTAGGTGACCAGTTACCAAATAACAGAGAATTCATACCGTTGGGTTGTAAGCTACCCAGGTGGGATATGAGGTGCTCTTCCTCCAATTTCAATGGTTCAATGATGATTCAATGATAGTTTATTGTCACATGTACCTCGGTACAGTGAATTGCTGTGTTTTGCATACAACCCAGTAAAATCTCACCATGTTCTATACTGTCCAATTCTATACTGCTATCATTGAGTCCGTCCTCACCTTCTCCATTATGGTCTGGTTTGGCTCAGCCACCAAGCACAACATCCGGAGGCTGCAACGGATCGTTCACATAGCTGAGAAGGTTGTTGGCTGCAACCTTCCCCCCCATTGACGAACTGTACACTACAAGGATCAGGAAGCGAGCAGGCAAGATCATCTCTGACCCCTCTCACCCTGGCCACAAACTCTTTGAAGCACTTCCCTCTGGAAGGCGACTCCGGACTGTCAAAGCAGCCACAGCCAGACATAAAAATAGCTTTTATCCACGAGTGGTTGTTCAAGACCAAGTTGTTCAATAACCAAGATCTGTAGTTTCTTTTTTGCTCTGGTTTATTGTCACCCACATGTTTAGACCGTAATGTTGTATCCTTATTGTTTTGATGTGTTTATGCTTTATTCTTAATTGTTAACTGTATGTTTGTGTTGTCATTTGTGAGCGGAGCACCAAGGCACATTCCTTGTATATGCACATACTTAGCCAATAAACTTATTCATTAATTCATTCATTCATGTTTCTGGCGCTGACAAAGTTGCAAAGTGTTCGTTGAACAGTCTTATCTTCTGTTTGCAGCGGCAGAAGATAAGACTGTTATCTTATCCCCCCTTCACCTCTTGTGTCTCAATCTGTTTTTCATTCCACCTGACCTTTTACAGTGCTACTTAAAATTTCATTTTATAGATGGCTGATATCGGATTATAAAATTTACATGCTATAAGAATCACAAGTGTGGGAGACAACTCTTTTTCTCAATCTGTACAAAACCTTACCCTATATTTAAATTAATTTTCATGCAATGAATATTTTATGATTCTATATAATTTTGTTAATAACAGGTCACAGATTTCCCCTGAAAATAGTGAAGATTCTGATTGAGAATGTTTTTATTCCGCAAGCCAAAGCAGAAAAAAGGTAGCCTGAACAGTATTCGAGCAGTTACCAGGTTAGTGTTACTATAGTTACAGATTCCATTCACCATTGCAGAGCAAAGTGAATCCTAGTCGTGTCTATTTTAATTGTCTCCAACGTGCTGTATTATTACCTTCCTTTTCTCAGTCCCCACATTCTGCCTGGGTCATTACCCACATGGACAAATAGTCTCCACAAACAGGTAAAAACCCCACTAACGTGTTTAAATCAAGACTCCATGACATTAGAAAAGCACCACATGCCATTCCCTTCTAAAACTGTGATAAGTGGAGCTCAATTCAACCACGGTGTGGTCAGACATGGAATTTAAGTGTAATTTAAAAGAGCACTGCCCTGGAAGTGCTCCTCATAGATGAGCAACAGCAAGTTGATAAACCTCAGGAACTTAGCTTGAGACTGTAGACCGCAAGAGAGGTCTGGCAGCAAGGTTCCTCACCCTGGATGTGGCTTCGTGAACTCAAGTCGACAGTCAAAACGGCTGCAGACGCCGGCAATCTGAGGCAAATGCAGAACAAGCTGGAAACACTCAGCAGGTTGGGCAGCATCTGAGGAAACAGAAACAGAGTTAACGTTTCAGGCTGAAAAACACCAGGAGAAATGAGAAAAAAAGAAAAAGTGTTCAAGTTCAATTCAATGATACTCTATTGTTACATGGACAGGTACAGTCAAATTCTTTGATTTTGCACACAACCGGCTAAAAAACGTACAGCAGTCCTCACCTAGGCAGTACACAAAGAGTCGCCACGTTTCAGGCGCCAACAAAATTATAAAAGGTTCATCGAGCCGTCAATATTTCCATTCTGTGGCGAGTCAGGCCTGTCGGCACACGACAGTAGGCGGCCTCCCTTCAGGTCCCCCCTTCGTTCTCGGCGCCCTCCCATGGCGGTTTGCTCTTGGTGGCCCTACTCGCTCTCGGTGGTTGCAGAGAGGGTTGAGGGGACGGATGGATAGAACAACTTGAAAGATTGAAGCCGGTGTTTTTTTTAAAGACAGAAAGGTGCTAGTATGCATTTCAATTAGAAAATAAGTTACATTCATCAACATTTGTTTGCCATCAATATACCCTGCCTCCCCACCTGTTACCCGTTTTGATTTTATGACCTGTCAACCTTTAATTAAATAAACTCATAACTGAAAGGTAAATTAAAATGAGGGGTGGCACAGTGGCATAGCGAGTAGAGCTGATGCCTCACAGTGTCAAACCCGATTTCAATCCTGACCTTGGGTGTTGTCTGGGTGGAGTTTGTACGTTATTTCTGTAACCGCGTGGGCTTTCTCTGGGTGGTCCAGTTTCCTACCATATTGCGGTTAATTGGCCTGCTGTAAATTGCAGGTAGTGTGCAGGGACTGAATGCAAAAGTGGGATAACAGAACTAGTGTGAACGGGTGATCAGTGGTCGGTATGGACTCGATGGGCTGATGGGTCTTTTGCAATCAAATTTTTAATTTTTTTTTTTTAAATCGAAAATCTATTTCTTATCTTTTTTGAGCTGCCGTAATCGGTACCGTCGCATACCGCCCCCCCCCCCCCCCCCCCGGTACAGGGTTTCTGGGCCATAAAAAAAACAAAGTGCTGGAGTAACTCAGTGAGTCAGGCAGCATCTCTGGAGAAAAGGAATAGGTGACGTTTCGGGCCAAGACACTCTTCGGTCTGAGAATCAGGGGAGAGGGGAACCAAGAGCTATGAAAAGGTACTTAAAACAAATTAATGAAAGGTATACAAAAAGACAGATCTAAGCCAACAACGATGATCAAGGAAAGGTGGAGCTCACAATGGTCCATTGTTGAAATTCAGTAACACAAAGTGAAAACTCAACAGAATGACAGTGAAACTAGCACGACGACTAGCGTGGGGGAGGAACGAGAGAGCGTGGGGATTCAAGGGTTATTTGAAGTTAGAGAAATCAATATTCATACCGCTGGGTTGTAAACTGGATGTTTGTTGCTAAAATATGCTTCCCACAAGTTTATGTTTTGACTGACAGCTCCCATGTAGCCAGAAGGACACCTCCCAATGAGCCATTTGCCTTCATAAAGAGAAGACTTTCACTCCCTTAATGTTCATCCAGTGAGTCACCCCTGTCGGTGAATCATGCAGGTCTGTGACTCGCTTCCACACAGCCATCATCATTATTATTACACATCACACCAGTCCATCATTGTACAACCACCCAGCATCCAGTCACATTCTGGGCAAGTGCACCCAGACAGGGAGAGGACTAGAGTAGAAACAAGCAACTGCAGATGCTGGTGAAGGCACAAAAGGAGTAACTCAGCAGGTCAGGCAGCATCCTAGAGAATATGAATAGGTGACGTTTTGGGTCGAGACTCTTCTTGAGTTCAGTTTATTGTCACGTGTACCTAGGTACAGTAAAAAGCTTCATTACACCCTCTGTGTGGAAAAATTTGCCCCTCAGACCTCTTTTAAGTCTTTCTCCTCTCACCTCTTCAGAAGACTACGTGAGTCATAGGACAATACAGCTCCCAGCGAGTTAGGCGCCAAATTGCTTTTGCTACCTAACACTTGAGGGGTGGTGTGGTAGTACCTAGTGACCATCTATTACTTGCCCGGCTTTGTCTTGCCTCCCCCCTCTTCCAGCTTTCCCCCCCCCCCCCCCCCTCAATGCAATCAATCTGAAGAAGGGTCCTGTCCAGAAATGTCACCTATCCATGTTCTCCAGAGATGCTGCCTGGTCCACTGAGTTACTCCAGCACTTTGTATCTTTTGTTTTGAACACCAGTATCTGCGGTTCCTTGTGTCTGCAGTCTCTGGTATTCTTGCTCCCAAGGCAAATAATAGAACGCTCTTCAGTATCTGGTGCCACAATATATCAACGGTCGCAAGACACGACATACTCAATACACTTACAAATCTACACACAATTACAGGAGATGGTAATCACACTAGTTCTGTACTTCATGCATTGGTAATAAACCACTTTGATTTGTTTGCAGCTTAATTCATTTGTTGACTAGTTATTGATGCTTTTAATAATTTGTCTGCCATATTTTCATCATTGTGATTACAGTGCAAAGAATAATTTAGCAAATGGACATTGCCTGAAGCAGTCCTGGGGGAACCTGACCGGAGGTTGCGGCCTGCAGCAGAAAATAGGACTGTTTGATGAGCCTTTTGTAACTTTGACAGTGCCAGACAGACACGTGGTGACTCTTGTGTACTGCCGAGGTGAGGTCTGCTGTATAATTTTACCAGGTTGTATGCAAAATAAAGCATTTCACTGTACCTAGGTTCATGTGACTATAAAGTACCATGGAATCATTGAAAAATAACACAAGCTTCTTTAACTACCTTGTGAATGGATGGGGACAAGTTTTGTTCAGAAGGGAACTTGGCCCAATTTATTCTCTTCAAACTGCAGAATTCTTGAGTAATTTACAACATTTTTAAGCACACTGCCTGAGTGGGGCATCAAATCTAGATTCCTCTTCAGTTTTAAAGTTTAATTATCCATTGATGAAGCCATCAATGTATCTGTTAACAGCACCATTTTTCTCATTTTGTGATTATTCTGAGGAATAAAATTGAGTCAAAATGTTAGAGTTTTGTTATCTGGTGGAAAAAAAATCCATGAAAAGGGATAGTGAGTCACAGACACATCATCAAACCAGATTTTAATGTTCCAGGAAGTGACTTCCTATATTTTGCTTGCTCTATTTAAACAGTATAAAAAAGCCACAGGAAAGGGCAGCACGCTTTAACTTTCTAGGAAGCAACACTAACTCGTAGTTTACTTAACGAATACCACAGATTAATATTTAGTCCACACTGATTAATATAAAAACTGCTTGAAGGAACCATTAATGTTTGAAGGAGCCATTCATTAAGGCTCACACTATGAAGATTATTTTTTTCAGGCACCCACCTAGTCACCTCCATCCTTTCTAACCTGCGGGTATGAGACAGAGTAATCGAACCCCTCATCCCTTTCCTGCAGTAACAGGGAGAATTAGGCCATTTGTGTCGTCAATAATGTGTTACAAGCCATACTCCAACTTCGCTTAAGGTTTACCCTTTCACTCTTGATACTGAGGTCTATGATTAATCCAAACACATTTCTTTTGCTCACCATAAAACTAAGGGTGCTGTTTGATTCACCTCTACCACATTGAGGACGTTAGACTTTGTCTGAGGAACTGTTGTTCTCCAATGCTGAGAACTAGATCCTGCACTCTGCATGCAGTACAAAGCTTTTCACTGTACCTCAGTACATGTAACGAGCAATATAAATCCGAACCACTTGTATCTTTCTCTCCACCATCCATCTGTTCTTCTCATTGGGTCATTTCATCAGTCAAAAGCAAGAGACAGAACAAATCAACAAATTCAAACATATTGAACAGAACATAGAACAGTATGGTGAAAGAACAGGCCTTTCGGCCCACAATGTCTGTGCCGAACACAATGCCAAGACCATCACTTATCTACCTGCACATATGCATATCCTCCATATCCATGTGCCAATCCAAAAGTGTCTTAAACACCACTAATGTATCTGCTTCAACCACCACCTCCTGCAGTGTGATCCAGGCACTCACCATTCTCTAAAGCCCCATAGATTCCTTCAGAATGCAACAACGTGCTGAACCAAGAGGCAATTATTCTTCTCAAGAAACGAACGACAAATGTGTGATTATGATTTATTAAATCATGCAGCTGAATTCAATAAATGTATATTCCAGATTTGAACCGATTAGATTCTGATACAAGTACACCATCAATTTTCCAGCACTCTTAGTTCCAGAGCCTTGTCTGATTATCTATTTTGCCGGACTAATAGAGGTCATGTAATAATAATTCAACAATACAACTCTGACCCACTAAATTATTCTCCTCCCGTGTCTCTAAAGCATTATGGCCAGGTAGAAACTTAAATAAAGAAATAACAATTAACAAAGAAGTACACAATTAACTCTTTCACAGGACGGAGGCACATGTCCCGAAAGAGCATAATTTTGTCCAGCTTAAAGGAGGTGCTGAACCATCAGTTGCTGGGAAAAAAAAATTGGTGGTGTACCTCAATAATGGACAACAGTAAATAAATCACTTCTTACAGCCGACATACTCCACAATTTTGCAAACAGCTCACTACTTAGAAGCCACCATTACCTGAAGTGACAATATATTTTATTGCATTCACATAGCTGACTGGCGGATGAGCAACTTCTGATGAATATGTAGAACCACATTGCAGTCTCCCCTCAATGAAGCAAGACTTGAATTATTTAACTTCAACTCCTCGATTGATTTGGTGCTTGATGGGTGCAAAGACTGGCAAGTTTAATTTCTGGCTCCTCCTATTAAAAAAAGAAAAACTAATGCCTAGAAAGGTTGACATTGAAAAATATTAATCACTTGGCAACTTATATTTAAACAGATCCTGTCAGCTACAAAGATTCAAATCGCAAGCTTTCCAAAGTATCAAGGGCAGTGTGGGCAAGGAAAACTATAAAGCAGCCAAGTTTTGGAGAGGGACTTCCAAGATAGAGCTGTTTAGTTTAGAGATCAGCCCTTCAGCCCACCGATTCCACACTGCCCATCGAGTACCTGTTCACACCTGTTCTATGTTATCCCACTTTCTCATCCACTCCCTATACATGAGGGGATAATTCACAAAAGTCAATTAATCTACAAACTTGTACATCTTTGGGATGTGGAAGGAAACTGGAGCACCCAGAGGAAACCCACGTGAACACTGGAAGAACGTGCAAACTCAGAGATAGCACCCACGTTTAGTTTTTAGTTTAGAGATATAGCAGACACAGGCCAGCAAATCCATACTGCCGATAATCACCCGTCCACACGAGTTCTATCCTACACACTAGGAACAATTTTCAGAAGCCAATTAACCTACAAACCTGCAATTCTTTGAAGTGTGGGAGGAAACCAGAGCACCCAGAGAAAACCCACGCAGTCACGGGGAGAACGTACAAACTCCGTACAGACAGGACCTGTGGTTAGGATCGAATCCGGGTCTCTGGTGCCGAGAGGCAGCAGGTCTAATGCGCCACTGTTCATTGACATTTCTGCATCCCAGTTTCACTGGGCAGACATAAAACTATACTTAAGTGGGATAAACCTAACTATGTAGTGTAAATTAAAACCTCTAGTCTGAAAGTTTAGTTCTGTTCTTCCTGTCCATCATAATAGATCTACTCCTGTACACTTTAGGTTTGACTGCAAGGCTTTCACCACCCATTTCACCTGTAAATCCAATGGATCTGAGGAAGTGGTATGTGGGGAGGCGCAGGGATGGAGCAGTGCAGTGGGACAGGGGCAGTGCAGTGGGGCAGGGGCGGAGCATTGCAGTGGGGCAGGGGCAGTGCAGTGGGGCAGGGGTGGAGCAGTGCAGTGGGGCAGGGGTGGAGCAGTGCAGTGGGGCAGGGGTGGAGCAGTGCAGTGGGGCAGGGGTGGAGCAGTGCAGTGGGGCAGGGGTGGAGCAGTGCAGTGGGGCAGGGGTGGAGCAGTGCAGTGGGGCAGGGGTGAAGCAGTGCAGTGGGGCAGGGGTGGAGCAGTGCAGTGGGGCAGGGGTGGAGCAGTGCAGTGGGGCAGGGGTGGAGCAGTGCAGTGGGGCAGGGGTGGAGCAGTGCAGTGGGGCAGGGGCGGAGCAGTGCAGTGGGGCAGGGGTGGAGCAGTGCAGTGGGACAGGGGTGGGGCAGTGCAGTGGGGCAGGGGTGGAGCAGTGCAGTGGGGCAGGGGTGGAGCAGTGCAGTGGGGCAGGGGCGGTGCAGTGCAGTGGGGCAGGGGCGGTGCAGTGCAGTGGGGCAGGGGTGGAGCAGTGCAGTGGGGCAGGGGCTGTGCAGTGACGAAAGAGTGGTGCAGTGGGGCAGGGGAGGTGCAGTGGGGCAGTGGCGGGGCAGTGGCGGTGCAGTGCAGTGGGGCCTTAGTCAACACTAGCACAGTGGTGCAGTTACTGCCTCACAGCTCCAGAGACCCGGTTCGATCCTGACTACAGGTGCTGTCTGTACGACGTTTGTACGACGTTTCTCTCTGTTACCGCATGGGTTTTCTCCGGGTGCTCAGGCTTCCCCCCACACTTGGGAGACATGCGGGTTTGTAGGTTAATTATCTTCTGTAAATTGTCCATGGTGTGCAGGATAGCATACGGGTAATCGCTGGTCAGCGTGGACTTGGTGGGGCAAAGGGCCTGTTCCCACACTGTATCTCTAAACTACGTGCCCCACAAGTGTGTGATCCATACATCAGATAGTGAACTGAGTAATTGGCATACTTGCCTTTCTTGCACCTGTTGAACTGCTGTATCACCACCTCAATTTTCAGCATTCAACACAGCAAGATAAAAACAGACAGATTTATGCTTCCCTCCATCGCCGACCTTTCCCCCAATTTCTATGTGATTCATTCCTATTCATTTGAGAGGAATGTTAACTTTAAACAATCAACAACAAAACATTTCAGAAAAATGAGTGCGGCTTTCATCTGGCAAAAATTCTCCTCCACCACAATCTGACACATCGCTCGTGTCCCTGCCACAGGACATGCCTGTGTGTCACAAATTGAAATCATACTTTCTACAGTCTCAACCTGTGTCAAATTACTCGTTAGAAACCAAGATGTGAGTATCAACTAGCTCAAATTCTGGATCCAGACACAACACATCTTTGAGAACCAAAGTCCTTGATAACACTGCTGCATTTTCACCCATTGGACAGAGGCACAAGAGGCATTTAGATAGGCACATTGGAAGTGCAAGGAACAGCAGGACATGGATCAGATACAGGCAGATGAGATCAGTTTAACTGGACACCATGGCACAAACATTTGGGACCAAAGGGCCTGTTCCAGTGCTGTACTGTTCTATGTTCTGACGTAGGGCGACACAATGGCGCAGAGGTAGATTTGTTGCCTCACAGCACCAGAGACTGATCCTGACCACGGGTGCTCTCTGTATGGACTTTGTACGTTCTACTTGTGTCCATGTAGATTTTCTCTGGGTGCTCCGGTTTTCTCCCACAGTCCAAAGACATACAGGTTTGTAGGTTGCAGATCTTACTAACAAGAGGATTAGTACAGATCTCCGCCAAAGATAGATCTGGCAGTTCGGATCAATCACATAGATTGTGGTAAGATATGGAATTTTACCAAGCGAATCAATAACAAGTTGGAATTCCCACGCTGTCAATGCTTCTCCGGCGTCCTAATTTTCGCTGAAATCACTGACAAGTCGGTAAGTACTTGAGAGTTTTGAACTATAACATCTTGCATTTGTATTTAAAAACCAAGTTGTGTTTAAAAACCAAGCATCACTGTAACAAGGCATAAACTGGATTTACTTCCAGTTTACTAATAGTTGTATTAAAAAAATAATTTAAAAAGTTGTTAAGTGGATTTTTGTGAAAAGCGTGTGGGCATTCTTTGAAAATGTACGGGAGATGCATATCTGGTTTCTGGGTTGCATATCTGGGTTGGGAGCCCACTTTAAATGTAATGGCTGATGGCCATAAACATCGAAATTCCCACGCTTACCTGACCGTCAAACTGTCGCCTCCAATCTACCTGTCAAATGTCCTGACGGTAAATAAATTAGTTAAACACAAGCATTTTATGATATTTTGAAATGACTTTACTTATTTTAATATAATGTGTTTCTAAATGCATCTAAGAGAACCTAGCAAACCTGGGGACAGCAGGCGACAGCGCCCACAATAAGCAACGATACCTGGCGACAAGCCAGCTGTCGCCGAGAATTTCACTCCGGATGATTTCTCAGTGACGCGCTGAGATCCACTACGATTCTTGGAAGACTTCTCGCGATCATGCCCGCGGCACTCAGCGAACTGTCGGCGACAGCCTTGTCGCCGGCAGTCGCCTTAAAATCGCCTAAAGTGGGGCAGGCCCTTAACTAATTCAAACGTCGAGAAGGTCTCTGTTATTGTTATTGCTTGCATTATAAGCTTATCGTTTCACCCGATTTTGGAGCCATGTCGTCACCAAGTTGTGCAAACTTTGCATTGAGAAAGACTGCTGAGGACAACGGAGCACACTTTTTGGAAGAGGTGGTAGACACGGTGAAGAACAACTTCGACGTGGATGACTGTCTAAAGTCCATGCCTTCAGAACTGGAAGCAGTCAGGATGGTAAAAGACCTGACTGACATCCGCCAAATGGGAGGATTTACGTTATCGAAATAGATAAGTAATAGCCGTGCTGTATCCATTAGCATCCATTCCTCAAGCAAGTAGTGCGAAAGAGATCAAGGAGTTGGACTTGGACCAGGACAATCTGCCGATGGAGAGAGCACTAGGATTGCGCTGGTGCGTGGAAACCGATGTGTTCAAGTTCAAAATTGCTCTACAGGAACAATCATGCAACAGACGTGGCATCCTGTCGGTAGTCGGCTCTATCTACCATCCTTTAGGATTTCTAGCACCATTTACTTTGCCTGCTAAGTTGATTATGCAGGAACTCTGCACGGAGAAGCTTAGTTGGGATGACGATATACCTCAAACTTTCCATCAGAAGTGGATGGGATGGCTGACGGATCTCGACAAGGTTGCGGAGTTTGAGGTGGAGCGGTGCATGAAGCCCACGAACTTCGGTCAAATCAGAAATGTACAGCTACACCACTTCTCAGACGCAAGCGGAAGCGGTTACGGCACTGTTTCATATCTGAGACTGGAAAATGACAGTAAGAAGGTGCATGTTGCATTTATAATGGGTAAAGCCAGAATGGCACCATTAACGCAGATGACGATTCCCAGAATGGAGCTTACAGCAGTCTTAGCTGTTAATGTTAATGTAATGCTGCAAAAATTACAGCTCCAGTTGGACAAATCTGTTTTCTGGACCGATAGCACAACAGTGCTTAAATACATCAACAACAAAAACAAACGCTTTCAAACATTTGTAGCTAACAGAATCGCTTTCGTTAGGGATGTTACTGACACATCGCAATGGAGATATGTTAGTACAAAGGAAAATCCTGCAGATGAAGCCGGAGGACTAACGGCAGATGGCTTCTTAAGCTGGAAAAGAAGGAGACTGAAAATTCTGGCTGATGGGCAAAATATTGGAGACTATACCAGACGCTCGAGGGCACGTGAGCACTGTTCGGCTTCAGACTAAGAACAATATCTTGGAAAGACCGATAACCAAGATATGTGTGCTACTGGAAGCTGACACTTGACTTAACATGGACTGATGATTTTGTTGATTGAATAATTACTGTAATAGATTAGATGCCAATATATAGTGCATGCCTTTTGATTATGTACGGAGTTTTTATGGTTCCTTTTTATATTAGTAATTGTTGCGCTATACACATAACAATTAGGGGCTGGTGTGTAGGAGCCATTTTGTATTTAATTGTTATTTTTGCATATTATTATATTACCCTGTATCCTGCTGTAGTTTGGACACTATAGGGTTAATGCTATGCTTACGTATGGGCTGGGCAGAGCTAGAGTTACGGCAGTTTGGGACGTGTTGGCAGTAGGACCCAAGAAGATGCTGACAGAGGTTCAGCCAAAAGATTCATCAGCCAAGATGTAATCGGTTGTAGATCTTACTGACAAGAAGATTAGTACAGATCTCCGCCGAAGATAGATCTGGCAGTTCGTATCAATTGCATAGATTGTGGTAAGATATGGAATTTTACCAAGCGAATCAATAACCAGTCGATGACAAAAAATATGCCAATATGTAATATTGTGACTTCAAATAAAAATCGTCTAACTAATTCAAACGTTGCGAAGGTCTCTGTTATTGTTAGTGCTTGCGTTATATGCTTATCGTTTCACCTGGGAGCTAATTGGTAGACGAGAAGCTGGCCGCTACAGAGGCCTTAAACGGTAAGAAAAACAAGAAGAGTCTTGAGGGACATGGATGATTGGAAGAGGTGGAAGGCATGATCACAGGTTGTGGCTGGGATGGGAGGGGAGGGCCTGGTGAGCCTGGTGAGTGAGAGATGGATATAAAGGACATGACTACAAAGAGGGAATGGAGGTGATTGGACCTCCACTGGTGGTCTTGGAAGGTAAGGAAATCAGGAGGATCTGAAGGGTCCTGAAGATAGAAAGGGGTGAGAGATCAAAATGATCTTGGGAGGATCAGAAGGATGTTGGGCATGGAGGGTGGGGATGATGGTTTGAGGAGTGGGAGAATTTGAGGGGAACTGTCAATTGGAGAGGAACTGTCTGAATCACATCAGTCTCTGGAACTGATGCACTACAAAGCAGAGTACTATATTCTGCACTTTGCATCTTCCCCTTTGCTCTTCTATTGTACTAAATATTTATGTATGGTATATCTGATCTGTTTGGATAGCTTGCAAAACAAAGCTTTTCACCAAACCTCGGTACAATGACAATAATAATAAACTAAACCTGCAGAGGAAAAGCATAGAAAGAAATGGAGCTAATACAGGCAAATGGGATTATTATAGCTAGGCTTTATGGAAGAGTGGATAAAACGAGCCTAGTGCCGTGTGTAAGATTCGACAAGTTCTAGGAGTGCATCCAGAACAACTTTTTCCAAGTCACCCAGAATGTCCCAAAAAGAGCATTGTCTGGGGAATTATATTATTCCCGTGAACAAATGATGCAAAAATCACCTTGGTTGTGCAAAGGCAACTTCCTCTCAGAAGCATGTGGTTCAATTTCTGGCATAACACAAATAACATGTGGAAAAATTATTCTCAATCACATAATGCTGAAAATGCAGCTTTATGGAACTAATTGCCAAGTAATGTTTGCCAAAGATGCCTCGGGTCGATATACATCTTTATTATTCATCTAGGTGTGGCAACTGAGAGACAGAATGGTACGTCTTATTGAAAGGGCAATGTATCACAATGCAGGTGGTCTTGGAGTTATACTATCTTGAAATGGGTACAACAATAAAGTGCATTGACATACTTCAGTCTGAATGCTCTGGGGATACCTGATGTCTCATCTGGCGTCAGATTCCCATCATAACCTAAATTGACTCATTGTTATTCATTTAGTTTCACACGGACAAGCCTGAGAGCTAATGGCAATATTTCACTGAGTTGAACAGTGTCTAGACACCAACATTATTTCAACTGGTCTACAGCACTTTGGGATATCGATTGTGAAATGGTCTGTATGATTGCATCATTTATTTTTACTACGAGTTATTAATATTTTTGCTTTTGATTACAGGATCCTACCAAACTATAGACTTTAACGTTTCTATAATCAACAGTCATTATGGAAGAAAGAGTTCCCTATTTCTGCTCTCTTTTACCTGGAAAATTGCATCATAATAGTCCCAAGTGTTTCACTTTAATAGTTCAGTTTATTATTATTGTCACATGCACTGAGGTACATGCACAGCCTTTCTGCTGACTAGGTGGCAACAAAAAAGCTTTTCACTGTACCTCAGTACATGTGACAATAAACTAAAATCATTTACATGCTATCTGGTCAACAAAAAGACTATGATTACAATCAAGCAGTCTGCAGTGTACAGATATCAATTAAAGGGTATAACATTTAACAAAGTAAAGTCCGATTTTAGATCATTCAAAGGTCTCCAATGAGGTAGATGGAAGGTCAGGACCACACACTAGCTGGTGAAAGGACGGCCTGATAGTTGCCTGATAACAGCTGGGAATAACCTGTCCCTGAATCTGGAGAGAAGCATTTTCAAACTTCTGTTCCTCTTGCCTGATGGGAGAGGGGAGAAGAGGGAGCAACTGGGGTGAAACTGGTCCTTGATTATGTTGGTGACCTTGCCGAGGAGAAGTGTTGCCTTGTTTTCATGCTGTGTTTCTCTAAAAACATCTAAATCAATACAATCACTTTCATAAGATTGATATAAAATGGGATCCGGCCATAGTTTGAAGACAGAATGAAAGCACAGCTTCATCTCAAAGATTTTTTTGTGCAACAAGGACTTATCTGCTTCTTGAACACATCACCTACACTTCAGACCCACGTGCATTAATAAGCATCTGTGAAAGGGTTCATTTCTAAATAGCACGCTCCTGCCACCTAGCTGATTATTTGAGTATTTCAAGCTGTTACTCACCAGAAAAAGAACAGCAATTGATTCTCTCAATCCCAAAACGCTACATACATTGGAATGCAAATGACAAAGAAAACAACCTTCCCTAATAATTATTCTCATCATTTTCTAAGGTCTGCAACATTACTGGACTGAGCCGCTCGAGAGAAAGGCGGTGTGAAAACTCAGACAATATTCAGTTCCTTAATGAGTATTTAGTTTGGTCTAGTTTAGAGATACAGCATGGAAACAGGCTCTTAGACCCACTGACCACACCGACGACCATTGATCACCTGTTCACACTAGTTCCATGTTATCCCACTTTCTCATCCACTCCCTACACACGAGGGGCAATTTACAGAGGGTCAATTAACCTACAAATCCTGTACGTCTTTGGGATCTGCGAGGAAGACAGTAAGACATTTTTCCCAGGATGCTAGATGGCATAGCTTTAAGATGAGAGGATGAAACTTGAAAAGAGACAAGTTTTTTTAAACAAAAAGAATGGTGGAATCCTGGAATACGCTGCCAGGGACGGTGGTGGAAGATGATACGATAGTGGTATTTAAGAAGCTTGAACATGGATATGCTGGGGATATGGATCCTGTACAGGCAGAAGAGATGTTTGAATTGGCATCGTACTCGACACAGATACCCTGTGCTGAAGGGCCTGTTTCTGTTCTATACTGTTCTATGTTCCGTGTTTTAATTCAAAGTGGTGTAGCTCTTCCCCAGTTGTGTCTTAACATCATTAAGTTGTACAATATGCCTTGTTAAAAATCAACAGGCTCAAATCAAAACTACTAATAAGTGATATATTATTAAGGAACGATCTTGCTTTATATTCTTTACAAAATATGTATTTCCCACAATAAAGTAACTTCAGACTACACTTATTGTTGACTGCTATGAATTGTGTAACAGTTATCATAGAATGCTTCAATATTGTGTTGGGGTGCAACAATCCAATGTGTGAACGGGGAGATGAGTTGAGGGCAGTCTTTAGTGTTCCTTAGAACCACAGCGCTGGCCTTGAAAATAAACAAAACACTACTTTCCAAAAATATCAGGGCGATAGTAAATGGAAGTTTGGACTCAGCTTCAAAAGCATCATATCAAATTACTGAAACAGGTTAAAAACATCTGCAAACTACAGTGGTCCCGACCCAAAACGTTACCTGTCCATGTTTTCTAAGGAAGCTAGCCGAGTTACTCCAGCATCTTGTGTCTCTCCTCAAATTTCTAATATCCGGTGACCTTGCTCTGCACCACGTAACGTTGGGCTGTTTATCAGTCGCAGTGCCCAAGGTTTACCACTACAGGGCACTGCAAGCTCACAGGGTGTTTTAAACTGGCCATAAAATAAGCTTGACGAGCATCAGCCTCTTACTTCCCCCCCACCCCCAAGTAAATGAATCCAAGACTAACGAGGGTTGTGGAGGCCAAGTCAATGGATATTTTTACGGGGAAAATGGATAGATTCTTGATTAGTACGGGTGTCAGCAATTAGGGGAGAGAAGGCAGGAGAATGGGGTTGGGAGGGAGAGATAGATCACCTAAAAGGCATAGGTTTAAGGTGAGAAAGGAAAACTTTAAAGGGAATCTAAGTGGCAAACCTTTTACACAGAGGGTGGTGAATAGATGGAATGAGCTGCCAGAGGTGGAGGTGGTGGTAGCAGGTATAATGACAACATTTAATAGACATTTGGACAGGTATAGTGCATAGGAAACTAGGCCAAAATTAGGCCATTTGGCCCATCAAGTCTACTCTGCCATTCAATCATGGCTGATCTATCTCTCCCTCCTAACCCCATTCACATGCCTTCTCCCCAATGGATAGGAAACCATCAGAGGGACACCGGCTAAAGGCAGGCAAGTAGGCTCAGCGTATATAATCAAGTTGGTCAGTGTGGATGAGATGGGCTGATTGGTCTGTTTGTGCTGCAGAGCTTCATGAATCTCACTTCTCTCCCCACCACCCCCTGCAGTTTTAGATCTGTAGACCTCAGTGTAAGCCAACTATGGTTAGGACACAAAGTGCACAGTAAAAATTTCAGTCATCACGTCTGAGACATTGTGTTGCATCACTTTTTGTACACAATCAAATTGTACCATGCATTAGGGCCTGAGCTGTTCGGGAGATTGAGCAGGCTGGGACTTTATTATTTAGAGCGCAGGAGACTGAGGGGTGATCTCATAGAGGTGTATAAAATCATGAGGGGAATAAACAGGGTGAATGTAGAGTCTTGTACCCAAGGTAGAGGAATCAAGAATCAGAGCACAAGGGTTCTCTGGAGAACTTGTTTAGGTGACATTTCAGATAAGGTTAGTCTGAAGATGCACCCCAACCCAGAACACTACCAATCTATGTTCTCCAGAGATGCTGTCTGACCATTATGGGCTCCAATCTCCCCAAGGTCATCAGTTGCCAGCCCCTCAGAATCGTTCTAGTGTTTTCTCGCCTCCAGCTTCCCCCCCCCAACACCACCTCTACTTTCAGTCCGAAGGGTTCCAACCCAAAACGTCACCTAGTCCTTTTCTCCAGCGATGCTGCCTGACTCGCTGAGTTTCTCCAGCATTTTATGTCCACCTTCGGTTTCAACCAACACTGAGTTATTCCAGCATTTTGTGTCATTACTTCAAAAATGATACTACTTTGGTCACAGCAAGAAAGCTTACATTTTGTAAAAGAGCAAAACTGCTGGTAAAGCTTCCAAATAACTTGCGGATGACAAAAATGAAAAAAATGCCAGGATATCCGACCATTATCTATCCTACAGCACATGATCATTGTGAAGCTACACAGATAGGAAGCAGACAAATGTTGCACCCAGTCACATTCCTGGTTTGGAGAGCACAAGGAAGTATGACCATAGCAACCAGCTTATCAGCATGCTTCATATTTCCTCTCTCAACAATCTACACAGAAATGGTGGTTCTTGGACTTCAGCTTTCATAACTACCTAAACAAATTCCAGTCACATTTCACATTTAGTGTGCCGAAGATCTGTTACTGCATTCTTGACGAATATGTATCAAGCAGTTACAGTATAAAGTTCATAGACCTGTGTGGAGAATTGGCAGATATGTGGACTTGTACCTTCTGGTCCTTCATCTTTTTGGCACCCTGGGAAGTTCGTTTAAACACAAGAGCTGAAGACATCACCAACGGAACACAGCTGAAACCAGTCTATAACTATGGCTGGAACTTTCTGGGTTTGGATAAGTGCAATGCTTGTATTGGAACATCACTGTGCAAAAAATTATTCAAAGAAGAAATCAGGTGAGATTTATGATTTTACCGTGGTTAGCAGAACCATTTGTGACGGGCTGTAAACACTATCAGAAATGAAAAACCAAATATATTCAGAACACCAATTTATATGAAATAATCCTAATTAGATTTTTCTAATTTATGTTCACACTGATTCTAGCAACATCAGTTTAGTTTTGGGAAGAGTAGTTTGTACGGGTACAGGAGCGAATTGAAACTGCTCCCTACAATTTGAATTGTTTCCTTTCCACAGAGATTGTGAAATTTCCTTTCAGTCGATTTAGGTGTCTCCAGATGAATTTTCCATCTGAATGCTGTAATAGTTTGGAAATTGTGACTGGCAGAATAAAGTGTCACATGATGAGAACCCATTTGTTTAATAGTTTATTGCTTGATTCTTCGTTACATATTGGAAACAGTGCTAAGGGAAAATATTTGCTGAAAACAATAATCTAATATAAACCATTGTTGTTACTTTACAATGCCATAATCCAATATAAACCATTGTTGTTACTTTACTTTTCAGTTTCTGGCCAGATCTGAAATAAATAAACCTGACATTTTATTTGTCAGTATTGTATTGGTTCTTTCGACATTATTTGCAGGAAAAAAACAAAGAAACTGAATGTGAGAAATTTAATAACAATTAGAATTAAAAACTTGGGGGTGAAATTGATCTATGATGGAGTGTCCGTGAATCAAGTATGTTCCATTGGAAAAAATCAGCTGTGGTGTAAAATGACTGCTAATCAACACCAAGCTCATTTCCTGCCATTGTATTAGACCACTTGAATCTCACTTCAGAAAGTTGCCTTCCTTGCCTCCTTGCTTCTCAAACTGATCGATCGTGGTGCAGCACATATTTAGTTAAGTTTAGAGATGCATCGCGGAAGCAGGCTCTTTGGCCCACTGGGTTCGTGCTGACCAACGATCACCTATACTACTATCCTACACTCTAGGGGCAATTTACAGAAGTCAATTAACCTAGAAACTTGCACGTCTTTGGAATGTGGGAGGAAACTGGAGCACCCAGAGAAAACCCAGAGTTTCAGGGAGAACATGTAAACCCTGTACAGACAGCACCCTTAGTCAGGATCAAACCCAGCTCTCTAGCTCTGTGAGGAATCGACTCTACCTCTGCACCACTGTGCCACCCTAAAAAATAGTTTTTAAAAAATGACAAGGACATGAATGAAACCATGTAATAATGGAAATGAAATCAATACACTTTATACAACTCCAACACAGATCTTTCTCATGGCTAAAACTTTGAGAAGTTTCATTGACATGGAGGTAATATGAAAATACAATCTGGCAACGTCATTCCTACTCTTCCCAATATGGGTATCAGACCTACCACACCCAACTCTTTCCTGTTGAAGGAAACAAACCCATTTATATCTTAGGCTGAAGTATGAAAATGCTGAAAGAACTCAGCAGGGTGCTTGTGTGATGAAGAGCATCAATGTTTCAGGTCAAGGACCCTCTCATCAGAACTGGAAAACTGAGAAAACAAGCATGTTTTAGATTGTTGAGACATAGATTTGGGTGGAGGGGAAATGTTCAAGTTAGGGTGGAAACCAAAGCTGTCAAGGTAACAATAAATATCTGTAGATAGAGAAGGAAGAACAAAAACATTCAAATGGAAATATACAGCATCAATCCATGAAGAAACAAAACCTGGTCCCTGAACCTGTTCAAGTCCAGAGGGGTGCAACATACAGAGAAAGACAAAAGATCAATTTTTCACTGGTACCTCATTGTCACGTACCAAAATACAATGAAATACCTTGTTTTTGTATTACAATTCTGTAAAATCACACAGCCGACCTCACCTAGGCAGAGAGTCGCCACGTATCTGGGGCCGACAAAGTTACAAAAGTTCACAAAACAGTCTCATCATCTGCCTGTCACTGCACATGGCAGCAGGTCACCCCCCTGCCGAGTCCCTCTTCATCAATGCCCCCGGGTCCCTCTTCATTCTCGACAGCCCCCTGCAGGGCCCCCATTTCGTTCTCGCAATGCTCCCTGCCGGCGCCCCCTTCATTCTCAATGGTCCTCCTATCGGATTCCCCCTTCATTCTCGGTGGCCCCACCGAGCCCACGTTCGAAGGACAAGATGGACAAATAATCAGGGAGTCATGGAGGGAATGATGAATGAAGAGTGAAGACAAGGGGAAAGCGTGTCTGCTGCAGAATCCCATTGATGGTGGTGGCAATCAGAGGTGGATGCATCTAATGTGAAGGCTGGTGGGGTGGGGTGGGAAGTAAGGCCAATGCTACCCTTGTTCACGCTGGGAAGAGAGGGCATGAGAACAGAGTTCAGAAAGTGGAGGAGACAGGACCCAAGAACCCTGTAAACTATGATTGAGGGAAAGTAACGATAAAGGGGAAAATAAGACAGCTTTAACGGCATGGAAAGTCTCATCATCAGTCGATACAACAGAGACTATCTGAGCATTGAAGGGAGTCGTTGCAGGAAGCAGAGCTAAGTGGGGGACATAGCTGTAGTTAAGATGGCTGTGGAAGCTAGTGGATTTATAATAAAATTAAATTGCAAATCCAATCGTGCATCTTCCCCCGACCAATCAACCCAGATTAACTATTTTAAAAGTTAGCGAGCTCGGAGCAGGAAGCATTAAGGGTGGCACGGTTGTGCAGCGGTAGAGTTGCTGCCTCACTGCGCCAGAGACTTGGGTTCGGTCCTGACGACGGGTGCTGTCTGTACAGAGTTTGTACATTCTCCTGGCGACTGTGTGGATTTTCTCCATGTTTCCCCCCACATTCCAAAGACCTACAGATTTGTAGGGTAATTGGCTTTGGTAATACTGTAAATTGTTCCCAGAGTGTTGAGCAGTGTTAGTGTCTGGGGTGATCGACAGTCGGCGTTCTCAATGGGCCGAAGGGCCTGTTTCCACGCAGTAAATAAACTAATAGAAGATGTCAAATACAGTGGGATTAGGATGGAGAATTAAAAAGAGAGGTAACCGGAAACCAAACATCACACATGTGGAGTGAACATGCGCTCTCTATCTCTAAAGTCCAAGGGAAAGTAATTGCTAAATCGCATAATACCATCTTTGGTAAGCACACAGAGTGAAAGGATAAAGAATTGCTTTTCTCCAGGATGCACAAGAATCATTTCCCAACATCTCACGTCTCCACATTGTTTGCAGATTTGAGAACTGGCTATCTGCAGATTTAAGACTCCCTCCCAGCCACAGGAAGACGTATTTTGCCAACTACAGCGTGGATGCCGAGACCAGGAAGGCGGTTGTCATTTCTCGACTACAAAGCCAGTATCAGAATGAACTTTCTGATCAGAAAATCTGTCTCTCAGCAGCAAAGAAAATACGCTGCAGCATTGAAAATGTCCTTAGAGCCACAGAGCGTTTCCAGAAATGGCTCACAGCTGATCGGCTGACTGCTGAACTGGTTCAGGTATATTTTTCAATTACAAAGCATAAAAGATATTGGATTTTTAGTTTAGTTTAGAGATAGTGTGGAAACAGGCCCTTCGGCCCACCGAGCCTATGCCGACCAGCGATCCCCGTACATTAGCACTACCTTACATTCTGGGGACAATTTACAATCTTTTACCAAAGTCAATTAACTAACAAACCTGTAGGTCTTTGGTGTGGGAGGAAACCGGAGCAGCCGGGGAAAACCCAAGCGGTCATGGGGAGAACATACAAACTCCATATAGAAAGCACCTATAGTCAGGATTGAACCAGTTTTCAGGTTTGAATTAGGTCACCCTTCAACCTCCTGTGCTCCGAGGTCCCAGCCTATCCAATCTCTTCCTCCAAATTAAACTCGCAAGCCAAGGCAACATCCTGGTGAATCTCACCTGTCCCATTTCCAGTATTGACATCCTTCCTGTAGCTGAACAACCAGAACTGCACATCGTACTTCAAGTCTGGTCTCTCCAACTGCATCATTATTTCCCAATTTTCACACTCAAAACCCAATTAGCATTGGATGATTGCCAAAGTTTGTTATCAATGATAGCTTATTATGAAAATTGAGTAGAACCTCCCTTGAATAGTGGATTCAGAAAGTATTTGGACTCCTTCACCTTTTCCACATTTTGTTACATTACAGCCTTATTTTAAAATGGATTCAATTATTTTGTGTGTGTGTGTAGATTGATGATTAAAAAAAAAGAGTTTTATCCATTTTAAAATAAGGCTGTAACGTAACAAAATGTGAAAAAGAGAAGGGGTCTGAATACTTTCTGAATGCACTGTATATCAGTCCGATCGCCCATCTCTTATACTCAAATTGCTCAGAGGTTTCAGCAAATGCAGAGACAGTGAGGTCAATAGGAAGACAGAATTGCTCAAATTCTAAAAGATTAACAGACACAAGTTTAGTTTAGTGATACAGACTCAGAAACAGACTCTTCGGCCCACCGAGTCCGTGCTGACCAGCGATCACCCCGTAAACTAACACTGTCCTGCACACAAGTGACATTTTACAATTCTTACCAAAGCCAATTAACCTATAAAGCTGTACATCTTTGGAACGTGGGAGGAAACTGGAGCACCCAGACGGGGTGAACGGGCAAACTCCGCCAAGACAGCACCCGTAAGCAGGATCAAACCCGGGTCTCTGGTGCTGAAAGGCAGCAGCTGCACTGCTGCGCCATTGTGCCGCCTGATGTGTAAATGAGACACTGAGCAGCTGAGTGCTTTTATTTTTGAACAATACTATTGCCTTTCTCCGAGCTGTTCATGCATTCCCTTATGTATTCATGCACAGATTTAAATCAACGTTTATTTGTGCTGCAGACCCTCCCAAGCCCCTTACTGAGGTGTCCATCCCAGCGCCTGTTGGACCGGATTGTTCGACGTTACGCTGAAGTGAGGGACTCGGGCAGTGTCCTGATGCAGCATTTCACCGATCGAGACAAACTCCGACTGCTCTATACGTTGTCTATCAACACCCACCCTCTTGTTCTACAGGTAGAGTCCGACGCAACTAAAACTCACTTTCATAGTTCCTATTCTCCACTGTGGATGCAATATAACATGGTCAACCATTTAGAGCAAATAGAGGGACAAGTAACTTTTTAAATGGTGGGAGTTAAAAAAATATTAATGTTCAGGAGGGACCTGGGTGTTCTTGTGCAGGAATCACTGAAAGTTAACATATAGGTAGAGTAAACAATTAGGAAGGTAAATGATACATTTGCCTTATATTTGTTTGCACGAGGAGTTTAATCACAAGAAACGTTCTGCTAAAATGATATTCATCTGAACATTTGGATAATTCTGATCCATCTCCTCAAGGTAGGGTACACTTATGAAAAAGGCAGTCGGCAGATGGTTATTATATTTATTCTGCAGTGGCAGGTTTGTCTTATGAGGAGAGATTAACCTCTCAGGGCTGCACGGTGGCGCAGCGGTTGAGTTGCTGCCTTACAGCACCAGAGCTAGGATTAATTCTGACTACAGGTGCCGTCTGTATGGTGTTTTACGTTCTCCCTGTGACTGTGTGGGTCTTTGGAGTGTGGAAAGAAACCAGAGTCCCCAGAGAAAACCCACGCAGGTCGCGGAAAGAACGTACAAACTCAGTACAGACAGCATCCGTATTTAGGATCGAATCCGGATCTCTGGTGCTGCAAGGCAGCAACTCGACCGCTGCGCCAGAGCGTACAGCGTTTAGAGCGTACAGCATTTAGAGCAAGATCTAACATTGAGGTCCGATTAATGATAGTTCAATGGTCTCCAATGAGGTAGATGGGAGGTCAGGCTGCACTCTCACTGATAACAATTCTTCATCTAAAAATCCAACACTCCCCTGCAAAACTGACATATAGATATTTTCAGCTTTTCCCAGGGATAGAAGGATGGCCATTTGTGCGATACTTTGGCTCTTGTGGTCGACTAATGGTGACTCCCTGGACAAAACCTATCAAAGAGTTCTACAATGCATCCCCTGAAGATACTGCCGATGTTGCCTACCAGCTTCTACAGATTACACACTTGCTCGGAAACAATGACCTGAATTATTTTATGTACTACACCAGTGTCCATGACAATATGTTCGGCACCTTCGAGGATGAGAGACTCTACATCATAGACACCAGCACAATTGGCATCATTGACAAGCTGGAAGGTAAGCATTCAAGAGAAACAAGGAACTGCAGATGCTAGTGTACAAAGAAAGACACAAAGTGCTGCAGTAACTCAGAATATAGATTACCTGTTCACACTAGTACTATGTTATGCCATTTGACAGAGGCCAATCAACCAACAAACCCGCATGTCTACGGGATGTGGGAGGAAACCGGAACACCCGGAGGAAACCCACACGGTTATCAGGTAGAACGTATAAACTCCACACAAACAGCACCCTTAGTCAGGAGCTAATCCGGGTCTCTCGCACTGTGAGGCAGCAGCTCTACCAGCTATGCCACCGTGAAACCACATTGAAAAAGTGATATCAACTTTATATTTAATTTAAGCACAAAGTCTAAAAATGTTCACGAGGGGTCTCGGCCATGTGAGTGAAAAACACTAGTGAAGTAATTAGATCACAAGCTGACAACAGATGAGGTGAAGCATTCAAGCAGCACTCCTGAATCGGTGTCAGAAGGTTGTAGTGAAGAGTGAAGCCCCAGTTCAGGGAAAGTGGCACCAAATTCCTATTTAATGTACCTGTGGGGAAGCTCAAGGAAATAGAAGTATAAAGCTCAATAAGATCCCACATTATCCTGATGCATCCACTTTCATGCTCTCTCCCAAAAATTCAATTGTACAAACTGCACTGATTTCCCCTTAGACATCCTGTGAGTTACATCCTCAATATAAACCAATCTCCCTTCCATTGACTCCATTTTCATCTCATGCTGCCTCAGCAAGGCTACCAGCATAATCAAGAATGATGCACCCCAGCCTTTCCCTCTTCTTCCCTCTCCCATCAGGCAAAAGGTATAGAAGTCTGAAAACGCACACATCCAGATTCGGGGACAGTTTCTTCCCAGTCAGGCAACTGGACCATCCTACCAACGACTAGAGAGCAGTATTGAGCTACTATCTACCTCATTGGAGTCCCTCAGACCATCTTTGATCAGACTTTACTGGACATTATCTTATACTAAACATTATTGATGTTATTCCCTTCATCATGCATTTGCACACTGTGGAGTGCTCAATTGTAATCATGTATCATCTTTCCACTGATGCAACAAAAGCTTTTTACTGCACCTCAGCACACGTGATAATGAACTAAACTTAAACTCAAAAAAGGGAATACAACCAGGATTTCCCTCAAAAATAAACATGCTGATTTAGACTACTCACATTGTAATCTTAATATACCAATATTACACTATATACCAATCATATTGTCATGGACATTGCTCAGTAAAATAGAATGCACATATATCCCTCACCATCCTCCCAACTGAAGGTTGTGGGATCCACAGGAAGCAGCAATGTTCACGGTCAGCTTTTAGGCATCAAAAAGCCTTCTGTGTTGTCAGCAGCATGGCTTGGGTAACCAAATCTGGTCCACTCTCCTCCCCACAACCTATTGCTTGTTACTGTTCAACAAATTATAGCTATATTATAACAGTTTATTAAAACTATATAGTCTTAATTCTTTTAAAAATAGACATTGCTCCTGAGACATTAAAATAATTATCAATGTTTCAGAACATACAAATACATGAGTCATTGAAAGTAGGCATGCAGGTGCAGCAGGCAGTGAAGAAAGCGAATGGTATGTTGGCATTCATAGTGAGGGGATTTGAGTATAGGAGCAGGGAGGTTCTGCTGCAGTTGTACAGGGCATTGGTGAGACCACACCTGGAGTATTGCGTACAGTTTTGGTCTCCTAATCTGAGGAAAGACATTCTTGCCATAGAGTGAGTACAGAGAAGGTTCACCAGATTGATTCCTGGGATGGCAGGACTTTCATATGAAGAAAGACTGGATAGACTCGGCTTGTACTCGTTGGAATTTAGAAGATTGAGGGGGGATCTTAAGGGGTTGGACAGGCTAGATGCAGGAAGATTGTTCCCGATGTTGGGGAAGTCCAGAACAAGGGGTCACAGTTTAAGGATAAGGGGGAAGTCTTTTAGGACTAAGATAAGAAAGGGTTTTTTTTTCCACACAGAGAGTGGTGAATCTGTGGAATTCTCGGCCACAGAAGGTAGTTGAGACCAGTTCATTGGCTATATTTAAGAGGGAGTTAGATGTGGCCCTTGTGGCTAAAGGGATCAGGGGGTATGGAGAGAAGTACAGGATACTGAATTGGATGATCAGCCATGATCATATTGAATGGTGGTGCAGGCTCGAAGGGCCGAATGGCCTACTCATGCACCTATTTAAATAACAAATAAAAAAATTAAAATAAATTAAAGCAAACACCCCAAGAAGTTAAAAAGACAACAATTGCCAAGGACATCCAAATCCCCACAAAAATAACTAAAATTAATCCCAATCCAACTATTCTGAAACAGGGCAGGGGAGTTATTGAGTTTTTCCTCAATCAGCATCAGGAAAGTACATTGGCTGGTTGGTATCACACTGTTATTTGTCGGAAGGTGGTGTCTGCAAATTAAGCTACTCGCTCGGTGCTCCGATGATACAACCAATGAAGGTAAATCATTTTGGGTATAGTGGGATTGTGAAGTTTCTTTCTCAACCTCTGAGAAAATGGTTAGTTTTTATATTCTTTCTATTAGTCAATTTTCTAGCCATTTTAAAGCTGTTTTATACCCAACATGACAATGTAACCTCAGATCTGGTGCAGGGTCACTGTCTTCAATGAAGATGTGGAAACCTTTCGAACAGTTTATAGTCAGAGTCACACAACATGGAAACAGACCCTTTGGCCCATCTTGCCCATGTCGACCAAGACGCTAATCCCGAGTTTGACCCATAACCTTCATAACCTCATACCCGTCCAAATGTCTTAACTACCTAAACTACCTCATTTGCCACCTCCTTACCTATACCCACCACCCTGAGAAAAAATTGACTATGAGGTTCCTATTAAATTTATCCCCATTCATCTTAAATCAAAGCCTAGTCCTTCATTCCCCAACCCTGGGAAAAAGTTTAGTTTATTGTCACATGTACAAACGTACAGTGAAAAGCTTTTGTTGCCTGCTAACCAGTCAGAGGAAAGACTATACATAGAAAATATGTGCAGGAGGAGGCCATTCGGCCCTTTGAGCCAGCACCGCCATTCGTTGTAATCATGGCTGATTGTCCACAATCAATAACCCATACCTGCCTTCTCCCTATATCCTTTGATTCCACTAGCCCCTAGAGCTCTATCTAACAAATTATTACAATCGAGCCATCCACTGTGTATAGATACATGGTAAGGGGAATAATGTTTAATGCAAGATAAACTCCAATTAAAGATAGTCCGAGCATCTCCATTGAGGTAGATAGTAGCTCAGGACCATGACTGAAAAAGACTGCATTCAGCCTATCCATTACACTCTTGAATTTCTACAATACTATGAGATTACTCCTCAGCCTCCTGTGCTCCACGGAATAAAGCCCTAACCTGCCCAACCACTTCCTATAGCAGGCCCCCAAGTTCTGATAACATCCTCTTAAATATTCTCTGCACTCCTTTCAGTTTAACAGTAGTTTTCCTCAGAACTTTATAAAAAGTTAATTGACAACAGAAAAGTCCTGTGTCAATCCACCCCTAAAATTTGTCCCACTTTAAAGCACTGGTTATGCACTACCAGAATGAAATATCCAGTTGTTAAAATGGTTGGCGATATGTTTAAACCCCTCTCTCATTCATGCATTAAATATATACTTAAATATATACTTGTCAAGTTTGAACAAAGTCGTTCATTGTCTTTAGAAACAGGAAACAGACCCTTCGGGCCATGGAGTCCGTGTTGACCAGCGATCACCCTGTACACTCGAACTGTCCTACACACTAGGAATAATTTACAATATTACCAAGGCCAATTAACCTACAAATATGTACATCTTTGGAGTGTGGGAGGAAACCGGAACACCTGGAGAAAACCCACAGGGTCACAGGGAGAACGTACAAACTCCGCACAGACAGCAGCAGTGGTCAGGATCGAACCCTGGTCTCTCTTGCTGTAAGGCAGCAACTCTACCGCTGCGCCACAGTGCCACCCCTTATTCTACCTCAATGTCACCTTCCTGCACCAACCCAATGTCTAGTAATTCCCTAAACACTCAAAAATCTCTCAAGATCTGCCTTGAATATACTCACCTACCAAGCCTCTTGATAAGAGTTTCCATTGATAGGCCTTCTGAAGTGTCATTGTTTTCTCTTTTCCATCCTGAATGGCCAATCTCTTTAAGATTTACTACTGGGCCCCTGTAGATGAACAAATGTGCATAAAATATGATTTGTTTACATGCAGTTTCATTTTTCTGCAGATAAGGAATTTGTCCATGGAAAAAAGGATATCTTCTCTTGTTTGACTTCAGACTGCAAAACTGATTTTGCACCTTGTGGGAATATCAATGAGGCACTGAGCTTCACAAAGGTGTGCAGGGATCTCCTGCCTCACCTTGTGGTCGGAAAATTTACCTCTTCCCCAAACGTGCAGAACCAAATAGACAAATATCTGGGTGTCTGCGGTGATGAGATGCTCTCCACGAAGGTTGTTCTTGAGGCAGCTGGGTGGCTTATAGAATTGTTAAAATCATTGCGCTCTTGTGATCCCCGTTTCAAATACAGATATCCAGAATGTAAATATAATAAAGACTATTGATACCCTACACCTTCGCTAAGGTTCAACTAGTTTGTATTGCACAGTGTATTCACCTACCTTGCATTTGTGCACATTTATTCACATACAACAAATTACATAATGTGCTGCGTTTCTGTAGAATATTCCATGCAAAGTCTGCAAGTTCAGCTCACTGAATAGGGGTGTGGAGTGAAATTCACATTAGGCAGGAATCGTGATGGGTAGACTGATGGGACTGAAGCTTGATAAATCCCTAGGGCCTGATGGTCTGCATCCCAGGGTACTTAAGGAGGTGGCTCTAGAAATCGTGGTCACATTGGAGATCACTTTCCAATGTTCTCTCGATTCAGGATCAGTTCCTGTGGATTGGAGGGTAGCTAATGTTATCCCACTTTTTAAGAAAGGAGGGAGAGAGAAAACAAGGAATTATAGACCAGTTAGCCTGACATCGGTGGTGGGGAAGCTGCTGAAGTCAATTTTAAAAGATGAAATAGCGGCACATTCGGATAGCAGTAACAGGATCGGTCTGAGTCAGCATGGATTTACGAAGGGGAAATCATGCTTGACTAATCTTCTGGAATTTTTTGAGGATGTAACTAGGAAAATGGACAAGGGAGAGCCAGTGGATGTGGTGTACCTGGACTTTCAGAAAGCCTTTGATGAGGTCCCACATCTGAGATTAATGGGCAAAATTAGAGCACATGGTATTGGGGGTAGGGTACTGACATGGACCGAAAATTGGTTGGCAAACAGGAAACAAAGTGTAGAGATTAAGGGGTCCCTTTTAGAATGGCAGACCATGATTAATGGGGTACCGCAAGGCTCGGTGATGGGACGGCAGCTATTTACAATATACATTAATGATTTAGATGAAGGGGTTAAAAGTAACATTAGCAAATTAGCAGATGACACAAAGCTGGGTGACAGTGTGAACTGTGATGAGGATACTATGAGGATGCAGGGTGACTTGGACAGGTTGGGTGAGAGGGCAAATGCAGTTTCATGTAGTTGAATGTGAGGTTATCCACTTTGGTGGTAAGAACAGGAAGGCAGATTATTATCTGAATGGTGTCGTTAGGAAATGTGGAAGTATGAGATCTGGGTGGCCTAGTACATCAGTCACTGAAAGTAAGCATGCAGGTATAGCAGGCAGTGAAGAAAGCTAATGGCATGTTGGCCTTCATAACAAGAGGAGTTGAGTTTAGGAGCAAAGAGGTCCTTCTGCAGTTGTACAGGGCCCTGGTGAGACCACACCTGGAGTATCATGTGCAATTTTGGTCTCCAAATTTGAGGAAGGACATTCTTGCTATTGAGGGAGTGCAACATAGGTCCACAAGGTTAATTCCCGGGATGGCTGGACTGTCATATGCTGAAAGAATGGAGCGACTGGGCTTGTATACACTGGAATTTAGAAGAATGAGTAGGGATCTTATTGAAACATAAGATTATTAAGGGATTGGACAAGCTAGAGTAGGAAACATGTTCCCAATGTTGGGGGAGTCCAGAACTAGGGGCCACAGTTTAAGAATAAGGGGTAGGCCATTTAGAATGGAGATGAGGAAAAACCTTTTCACTCAGTGAGTGGTCAATCTGTGGAATTCACTGCCTCAGAATGCAGTGGAGGCCGATTCTCTGGATGCTTTCGAGAGAGAGATAGAGCTCTTAAAGATAGCGGAGTCAAGGGATATGGGGAGAAGGCAAGAACGAGGTACTGATTGTAGTTGATCAGCCATAATCACAGTGAATGGCGGTGCTGGCTCAAAGGGCCAAAGGGCCTACTCCTGCACCTATTGTCTATTTTGACATATTTTCGAAACTGTTTGTGAAAGGAGACAATCATAGAAATGATACCATTTGGAAAGTTAAACCAGGCCAGGACACACACTGTGAATGACAGAGTCATGGAGAGCGTTTTTGAACAAAGAAATCTTGGTATACAAATGCATAGTACTGTAGTAACTCAGTGGGTCAGGAAGCATCTCTAGAGACACTTTGTGCCTTTTTTTGTGAATCCACAATGCTGTCTGACCCGCTGAGTTACTTCAGCATTTTGTCTTTTTGTAAACCAGCATTAGCAGATACTTGTGTCTCTTCTGTACAAGTACATAGTTCCCTTAAAGTGGAAACACAGGTCGACAGCATGGTGATGCTTGAATGGCATGCAGGCCGCGTCGATCAAAGCATCAAGTTCAAAGTTGTGACTTTATGTTACCGTTGTACAGAACATAGGTTAGGCTGCACTTGGAGAAGTATATGCAGTTCTAGTCACTACTGTACAGGAAACATTGAAGCGAGAGATGGTGCAAAAAAGATTCACAAGGATGTTCCTGGACTGGATGGCTTGAGTTACAAGGAGAAATTGGATAGATTGAATTAGTTTTCCCTGGAGCAAAGGAGGTTAAGAGATAGAGTATTAGGTATATAAAATTAAGAGGGTCATAAATAGGGTAGATAGTCATGGTCTGTTTCCAATGTAGAAAGGAGGAAGAAACAACTTCATTAGTCTGAAGGAAGGTCCCGACCTGAAATCCATGTACTACCGAGATGCTCTAACCCACTGAGATACATCAGCACTGTGTATAGGAAAATAACTGCAGATGCTGGTTCAAATCGAAGGTAGACACAAAATGCTGGAGTAACTCAGCGGGTCAGGCAGCATCTCAGGAGAGAAGGAATGGGTCGACACAAAAAGCTGAAGTAACTCAGTGGGTCAGGCAGCATCTCAGGCGAGAAGGAATGGGTCATTCCTTCTCTCCTGAGATGCTGCCTGACCCGCTGAGTTACTCCAGCAGTTTGTGTCTACCTTCAGCACTGTGTATCCTGTTTCCAATGGTAGGGTTCTCTAAAATTAGAGTGGATATGTTTAAGAGGAAGGAATTTTAAAGGGGATCTAGAGGGGTAAATATTTTACAAAAAAGAGCAGGTGATATCTGGAATATGCTGCCAGAAGAGGTGGTGGAAGCAGGAACAGTCACAAGATTTAACCTGGACAGACACTTGAACGACCAGGTGTTGAAATAGCATAGTTGTAAAACACACACTCAGCTCAATGCTATCAATTTCTGTTTCAATGGGATAAGTTGAAATTTTAATGCCCTCTAATGTGTCAGAATAACTATGAACATTCAGGGAAACAGATAAGAGATCAGGCTTGTTTAAAACATATTCACCATCAGAAAAGAGCACCACTCAAACACATGTCTGCTTGTAGTCACTACACTGGGGAATTTACCTAGCTTTTATCTCGTAACTCTCAATTGAAATTTGCTACCCAGCAGTGTTTAATCACTTGTTGGGCTTGAATGTAGAGGAATATGAGCCAAACACAGGCAGGTGGGACTAGCGTAGATGGGGCATCGTGGTTGGCATGGGGAGGTTGGGCTGAAGGGACTGTTTTCGTGCTGCATGACTCTATAATTCTATGACTCCAATAAAACATTTGGGCTCAGATTGGGTCAGGCTATACCCATTAATTTCCCCCTGGCCCGCAAAGGCATCTTCACCATATCTGAACAGCCTGCTGCACCCAGCAGTGAGATTGTAAAGTCAAGCATAGCAAAGAGCACAAAGAAAATGGTTTGTATTGGATCCAAAATAGCTGTGGATGGGAGTTGACTAAATTTTACACCCAAGTAAACCTTCACCTTTCCTCCCTTATAACAGTAGCACATCCATCCCACATAATCTTCACCCAAGGCTTGGATGCAAAGTCAGGTGCTACATTCTTATATATGCTCCAGTTGTGTAGGTTATCTCTGCTATTTGAATCAGAAAATCCTCAGACCTGCAGACTCTAAACAGGGATGGTCAGAGTTGCTGCCGCATCACATAACATTGTATGGATATCTTCTCTGCTTTTGGCGAGACCACATTTGGAGTACTGTGTTCAGCTTTGGTCTCCCTGTTGTGAGACAGATGTCATTATGATGGAAAGAGTGCAGAGAAGATTTAGGAGGATGCTGCCAGGACTTGAGGGGCTATGCTATAGAGAGAGGTTGGGCAGTCTAGGACTTTATTCCTTGGATTGCAGGAAGTTGAGGGGTGATCATATAGAGTATAAGATCATGCAGGGAATAGATAGTCTGAGTCTTTTACCTAGGGAAGGGGAATAAAAAAAAGAGGGCATAAGTTTTAAGGTGAAAGGTGTAAGATTTAATACAAACCCAAGGGCCAATCTTTTCACTCAGAAGGTAGTGGGTATATGCAATGAACTGCCAGAGGAGGTAATTGAGGCAGATGATGGTATTTAAGAAACTTGGCCAAGAACGTTGATGGGAAAGATTTAGAGGGATATGGGTCAAATGTGGGGGAAATGGGACTAGCTTAGATAGGACATATTGGTTGGCAAGGGCAGGATGGGCTGAAGGGCTTGTTTCTGTGCTGTATGGCCCTATTCTACAGCACTAAAACGGGGATATTCAATGGATACCTACCTTGACATTTCTTCAATGTTAAACATTTTCTCCCTTTGTGGTGCTCTTACTGTGGAAACCAGTTCATTTCCATTCATTCTGATCAGCTTGCTTCTTTAGAGCTCAGCTGCAAGTTCTTCAAAGGCCCTTGTTCAAAATATATAGTTTAGAATTTGTGCTGAGGAAGGAAACATAAACAGATAACAAATACTCAACTTAAAGCAACACAATCACTTTGCAATGCAAGTTTTCTTTGTGTTGTTACCCTCTAGTCTTGGGATTGCATTATAGGAACCTCTACTCATCACCTTGAAAATCAGACCCTGAGTGAGTTCAGATTTTCTATGCCTGTCAGGGTCACCTCACTGCATGTCAAGGACTGAACGCCGTGTGTCAGTTCCTATCAGTTGTATTGCAGTTACACAAATCAAATGTCTCCCATGAACTTGGGTGCAGGGTACAAAGCTAAAGGCAGAAATAATGCATATTTCATTTTTGTTCAAGTATTGAGAAATTTTAATTGTCCTGCCCTTGTAACATTTCATCGGGACAGGACATCAATGTTTACCAACAATAATAAACCATCTTTTGTTCGTGTTTCATTAAGCAATGCAAGAACATTGGGTAAGAGTGCATCACCATACACAATTGAAATATTCCTTCATGCAAGAGAAATAAACCTTTCCATAAAAGGCACAAGAGGAACATCTGGTTCAATGATTTCCTTGATCCAGACACACATCCAGAAAAGTAGTCACCTAAGCCAAGATCTTGCAATATGGAGAATGATGCACTGACAGCTACTTGGTGACCACACAAGAAAACAGGAACTTAAATTTTCATGATTCTCACTTGGGAGGTCATGAAGGAGCAGGGAAAACATGCATGTGAGGCAACCCCCCACCATGGCAAAAGGTGCATTCAAATGTTCATCACAAACAGCTGGCCAGATATGTGCCAAGGCTCCAGCATGAGGGGTTAGGGTGATCAGAGGCATATGTGAAAAATGGTGGAAGAATTTCCATGTAAATAATTAGATGCCACTAGTGTTGACAGTATAGGATACCCTTTCCCCTGTATAATTTTCTGATCCGGGTGCTGTGAAGAATAAATGGCAATTGTAAAACAATAAAATGATGTTGGAAGGGTAACTGGACATCTTGTTTATCTGCCATGGGGTGGGATTAAGCTGTGTTTGTGATCTGTGTCTTCCGGAGGTGCATGATTTAATTGTTATAAGACTATTCTGAAAAAGAAAAAAATGCTTACGTGCCTGCAACAGTAAGCACATCAAACGGAAATTCTGTATAAAAGGAGCAGATGAATCCCAGCGATCGCTGGATTTGACACTTCTAAATAAAGTCTTAATTGCCTTGCCCGATCTTTGTGGAGTGTTTTCAGTTTTCTTTAACAGAACCCAACCAAAAAGCAAGTTGGACTACAGATGCTGGAAACTGGAGCAAATTTTTTTATTTTTAAATCAACCCCTGGAGGATCTCAGCAGATCTTAGTCCAGAGGGTTTTAACCCAGGACAACAACTGTTCATTTCCCTCCACAGATGCTACCTGATCCATTGGTTCCTCCAGCAGTTCATTCTTTCGTGAAAAGCAAAGTTTCCCAAGTTGAATGGTCTGGGCCAACAAGTGTAGAAGTCCAGGATATTGTGATGTGCCTCAGGCACAGTTGATACCGGAATTAATGATAACTTGTCAAGGAGAGAGAGCTTCTAGAATCCTTCTGTCTGAAGAAAAACATGCCCCATCCATAACCTGCCTCTCTTGATCTAAGCACAATTTAAAAAAAACAAAATGCTGGAGGAATTCAACAGGTCATACAGTCTCTGAAGGAAAATGAACAGGTGACAATTTGAGTCGAGACCCTTCCTCAAACTCAAAACATTGTCTGCCCATTTCCCTCAGATGCCATCTGATCTGCTGAATTACTCCAGCACTTTCATTGCTCAAGGTTCCAGCATCTACAATTTCTTATCATTCCATGCTATTGGGTGTTTCCTCCCCCCCCCCCCCCCCCCCCCCAGACAAAATAAGCGGTTGTTGCTACTAATGTGCTTAATGCTTCAGTTGGTGGTGTAATCAGTTGTTAGCCATTTAAGTTAAAAATAAATCCAAATGATACGAGTGCCAGTCACATAAGCCAGACCAACTAAATTCAGGCAGGCAGGCATACAACCATCAGGCTATTAAACACTACAACCTTTCAATAAGCTCCAAACTACATAGAAATGTAGAAAATAGGTGCAGTAGGCCATTCGGCCCTTCGAGCAAGCACCGCCATTCAATGTGATCATGGTTGTGAACGATTAGGGATAGTCAGCATGGCTTTGTACGTGGTAGGTCATGTCTCACAAATCTGATTGATTTTTGTGAAGACATGACCAGAAAGGTTGATGAGGGCAGAGCTGTAGATGTTGTGTACATGAACTTCAGCAAGGCATTCGACAAGGTTCCGCATGGTAGACTGCTCTGGAAGGTTAGATCGAATGGGATCCAAGAAGAGATCCAAGAGAAGCTGAATGGATAGTAAATTGACTCCATGGAAGGAAGCAGAGGGTAATGGTGGAAGGTTGCTTCTCAGACTGGATGCCTGTGACTAGTGGTGTGCCTCAGGGTTCGATATTGGGGCCGTTACTGTTCGTCATTTGCATCAATGATTTGAATGCGCACGTAGCGCAAGATTAGCAAGTTTGCTGATTAATCAAAAGTTAGTGGTTTTGCAGATAGTGAAGATGGCTGCGTACGATTGCAGCAGGATATGGATCGATTGGCCAGGTGGGCGGAGGAATAGTTGATGGAATTTAATACAGAGAAGTGCGAGGTGTTGCATTTTGGGACGTCGAACAAGGGCAGGACGTGCACAGTAAATGGTAGGCCTCTGGGTAGTTTTGTAGAGCACAGGAATCTAGGAGTACAGGTGCATGGTTCCTTGAAGGTCAAGTCGCAGGCAGATAAGGTGGTCAAATGGTTTTTGGCACTTTGGTCTTCATCAGTCAGAGTGTTGAGTATAGAAGTTGGGAGGTCATAATGCAGTTGTATAAGATGTTGGTGAGACTGCATTTAGAAATATTGTGTGTCTTCAGTTCTGGGCACCATGTTATAGGAAAGATATTGTCAAGCTTGAAAGAGTTCAGAAAAGATTTACGAGGATGTTGCCAGGACTAGAGGGTGTGAGCTCTATGGAGAGGTTGAGTAGGCTGGGTCTCTATTCCATGGAGTGCAGGAGGATGAGGGGAGATCTTATAGAGGTATACAAAATCATGAGAAGAATAGATTGGGTAGATGCACAGAGTCTTTTGCCCAGAGTAGGGGAATCGAGGACCAGAGGACAGAGGTTCAAGGTGAAAAGATTTAATAGGAATCCAAGGGGTAACTTTTTCACACAAAGGTGTATGGAACAAGCTGCTAGAGGAGTTGAGGCTGGGGCCATCCCATCATTTAAGAAACAGTTAGACAGGTACATGGATAGGACAGGTTTGGAGGGATAGGGACCAAGCACAGGAAAGTGGGACTAGTGTAGCTGGGACATTGTTGAGTGAGTTGGGCTGATGGGCCTGCTTCCACACTGCATCACTCCATGACTCAATAGACAATAGGTGTAGGAGAAGGTCATTCGGCCCTTCGAGCCAGACTCTATGGCTGATCATCCAAAATCAGTACCCAGTTGCTGTTTTTTCCCCATATCCCTTGATTCTGTTAGCCCTAAGAACTAAATCACACTCTCTCTTGAAAACATCCAGTGAATTTGCCTCCACTGCCTTCTGTGGCAGAGAATTCCACAGATTCACAACTCTCTGGGTGAAAATGTTTTTCCTCATCTCAGTCCTAGATGGACTGAAATAACGAAATGGACTAAATAAGAACCTCTTATTCTTAAACTGTGACCCCTGGTTCTGGAGACATTGTTTTTCTTCTTTGGACTATTATTATAATTTTTATAGAAAAACTTAACTTTTTTGTTGATAATTATGGTGTTTACAGAGCATTATGTTTATATATCTATTGTGCTGCTGCAAGAAAGAATTCAAATGTTCTATTTTGGGACATATGACAATAAAACATCCTGGACTCCTGATTCCAAAAGGAGTGAGATTCCATTTGGATTTTTACAGCAATCTATAGGTTTTGTGACCAGTAGAACAAACTCTTAACTTTCTGTAGATAGAGACAAAATGCTGGAGTAACTCAGCAGTTCAAGGAGCATCACTGGAGAAAAGGCATAGGTGACATTTCAGATCAGAACGCTTCTTCAGACTTCAGAGATTTATTGAATTGAATACTCGTCACATATGACAAGTCTGTTAAATTCTTTGCTTGCATACCCAAGGTATGAAAAGTCACCAATAAAAGGCGCTTACAAAGTTAGATTATCTTCCCACCCCACCAGTTCATCCTCCCTCACAGTGCCCCCCCCCCCCACCCAGCCACCACGGGTCCCTGTTGTTCTTCCCCCTCTCTCACGGCGGTCCTACCACGCCGTGTCCTTTGTTCCTTCCCTCGGCAGTGGCATCCTCACTTCCACGTGTCCGTCCTCGTCCGTCGGCCGGCGCCATCATCGACCGACGCATTGACATCTCCATTAACGCTGCTGGGTCTTCTCCGTGGCGCCAACCCAGGCCCCAGCCGCAGGCTCAGTTAACCCGCGAGGCTCCACCTCCGACCCACGAGGCTCCGGCCCGTGAAGCCCAGGCCGCGAGGGTCAACCACCGGCCCACGATGCCGGGGACGCACCGGCCTCGGCTTCTCAGCAGAACCTCCGGAAGGTGCTTAGAGGGGATCTGAGAAGGATTTTTATTGACCCAGAGAGATAATTAATTGGATTGCACTGCCTGAGAGAGTTATGGAATCAGTTTACTGACTGCAACTAAATGAATATTTGAATTGCATCTATGTAGAAGACCAGAGGGTGAATGCTGGAAGGTGCGATTAATTTTGTATCTTTAGTATAAACTAGCATCTGCAGTTTCTTCTTACACATCTTAACTTTCTCTGTCAGATCTATTTAAACAACCCATCCAACTATCAGTGAGATTTGAACTTCCATTTAGTTTCATCTCCAAAACACAAAGCCTGCTACCTTTCAATATACTGTGCATACAGTGTCATTTATACAATCTATGTACTAAAACTCTCGTTTGTTTGTTTGTATGTTTGTTCCTGAACTTCAACCAAAACGGTACACGATAGCGCATCAATTTTAGGCCCACCTGACTCACCGTTATCCCTTTGGTGTTAATGGAAGTTTCATTGAAATCGGTGTTATATTTTAAAAGTCATTCACATTTTAAAGTTTAAATCTATCTCCTAGGGAGTGAGTGGGGAGGGAGGAAGGAGGGGAGGGAGAAGGGAGGATAAGAGGGGTTGAGGGGGATGGAGTGAGGGGTGAGGGGAAGGGGATGAGGGAGGGGGAGGAGGGTGGAGGGAGCGGGGAGGGGGAGGGAAAGGGGAGGGGGAAGGGAAGGGGAGGAGAAGGTGCTGCACCAATGCAGGAGAGGTTTGGGCCCAATTGGTCTAGTTATCTTATAATAATGCTCTTTGTAGATGCATTGTAACATGTAATTATTAACATATTCACAAAATGTTTAATTTGCCACAGTATCCAAGCTACATTTTCTTCCATGGATAATTTTTGTTGTGCTTCCACACTCTAGACGCCCAGATTTTATACCATACTAACCATCCTCAATTTCAGGTCATCATTTGAAGCATTTTTAACACAAGGCAAACATAATTACAAAGATGCCTTGAGCAAATTAAATAAACATACATTACTTTCAAATCTTGGAAATTGACTCAGCAAATACCCATTCCAGCATTCACCTCTCATTTACTCCAAGATCGTGGATTGCTCTATAAAGGACTAGCAAAGACTCGGGACTAAACGGCGTTTTTCTGTATCGCAACAACCTTCAATCACTGACAGAAGGGGAAGGTGAACAACTCATTCATGCAGAAACCCAATCACAATGACACATTATTTAACTAGTTCAGACATATTATTTAACTAGCTGTTCCAGATGTACAAGATGGTACCAGGTATGATAAACAAATGGGGGAGGCATAACGGCCTTTATTTAAATAATCTACATTAGAGCATATTTGTCAAAGATAAATATGTAATATGTACAAACTGCTAAAGATAATTTAAAAGAATTTTAGCATCACTGCTCCAAAGCTTTGAAGGCTTTAATCTAGCATTAGATATACCACCCAAGGATTGCTTTAAAATGTAATTTTCTTTGTAGATGAACAATATTTTTACATTCTTTAAATTTACTGCACTTTAATCAAAAAGCATTGCTTATCTACTGCTGCACTATTAAAACCACACACAAGACCTGCAGCTGCGACACACTCCCGGGAGGTGGTGCAAGAGATTATTGCCGTTTGCTTGGAATAATCAAATACTACAAGTCCTTAACGAATAGCTTCGCTTCCCATTTATATATAAATTCTTCTGGACATAACTCTTTTATTTTATCCATTTCAATTTTAACCCATGCTGTTTTTCCACCCTCTTGATAAAAGGATGAAATAAAACTCATTTGTGCTGCCAGATAATAATTTTAAAAATTTGGTAATTGCAGTCCACCTAATTCAAATTTCCATGTTAATTTTTCCAGACACTCTTGGCATTTTACCTTTCCAAAGAAAATTCCTCACAATTTTGTTCAATTCTTGAAAAAATTTATTTGGCAAAGGTATAGGCAGTGTTGAAAATAAATACTGTATCCTCGGAAAAATATTCATTTTAATACAGTTCACTCTCCCTATCAATGTAATTGGAAGATTCATCCATTTCTTCAGGTCCTCATCTATTTTTTTTATTAGTGGTTTATAATTTAATTTATACAAATTATTTAACTTATCTACTTTAACTCCTAAGTACTTAATGCCTTCTTTTTGCCATTTAAACTGACTTTCTCTTTTACATTGGTCATAATTGCCTTCAAAAAGAGGCATTATTTCAGTTTTATCTTTATTAATTTTATATCCTGATACTTTCCCGTATTCTTCCAAACTGAAATATAATTTTCTTAAGGATTCCAATGGTCTAGTAAGACAAATTAAGACATCATCTGCAAATAAAGTAATTTTGTGATCTTCCTGATTAACTAAATCCTTTAATGTCTGAATCTGATCTTATTAGTTCTGCCAGAAGTTCAATAGCCAGTACAAATAGAGCTGGTGACAAGGGACATCCCTGTCTGCTAGATCTTTCCAAATTAAATGGTTGAGATGATGATTGGCCATTTGTCACCACTTTGGCTTTGGGTTGTTTATAAAGAGCTTTTACCCAGTTAATGAAACCATTCCCCAATCCATACTTCTCTAATACTTTAAATAAAAAATCCCATTCTAACCTGTCAAACGCCTTTTTTCAGCATCTAAAGCAACTGCTACGCTTAAATCCTTTCTGTTCTGTGCTAAATGTAAAATACTTATAAATCTTGCTACATTATCAGATATTCTCCTTTTTTTGACAAATCCAGATTGATCCTCTTTAACCAACTTAGGTAAAAATTCTGCCAGTCTCTTTGCCAAAAGCTTGGCAACTATTTTATAATCTGCATTCAACAGTGATATTGGTCTAAACGACGATGCTTTTGAAGGATCTTTCCCTTTTTTTTGAATTACAGTTGATTGCCATTGAAAAGGATTCCGGTAATGTAGAAGTTTTTTCCGCTTGTTGTATCACTTCCATAAATACTGGTAACAACAAATCTTTAAATTTTTTATAGAACTCTGGTGGGAAGCCATCTTCCCCATGTGATTTATTACTTGGTAAAGAATGTAGTACTTCCTCCACTTCTCTCAAAGTAAAGGAGGCATTTAGTCCCATCTGCTCATTAGAAATTGTTGGTAATTGTATCTTAGATAAGAAATTATTTATCTTAATTTCATCCTTTTCAGATTCAGAATGATACAGGTTAGTGTAACATTGCTTAAATATCTCATTAATTTCTCTAGGTTTATAAGTAATAGTATTTTGATCTGTTCTAATTGAATTTATTGTTCTTAATATTTGTTCTTCTTTCAGTTGCCATGCCAATACCTTATTCGCTCTTTCTCCTAATTCATAATACCGTTGTTTAGTTCGTAATATTAATTTTTCGGTTCTATAAGTATGTAAAGTATTGTACTGAAATTTTTTATTTCCAAGTTGTATTTTTTTTGTATCTGAAGAAGCATTCTGTAAGTCTTTTTCTAATACGGTGATTTCTTTTTCTAATCTTTCAGATCGAATCTTTCAGATTCCTTCCTATAATCTTTCTTTATCTCAGATGAGTAGCTTATAATTTGGCCTCTCAAATATGCCTTCATTGCATCCCATATAATGAATTTATCATTAACTGAATTTAAATTTGTTTCCAAAAATAATCGAATTTGTCCTCGAATAAAATTGCAAAAGTCTTGCCTTTTCAATAGTAAAAGAGTTGAGTCTCCATCTATATACTGACTGTTCTTTATCTGGCATCTTAATTTTCATTAATAATGGTGAATGATCCGATAGCAATCTAGCCTTGTAATCTATTTGTATTATTCTTCCCCTTAATTGAGCTGAAATCAAAAATAGATCTATTCTAGAATATGTCTCATGTCTATTGGAATAGGAGTAGTCTTTTTCCCTAGGATGGCTTTTCCTCCAAATATCTATTAAATTTAAATTTCCATTAAGTTCAATGTTATCTTCGCTGCTCTTGTCCTTGTCATTGTTCTTGATGATCTATCCATTTCTGGATCTAAACAAAAGTTAAAATCTCCCCCTACCAATATATTTTCATGTGCTTCCGCCATTGGATTCAAGGTTGTTTTTATTGGGAGATACAAAAGGAATATTACCAAAGCTAATTTTAGAAAAACATCAGGAAAGATTTCTCAAAATAGCAATAGCAGTAGCAAAAAAATGTGTAGCAGTCACTTGGAAAGATCAAAATGAAATAAGATTTGAAAGATGGTATGCAGAAATGCGTAGTTGTATCCCATTAGAAAAAGCAACGTATAATCTGAGAAATTGATATGACTTCTTCTTGAAGGTGTGGAACCCATTCATTTTAAAGCTAGGATTAAGAATTGGAAATATTTAAATTCAGGATTGTTTTGATACCTTTAATAAGAATTTAATAAGAAATTACCCGGAAGTGTCTCCTTCTGGACTCCAAGTTTCTTTCTTTCTCTCTTTCTTTTTCTTTTTCCTTCTTTTTAACTGGGGGGTGGGGGGAGTGTGGGAGGGGAGATAATACAGAACAATACATGTACAATCGAATTTATAATGTAGTTATTATTGCTTACTATGATATGTAACATCTATGAGTTCTGTTAAAACTTAAATAAAATTTTAAAAAAGACCCCTGAAGGTGTTCTGTGGTATCTGACACCAAAACATCCTTCAAATCCTGTAAACTGTGAGGTGGAGCCATCGTAGATTGGACTTGTCAATCCAGCACATCCCACAGATGCTCCATCGGATTGAGATCTAGAGAATTTGGAGGCCAGGGCAACACCATAAACACTTCATGTTCCTCAAACCATTCCCGAACAATGTGTGCAGTGTGGCAGAGCGCATTATCCTGCTGAAAGAGGCTACTGCCATCAGGGAAAACCATTGCCATGAAGGATTGTACCTGATCTGCAACGATGTTTAGGTAGGTGACACGTGTCAAATTGATGTCCACTTGAATGGCCGGACCCAGGGTTTCCCAGAACATTGCTCAGAGCATCACACTCCCTCCACCGGCTTGTCGTCTTCCCAGTTGGTTTCGACCAGATGGGATAGCCTTCATTGCCCTCGCGCATCGATGAACCTTGGGCGCGCCACACCGTCGCCGGTTTGTGATGTGTCCTCCTCAGACCACTGTCGGTAGGAACTCTCCACTGCTGACCGGGAGCACCCCACAAGCCTTGCCATTTCAGATGTTCTGACCCAGTTGGCTGACCATAATAATTTGGCCTTTGTCAAAGTCGCTCAGGTTTTTATTCCTGTGCATTTCTCCTGCATCCAACACATCAACTTCAAGAACTGATTGTTCACTTGCTGCCTAATATATCCCACCTCTTGACAGGTACCATTGTAACAAGATAACCAATGTTATTCACTTTACCCGCCAGTGGCCATGTTTTGGCTGATCAGTGTATACTTGTACTGTTTTGACTTTTTGGTAGTTCTTCTCTGTTAAGATAGCTTTCCTGATTACCATACTGGATTTCTTGTTTTTATATCCCCTAAATTTGGGGTCCCCTGCAATAGGAACATCTTCAAGTATCCACTCAATTTTCTAATAAACCTTTGCGCCACTTCAATAAACTTCCTATTTGGAATTTTCTTTTGCAATTTACATATATTCTCTCCTGTAAAAATGATCTGATCCAAGACTGATACTATTTCAGAAGTATGTAGTATTGCACATTCACCCTGTGACCATGTGGGTTTTCTCCAGGTGCTCTGATTTCCTTCCACCTTCTAAAGACGTGCAGGTTTGTAGGTTAATTGGCTTCTGTAAATGGACCCGTGTGTAGTATAGAACTAGTCGTCTATGAGTGATCATGGGACAGCCTGGAGTCGGTGGGCCAAAGGGCCTGTTTCCACGCTGTATCTCTAAACAAAACAATAGGAATCGCTTAAGCAATTAGTTTACAAAATAACTCAAGTGAGGCACCAATCTACATTTGAATTTGCATTCATTTCAATACTGTATCCTCAAATTATTTCAGCATAATAGCAATTGAATGGGGGGGATTATTTCCAATTAAAATCATTTAGGTGCATTAATCAAATACAAAGATTTAATTTTATCCATTAAAAAAAAAATCATTATTTTAACGATCTTCTTAAAACAGAGTTAAGGGATCAAGAGCAACTTTCTGTCTTTTATTGGTTCGTTGAGATTAATGCTGTCAAATTGAGAACTGGAGACCCAGATGGGGCAGGACGTGGTAAATCCTTCAATTTCCAAGGGTATCTGTGCGCTCCAGATATATAGCCAAGTAGCTCTCTGTATCATAACGGCATCCTGATGAGAAGTCAGAGGCCTGAGTGACCGGGTATCAGTGAGGTTATTGCACTTTTAAGAAAGTTTTGATCACACTTAAATCTTTTTCTGTCTGGTAACCTCTTCCACATAAGAGCTTGAGACAAGCCATCTTTTCAGGAGTTAGTTTCCAACATTCATGCATTGTGGCCTGCCCAGCAAAACCAACTGAAAGTAACTAGGACCTCAATGCGGATGATATTGGGTGGGGGAAAAAAGTCACTGACATTGGCTTACATTTCCTTTCATTGAATTTGGAGGATTTTGTAGAAACATTATTGGTGATATTTTTCCAAAGCTCGCTGCAGTTAATCCAGGTCTCAGAAGCATATTAGATCATTGCTGGCCATGTTTCATGCAGGTCTGAGGTCTTAATTTTCAAATACCCCATTTCCTTAATTGACATAAGGCTGTGCTGGTGCATCAAGAACATTGGTGAATTGTCACTGATGTCTGTCTTGGCCAAGAGATGAAGTCTGGAAATGGTCCACATTTTAGGTCTCACCGCAAACTTTACTGGTGGAGAGCAGATTGGTGCAATTGTGGCAAGTAGTCTTGGTCTTGCAGAGGGTTCAGTCTAAAGCCCATCTTCGTGTGTTTTGGTAAACATGTCAATAACGACTTGGAGCTTCACCAATAAGTATACACAAGTGCATGTGTCTGCAAACTACTACTTCACCACAGGAGGTTCACCTGACTTTAGACCTGGATTATTGTCATATAGGTTGAACATTTCTCATTGGCTCTGAAGATTAATTGGAGGTGGAGGTGAGGTGCAACACTGCGATGAGAGTTAGAGAAGTATTGTCACAGACTTGCTTGATACTGGTTTTCTGAGTTTGGTCTGTTGTAGATGGTTGGTTAATATCATTGTTTTCATGCTGGTTTAGTTTTATTTAGAAATCAGGCCCCTTCAGCCCACACCGATTATCGATCACCCTTACACACTAGTTCTATGTTATTCCACTTTCTCATCTACTCCCAACACACTAGGAGCAATTTACAGAGGTCAATTGACTTACAAACCCATCTTTGGGATGTGGGAGGAAACCATACTACTTGGAGGAAACCCATGTGGTTCCTGGGAGAATGTGTAAACTCCGCACACATGGCAGTAGTGGTTAGGACCGTTGATGGCTTCCATGCCGGTTAAGGGCATCGTGGCTGTCAGTGAGTTGATTTCCTTGCCTTCTCATTAAGATAGTTGTGGTGGTACGAGAACACTACAGTCTACCTGTCAATCTTGATCTTCCACACACAAAATGAAAGAGGTCAAAAACAATATAAAAGTTGCCTATTGCAGAAATTAGATTTATCTTCCTGCATCAGAAGTACACATCAACAATCATTGCAAAATCAAATAAAGTGTAAATCCATGTTCAGCATTGGCACTGCCACATGCAAGATCTTGAATTCCTTGTGAAAACACCAAAGCACCATACTGTGGAAATGATGGGAAGAAGGTTGTGAATGTTGGAAAACAATGATATCAGCTTCAGGTTATTAATGCAAAAGTTCCCAAGGGCAATGTGCTCAGCCTAACTATCTGCAGTTGCTTCATCGCCAATCTGTCCTCCAAATAGTCAGAAGATTACATACGATCTCAGTTCCATTCACAAATAATGAACAGTTCATGCCTACTTAGGGCATAACCTAGATAATGGGATAATTAGTTGGTTGCTGCAGGTAAAATGTGCAATACATGGCAGAGAAATTACCATTTTCACCAAGAGAGTGGAAGCCAACACTCCACTGCATTCAATAACACCACACAAGGAAAATTCCTGGGGGCTGGAGGCATAGGTCAACATTGATCACATATGGAACAATGTACTGCATGAATATAGTGGCTACTGTTAGATGTTGGATATTGCGCAGATATTGACTCACCTTCTGGATCCTAAAAGTCTTGCACCATTTGCAGAAAGATACTCTGTGCTTGTCTGGCCAAATGTAATTGAAGAAGTTTCATGGATGCAAGACAATGCCTTTTATTGAAATAGCAGTGTGTAGAATCACACTACATCAAATTTCTGAGGCTCATTCTATACCATCTCCATCTCTCAAACACATTATCTGTCAGATGGAAAGGATAGGGCAGCAAAAGCTAGGAAACATGATCATCCACAAGTTCCGTTCCAGGCTACACACAAGCCACGTTTTGGAAATACATTCGCAAATCTTATTCATTAATGGGCCCAAAGATTGCAACATCTTCATAGCATCGTGTGAGTACATTCCCCATAAAGATACTAGAACAAAACCGCAACTAACAGCCATTTTAAGGTTATTTATAAGTCAACAATAAAAGTTAGCCTTCTAAATGATAGAATTTTAAACAAGAATTCAACAGATTAATTTTTTTAAACACAGAAAAATAAAAAATACATAAAAAGCTTTTGATAAACCTCCATGATCAGTCACAGTGTAGATCAGATACTACACCAAGCTAGACCATTTTCGCAAGAATTTGCAGTCTTTTAAACAAGGTTGATACTAATCACTGTAAAGAACAAGAGATGATGCCGTCAAGTTGTACCCTTAGCACTATAACCTATAAATGAGAGCTGGGTTCCGTACTCAGAGCACAGAATGAACATTAAAAAGGGTTGTTGGCGTGTTCAGAGTTAAATACTTGAGAACTTTAGCCTACAGTACACGCAAAATATCTTGGAATGTCAAGCGAATGCATAACAAAAATGTGGTCTTCCTACAAGTATGACCTACAGATGTTCAACAGCTTCTGGAAGGCTGAAATAAAACGTGTCTACGAGTGTCCAAATTGAAGAAATAAAGCTGGTGAACTCAATACTGAGGAAAACAAAACAGAAGAGAGTAAACTATGCAGGCAAGTTAGGAACCAGTTCTTCCCGTCTTCCTTCCGGGAGTGAGATCCATGGAAGCCTTGTGGAATTAAGATTGGTCTCTTTCTAAAGCAGAGCTCATGATCCGATATAGGCTTTTATCAGGTCATTCCAAAACACAAAGTGCTGGGAGGAACTTAGCAGGTCAGGCAGCATACATGAAGGGAATGAATGGATGACATTTTGCATTGGGACCCTTCATAATTTATGAAGATATTGGACCGCCATCAGATTGTTACTCCACAGAAACAGTGCTGATAATATAAAAATTAAAATTTCTAGTACAAGAAAAATAAGCATCGAAGATGTATACAGAAACAGTATTGAAAGAGAATGCATAATATTTGACATTTAATTCGTAGCACTATGGAAGAATAACAACAAAAACAAACTTGTAACAAGCCTGTTTACTGAAGACATGATGTTGAAGTGAACAAGTTTTGGACTTATTCAGCACAACATAAAAGGAAATATTGAAACCATAAATGCAGTGCAGAAAAGATCTAAAAGACAACCCGAACAAAATCAAAATATACATTGATTTATGATACGGGACTAAAAGAAGTGTAGCAATGCACCTTAACAACCTGAATTAGAGACTATTTGGCAGCTACAAAGTATGCTTGCATATCAGTACAATGAACAATAGCTGAAACCATAAGAAAATAAAAATAAAAGGAAATCATCAGGTTAGAAATTCATGCAAACATTTGAGACTGATGAGTAGATATGGAAGCTTTAAATTTATCCATGAAGCAGTTTAGGAAGGTAAGACATTTAAAATTTCTAGGTGGATAAACCAAGTAAATCATCTCCCTTATTTCCATCAATTTATCAGTGGTCAGATCAGACTGAACAATTAATAACTCCTTTCATGCAATATCATGGTCTTCAAGAACTTCACAGAAGTGTAATCAACAAACATTTCACTTGGGGACACAAAAGTATGTGAAATGTTTTGAAAAGTCTCTGGTGGAACAACACTTTCATCAGTAACTCCAAAGATGGCATCATGTACAGTCAGCACGATAAATTTTCCAATGATACAATTTGACAAATGAGACTAAAACAAAAATCAACAATATGTTTTCAGACTTCAGTGCTGCGGAAATTGAGAGAATCAAATTTGACTGCATATTTCTTCAGAGATGAAGCCTTTGCTGCTGATCGAGATGGTAAAATACATTCATTCTAATCCTGATGTTATTGTAGACAACAAGAGTATCCAGAATGCTTCAACTCTCATGTTTTACGCCCACCTCAGCAATGCACAGTAGACATCCAAGTTAATAGGGTTCTCTCAATGTATCTTCAATCAAAAAAGTTTGCATGGTTAAAAACAGCAACAGTAGTGCTGGTCAAGATTGCAATTGGATTTCCACTCATGATTTTTCATATATTACAGGATTCATAGCGAGAGCAAATATGAACTCAACATAGTCTTTTCTAGACATCAGGCTAAACATACAACAAATGTTTAAATAGATCAATGAATACCCAATAAGCAAATGACTAACTAAAATAAAACGGTCATCTTAAGAAGATTTCGGTGGCATCAAAATCTGGTTAAACCCTAAATGTAATATTCTGAGATCAGATAAATCTATATTTTATAACGTTGCAATGTATTTCCAAACTCAATCAGCCCCTTGGAAAATAAATGATCATCTCAAGATTCATTAGCACCAGAGATGATGGGCTTTAAGGTGAGAAAAGAACAAAGTTTAGCTACAGCAGAGAAGGTTAAACGATCCTATAGAAATGTTTGAAATTTGGAGTGGTTTTACTGTAATAGGGAAATGCTATTTCTACTGATTGAGTCAAATAAATGAGTTAGGAAAAAATGAAAATGGACTTGCTATTAATTTGGCAAATTAATTAACCATCTTTACCCCACTGCAAATAAATGGGCTAAATAACAATTTTCTATATTGCATGCCAATAAGGGACGGCACAGTGGCGCAGCTGGTAGAGCCACTGCCTCACAGGACCAGAGACCTAGGTTCAATCCTGACCTTGGGTGATGTCTGTGCTGAGTTTGCACATTCTCCTGTAACTGCATGGGTTTCCTCCAGGTGCTCAAATTTCCCCCCTTCACATTCAAAAGACGTACAAATAGGAAACTTAAATGGCTGCTGCGAATTGCCCCCAAATGTGTCGGTGATTGCTAGTATCTGGAGAGTGTTGATAACAACGTGGGGAGAATAAAGTTGGATTAGATTAGCGTAGGATTAGTGTAAATGGGTGGTTGATGGTTATTGTGGACTCGGTGGGCCAAAGGGCCTATTTCCATGCTGTATCGCTCTATAACCTATATTGTTAAATTCTAGGACTTCCATAAATATAAATAAATAAATTTGAATACTACATTTTAAGTGCTCACAGGATTTGGAATTTATTTGATTAGTAATACTATGCTTAAATGGAATTATTCTATGCTTTACCATTATGTTCAATAAATTGAATGTGAGTAAAACTGTTATATAACAAATGAAGAAATGCCAAAATAGGCTTGCAGCCACAACACTTGATCACACAAGAATCTAACACAGGTGCTGTAACAGTTGAACTACTGGCTGAAAGATGGGAAAAGTACTCTTGGATCTATGATGTTAATGAAAGAACACAAGTCTAACTTTTTTTCCCAGTAATGAGACAACCAAAGATAGTAATGGGAAAAGTTAAATAAAATAGGCAGTTTAGTGACAGGGCTGTATATACATACCCCCCCTTTAATATGTGGGGCTGTGATTTGAAGTATACAAGCACAACCTTATTTTTGAAGCATTGCACTTGTTTCAAGAGTCTCAAATTGGTATTTGATCACAACAAGGTTAAAGGAAAAAATGGGCATAGAATGGCACACAGTCTCAACCCAACTTGGTGGTATAATAACATATCATTTGGAACGTGTAAACAAAAATCTCACTTGCAAAACGGAGACGAAGCTAATATCATACACAAGTCGAAGTAAATCTGAACCTGTTGCTAGCAATATGTGACAGCAGACTACCAAAGATTGAACTTATTCTGTTCCTTAGTATTGATTCAGCACATCGACTTGAATTTCATTCTAGATTCAAAGCTGAGAGCTGGAAACAAATTCCTTTGCAGAAGTAATAATTTATCATTTTTCTTTCTCTTTATCTTTTCAATCTCCAGATTATTACAAGGTATTTTTTTCTGAACCAGGCACAAAGCATGAATCTTTTTTTATGCATATGGCACTAAAGTACTATTTCTGATGGTATTTTGATCTTCAGCCTGGACTGTTAAGAAAAACAGCCTGTACAATCAGAAGACCAATGGTCTAATAAAGTCTATCTTAGAGATTCTATTCTAGCCAATTGACAGTTTGGATCCATGCTCTATGTTCAATTGCTGTACAATCTGTTTCTACCAAACATCTTTTAATAGGCTTAGTAATAAACAAAAACGTTATTGCAAATTTGTTTCTTTTTAAAGTCAAAAGCAAATCTTTTTGGTGAAATCTTACTTAATCTGGGAAATAAATATTTTCACAAAGTGATCACAGCTTTAAAAAAGACTAGTCAAAATTGTAACATCTATTTTTTTGTTAAATACCTCCCACTATAACGGGGAAAAAAGAAACACAAATCAGCCTCCAATACAGCTCAATTATAGAAATATAACAAATGTAGTTTGACCATTACTGCTTGACACCACAGACTCTGTTGTATCAGCATTCCATAATGCTCATGGAGCCAAGATAATTCTGAAGATAAAAAACTTTAATTACTTTGTTCTAATTAAATAAATTTAGCTTTTTTTGTTTTAAATTTACTTTAGAATTCAATTGCAAGCACAGGATTCTTTTTAAACGTGGAACATATTAGCTCACTTCGTGAAGCACAGTTTCAACTGGCAGTGGGCAATATCCGAGAAGCACACATTTACTTTTTAGGTTAACGTATAACATTTATGATAGCAAAGGAAACCTTGCCCTGAGTTTTGTCATGCAACATTGAATTTTCGACATATGTCACTAACATATATAATTTACTTTATGAAAGAATCTTCCCTGAATATAAATTGTTAAATGTTTCAAAGATTACAATGCTCAACGGTTTTTATTTCATACATAGAAAACGTATTAGGAGTAGTGTTTGAAATGACAGAACTCCATAAAATTTTAATGGCAGGTATTCTGGGGAAAAAATAACAGCATTCCATCCACAAATATTTTCAAGGAATAAATATGCATTTATAAATAGTGTAAATTTACATCAAGATTAGAAACAAAAACAAAAAAAATCACAAGTCTGAAGTTTATTCCTTAGTCTATGTGCAACCCATTTATCTGTGACTTGGCTGATAAGTTTATCTAGGAAACTGGAACAAATTTAAACATCATGGCTTCAAAATAACAAGACAGATAAACATAAAAGCAGTAAAAAAAAAAAATCTCTCATCTAACTTTTTCACATTACAAAATTTTCTTAATAGATGTTGCCCTCAAGAGAGACTTAAAATTCCTAACTACCATACAAAAATGACCAGCTAAGCTAGTACTTTTAAAGGGAAAAATCTGAATGAAAAAAGATGATGAAACCAATTCATCAGCCCAAGACAAAGTATTACAAAAAGAATGTCTTCAAGTCAGTAGTCTTTGTGTAATGTTGCTCTGATATATACAAAATAGGAAGTTATTTATAGGTATAGCTAAACCAGCTTTACTTGAACTTATTTATCCTGGCATAGGAGCAGCTTCACTCCTGCCCAGTACCGTTGACACTCCGCACTTGGAAGGTTGCATAGACACACAGTTTTCAGTCAGCAGCCAAAAATCAGTGGTGTAACATAGTGGAAGTTGACGTCACATCCTGAATACCAATGATGTTTTGCTAGCTGTCCATAAAACAATACCTGTCAAGATGAGGATGAAGGCAGTGGAGGGGCCTGAAACAGAAAGAACAAATGAGAATAAATTCCTTTGCGCAACAATCCTTAAAATCAGAGGGAGGGGCAGCAGCTCTGGAGAGAAGGAATGGGTGACATTTCGGGTCTGAAGAAGGGTCTCGACCCAAAACGTCACCCATTCCTTCTCTCCAGTTACTCCAGCATTTTGTGTTTACCTTCGATTTAAACAAGCATCTGCAGTTCTTTCCTACACAATCCTGAAAATCATACTCCTTTATGACTTCAAAGGAAGAAATCTCAAATCAGTCGTGCTTGAGACTCAAGAACAGCTCCTTGCCCTCCATTATCAGGCTTCTGAATGGTTTTGGGTTCTCTTGGATTCATCTCTACCCCATTGGGCACATTGAACGTTGTCTAAGGAACTGATGTGTTACAATGCTGAGAGCTATATTCTGAACTCTATATCTTTCCCTTTGCTTGGCCTATTGTACTCGAGTTTGAACTAATTGTATCTATGTATGGTACATCTGATCCGTTTGGAATAACATGCAGAACAAAGCTTGTCATTGTACCTTGGTACATGTAACAATAATAATAAAAAACCTAAACCTGCATCTCAGGCTTTCTGCTGGGGAATGATAGAAATGCATATTTCTGGTGGGGTTAGCTGAAATTAAACAAATAAATCAACAGTGGGCTAAAGTCTGCTGCAGAACCACAAGGGATAACAAGTGAGGTTTGGAGGGGCTGAACCAGGAGATGGCATGGCAGTGAAAGGGGATAAGGAAGAGGAAATCCACCTGGTTCTCGGTGCCGACTTGTATTTATCAACTTGTGCTGCATTTGACGGACAGGAGACACAACATTCATATTAAAGAACCGAATAATGTCTCATGTGCAACATTTAAAAGTAGATATATGTTTTCTACAAGAGACACACTTATGTGCCTCAGATGTCTCAAGACTCAAAAGGGGATGGGTTGGACATTTATTTCATTCTAAGTTTAATTACAAAGCCAGGGGCACTGCAATTTTAATTAATAAAAATATTCCTTTTGAACTATTGAGCTCTATTACTGATCCCAATGGACGTTATGTTATTGTATCAGGTGTCATCCAAAACACTCCCGTAGTCCTTGCTTGCATATACGCACCAAATTGGGATGATAGTCAGTTTATCTCTAAGTTATTTTCTACATTACCCGTTCTTGACAACAGTTTTTTAATTATAGGGGGGGACTTTAATATGGTTCAAGATACAGCTCTTGATAGATCATCCACCAAGGACTATGTTCCTTCCAACTCTGCCAGGGTTTTGGCCTCTCATGCTGAACAGCTCGGCCTAACTCGACCCCTGGAGGTTCTTCTTTCCATCAGCCAAAGCATATTCTTTTTTTTCTCATCCCCACCATACATACTCTCGGATAGATTTCTTTCTTGTGGACGACAGACTTTTATCAAACCTTAAGTCATCTGAGTACCACAGCATTGTTATATCCGACCACGCCCCCACTTCTGTGGAGATTAATTTATTAAAAAGCTATGTTCCATCGAGGCAGTGGCGCTTTAATTCCCCAATGCTGTCTGATAAGATATTCAAGGACTATCTTACCTCTCAAATTGGATTTTATTTTGAAATTAACAAAACTCCTGATGTCTCCCAATCAATTCTATGGGAAGCTTTTGAGGCTTATTTAAGGGGTCAGATAATATCTTTTGTTTCATATGCCAAAAAGTCAGAGGCAAAGAAACTGTCTCAAATCTCTGAGGAAATTTTAAAATTAGACAATCAGTATGCGATATCCCCATCTCCTGCTCTGTACAATAGGCGCCTGCACCTCCAGACTGAGTTTGACATGTTATCAACAACCAAGGCTGAAACACTTTTGCTTAAGTCTAGGCGACGTGTTTTTGAGATGGGGGACAAAGCAAGTAAACTTCTAGCCTATCAAGCTCGTTCAGTTGCTGCCTCCAGGCTGATTACTAAAATTAAATCACCCACTGGTGCTATTCTGTCTGATACAAGAGATATAAACAAAGCCTTTGCAAACTATTATTCCGATCTTTACTCGTCTGAAAGCCCCCCAGATATCTGGGACCAGGATCACCCTCTTAACAGTATACGCTATCCTGTACTTGATGAAATGGTTTCCAGCAACCTCGGAAGACCGATTTCACTTCTTGAAATCCAAGAAGCCATTAAAGCCGTGCAAAATGGTAAATCCCCAGGGCCTGACGGATATACAGTGGAGTTTTACAAGACATTTTTTCATCTTCTAGGCCCCGAACTACAAATTATGTACAATGAGTCGTTCCAGAAAGGCCAGTTGCCAGAAACATTGTCTCAAGCCTCTATTTTCTTGTTGCTTAAGAAAGATAAGGACCCGCTTCTGTGTAGTAGCAGAAGACCAATTTCTCTTCTCAATGTGGACCAAAAGATCTTGGCCAAAGTCCTTTATAACCGTCTTCGACACGTGGTCCCAGATTTAATATCAACGGACCAAACAGGCTTTATCCAGGGGAGGCACTCCTTTTTTAATACAAGGCGCCTGTTGGACATAGTTCATGCTCCAATTTCTGAACTCCCTGAAATTGTCCTCTCGTTGGATGCTGAGAAGGCCTTCGACAGGGTAGAGTGGACCTATCTTTTTTTTGTTTTTCAGAAAATGGGGATTAATGAAGATTTTATTTCATGGATTAAACTTTTATATTCAGCCCCTGTAGCTTCCGTTATCACTAATGACTTACACTCACCTTTCTTTCCCCTCAAACGAGGTACTAAACAAGGTTGTCCTCTATCACCGTTGTTATTCGCAATCGCCATTGAACCTCTGGCTATCTGGCTCCGTAGCGAGGTTAGGTTCGAAGGCATTGTCAGAGGGGGGGGGGGTCACCCACAAAGTGTCTTTGTACGCGGATGATCTACTTTTATTTATATCTAACCCCAACTCTTCCGTTTCAGTTATTATATCTATCCTTGAGCAGTTTGGTAGATTCTCCGGGTACAAACTGAACATTCAGAAAAGTGAGCTTTTTCCGATAAACCCCGCAACCACAAGAATGCCTCATTCACTTTTCCCTTTTAAGCGCATGGATAGTGGGTTTAAATACCTTGGCATTGTCATCACTAAATCCTTCTCCCATATTTTTAATGCAAATTTTCTCCCCTTACTAGAACGTTGTAAACAAGATTTTAACCGTTGGTCTACTCTGCCCTTATCACTGGCCGGTCGCATTAACCTAATTAAAATGGTTACTTTACCAAAAAATTTATACCTTTTTCAACATATACCAATATTTATTAGGGGAAGCTTTTATGTAAAATTGGACCAGACCATAGCTTCCTTTTTATGGGGAAACAAACCACGGCGCATCAGGAAAGAGTATCTCCAGCGGTCCATGTCAATGGGGGGGGGTGGGCCTTCCAAATTTCCTTAAGTATTATTGGGCATGTAATATTCAGAAGCTTCTCAACTGGTCTAATCTGGAAAACACTCCTCTTTGGGCACAAATGGAGCTGTCCTCGTGCCAGTACTCTCTTTGCTCTTTAGTTTGTTCAGGTTTACCGCTTACCTCTATTGCCTGTTCTATGCCCACCGTTACGCACACTTTAAAGATCTGGATGCAATTCAGGAGACACTTTGGTCTTACAAGGCCATCCCTGTATTCTCCAATACATCGCAATTATTTGTTTAAACCATCATGTACTGATTTTACTTTTCAAACCTGGTTTGATAAGGGTATCAGAACTGTTAATGATCTGTATGGTGATGGGACCTTCTTGTCATTTCCAGAGCTGTCTGAACGGTTCAACTTGCCCCGATCACATCTATTTCGCTATTTTCAGGTCAGGCACTTCTTACAAAGGCAATTTCCAGAATTTCCAAGTCAGCCCACTTACTCTGAAATTGATTCTATTCTTCTTTTGAATCCCAATGCGCAGAGGCTGATTTCAATTATACACACTGAAATAGACTCCATTAAGCCTGAATCTCTCCATAATCTTAAGGTAGCTTGGGAACAGGATTTGGGGTTTGGCATGACGGATCGGACATGGGAAACTGTGCTGGGACTTGTTCACACTTCCTCAATTTGTGCTAGACATAGTCTTATACAATGTAAAATTTTGCATCGCACGCATTACACTAACGCTAGACTAGCAAGAATATTTCCCGGCACGAGTGACGCATGTAACCGTTGTCGACAAACACCTGCCGACTTGATTCACATGTTTTGGACGTGCCCCCGCCTGTCTAAATTTTGGACGGGGATTTTTAAATCCTTTAGGGATATATCCGGTATAGATATTCTACCCAATCCTCTTACAGCTCTTTTTGGTGTCCCTTCCGGAACTAATACCCCCCGATATCTAAAAGTAATTATGTCTTTTACTTCTTTTTTGGCTAGACGTCTTATACTTCTTAATTGGAAGCATGTATTGCCACCCACTCATAATAGATGGATCAAAGATGTGTTATATCACTTAAAGCTAGAGAAGATTAGATTCTCTCTTAAAGGTTCACAGGAAAGCTTTAAAGAAACATGGTTACCGTTTCTAAATTATGCAAAACTTTAATGATTGTTTTAGAGAATGGGGATAAACCAAAGTGTTGACTGCTTATATGTCTGCCTACACTCTTCCTCCCTTGTCTGTATTTGTTTTACTAATGTCAATGTTTATCTCTGCGTCTGGGATGGGGCGGGGGGTGGGGGGTGTGGGTGTATCTTTACGCGTATTGTTTGTTCATTGTTGAAATAATTGTAAAAACTAATAAACAGATTTAATTTTTTTTTAAAAAGAATCAAAGAAACGTATAGCAGAAAAGTGGGAAAGTTGTCAAATAATCATATATGACTATTTATTTTTTATGCTCAAAGTCCCTTCCCCATTGCTTTTCAACAAAACAGCCTCTCGTTATCTTTAGGTTGTAATCTTGATACATTTTGTTGAAGGGACTTAAGGAATTTTTGTTACTTTGCTAATGAGCAAGTTTCTCCATTTCAGAGTTGTGTACCTTTTGTCCTTGTGGAAACAAGGAACTGCAGATGCTGGTTTACACAAAAGGACACAAGGTTCTGGAGCAACTCAGCAGGTCAAGCAGTATCTCTGGAGGACAAGAATAGGTGACATTTCGGGTCGGGATCCTTCTTCAGACAAAGAGACCAACCCGAAACATCACCTATCCACGTTCTCCAGAGATGCTGCTTGTCCTGCTGCGTTACTCCAGCACTTTGTACCTTTTCTCCTTTAAATGTTGCATTTTTTCATTCAAAAGGGTTGTGCCAATTTGTTAGTTAATTTCAAAACAGCTAACCAAAACCTAACGCCTTGATCGAGGAGTCCTTTTTCTAATTAAATTAAAAAATGTTAACAAGCCATCTACTTTGGAAGATGTTATAACTGAGAATCTTATCACAACCAGAAAATGCTATTTACATGGGGGGGTGAAGGGGTGGAAGAGGAAAAGTGTCGGTCACTATGCAATAATTAAATACAAGAACCCTGATCGATTCCCCCCTTGCTTGTTCTTAGGGCATTTCATGAAGCTGTAGGGTATCCAGAGATTAATTAACTCAGCATAGCACTGAACCGGATTCATTCTGATTTGCACAGCTCAGGCAAAAGCCAAGACGTTAAACATAATAATGCTAGATTTACTCAGCTTTGCAGCTGGAATAAGAGCACTTTCCAAATATATTGAGTATTGTATTGAATTAACTTACTAATGTGAACTGGTCATAGATCTGCATCAGGTCCTCCATTCTGTATTGTTCCAGCACAACAAAATTGTCAAGGTTTCCACTGGCCTTGCGAGCGCAGTCCTGGCAATGCACTACGTAGGTCTTTCGTGAATTACTCTCGTTTGTAACAAAAAGTAGATTAAAAACCTCCACCTGTTGCAAAGACGTTAATGTTAACAAAGTCATTAACATTTCCCATCTAAAAAGGGATACATTTGAAATTATCCTGCAGAAAACATTTAAACAGATGAGCAATAAATCAGTGGAACCAGTATAGCCAGGATGGACTTACTCAAACATATTGTCAGAAAGCAGTATTTTGTGATAAATATATGAGTAATTTGAGACAATATAGTCAATAACAAGCATACAAGGGATGGTGACAGTGCTTCACTCCAAATAACTCCACTCCTGTGGAATTCTCTGCCACAGAAGGCAGTGGAAGCAATTCACCGGATGCATTCAAGAGCTAGATATAGGTCTTAGGATTAACGGACTCAAGGGATACGAGGAGAATGCAGCAACGAGGTACTGATTTTGGATGGTCAGGCAGTGCTGGCTCGACTGGCCGAATGGCCTACTCCGGCACCTATTTTCTCTGTTTCTAAATCCATTATAGTCAAACTAATTGTTATCAAGACGGCAACCTCATTATTCCTGTAACACACATCAACTTTGATTCCAATAGGTAAGGTTGGACAGAGTAGATCTTGTTCTTTCCCAGTTTTTTTTATGTTAGCACAACCTTCTGATACTCAACTTAAAATTGATTCTGTAGTGGTAGAGTTGCTGCCTTACAGAGCCAAAGACTTCGGTTCGATCCTGACTACGGCTGCTGTACGGATGTATAGGTTGGATGGTTAATTGGCTTTGGTAAAAATTGTAAATTGTTCCTGTACATATTTGGAGTCCAGAAAACCAGTGCACCTGGAGGAAACCTAAGCGGCCACAGTGAGAACGTATAAACGCCATACAGACAACATCCGTGGTCAGGATCAAACCCAGGTCTCTGGCGCTGTAAGACAGCAACTCTATTATTGAGCCACTGTGCTGCCCTAAGTTGTAAAATTCATATTGATTGAAGACAACATTTGGGGTAAATTATTAAAAATCAAATGCTACAATGAGCCAGAGCTATTCACTGTGTTATCTGTTAAGCGACAAAAGTAGAAAAGATACTTCAATATCCAAAACTGGCAATTACTTTAACCTAACAAAATCATTCTGTTTTGGTGCCCGAAACAGGAAAAATGATAAGAAATGTTTAGAAAGCTAATTATGAACTTAGATTTTCTTGCCTGCTTTTTAAATTTAATCACCAGAAATGGGCATGACTAGCATTTAATAGCCATGAACCAAGTGGTATTCCACCATTTCAGCATCACTAACAACAGCTTTTCATTCTATAATGTGTTTTAATAACTGAATTTAAATTTCCTGTCCACCACTGGTGGGAATTAAACTCAATCCAGGCAGCTAGAATCCTAGCCTGTTATGCTACTGTGACCTTTAATTCTACAAAGTATTTTTAACAATATTCTCTTAAACTCAATTCAAATAGATTTGAAATGCATTTTTTGTTAAAGGGTGCTGGGAGTGAAAAACGATGAAAAACAAAGTAAATTAAAACAGCAACCAACTTTGTCTTGGTCGACAACTGTAAATCAATGAAAATTTGTGGCTCCTCTTAGGCTGCCATTATCTTGGACTGACCTCACAAATGTTGCAGTAGTGCGCAGGCTCCTCCTTTGTATGGCCGTGCCATACAATCTCTTTCCCTGCACTAATGAGACCTTCCCTTAACATCTGGCATTGCTTGAGGGTTCTCAGCAGACAGTATCTAAAGAAAGACATAAACACGTTGGAGGCTTTCAACTTGAGCAAAATGCCCCTGCCAACTATCCTCTCTGTGCATATATTATCATACTTCAACCAGAGGCTCCAGAGAATACAAAGGCAATCAAATACCTTTATGGTCTCCGTCACTTTGTGGTAACCAGTAAAACAGTAGAAGCACGATTTGAGATGGAAGCCTCGTAAATGTTCACACTCATCTGTTGGCCACCTTCCCTCTCTTTAATGCTTCCATAAATTATTCATGGTCACTCAACGGGTAAAACTGGGATTAAGACTATTTGGGCCGGATATGCGACACAGGAGGTTGCGATGCTTTGCCAGTCGATTTCCTCAAAAACCCAACTGCTTTCAAACTGGGTCAGAATATCAAATCTCATTAAAATGATTATATTAATACATTTCACATCTATGGACTCCAACAATATGTACCGCAACGATATTTGACAATTATTTTAGCGAGAATAAAACATTTTTGCAGTCACCAATGTGTTGGATATTAATTCAAATGATCCATTTGTTGGCACCCAGCTCCCAGCTAAAGTCTCCGCAACTCATGCCTGCCTCAGTATTTATTTTAAACATACAAATCGTTCTCCACTTGTTGGGTATATTTCTATTGCTCTTTGACTTAAGATGCAAACTGCTACATTAGGAATGGTTCACTCTGCTGGGAATATGATCTGAATTTAGACATGTTAATAAAAAGTTAACAAAGTTAACTTTCATTCATTTTGAACCTGGATTTCAATCTTGACTCACAGTGAATTTACAAAGTAATATTTTACCTGAATAACATGTGGGTAAAAGATGGAAGCAGGATTATTTTGTAAGAGGTTTATTTTGTGTTAAGAGGTGCAGCTTCTTTCTACCTGCCAACTAGTCATGTGCCATATTTATCTATTTTCAATATGTAGGAAAATAACTGCAGATGCTGGTACAAATCGAAGGTATCACAAAATGCTGGAGTAACTCAGTGGGTCAGGCAGCATCTCAGGAGAGAAGGAATGGGTGACGCTTCGGGTCGAGACCCTTCCTCAGACTGATGTCAGGGGAGGGGGCGGGACAAGATAGGATGCAGTTGGAGACAGGAAGACAGTGGGGGAACTGGGAAGCGGGAGGGGAAAGAGAGGGACAGAGGAACTATCTGAAGTTAGAGAAATCAATGTTCATACCGCTGGGCTGTAAGCTGCCCAAACAAAATATGAGATGCTGTTCCTCCAACTTGCGGTGGGCCTCAATATGACAATGGAGGAGGTCCATAACAGAAAGGTCAGATTGGGAGTGGGAGGGGGAGTTGAAGTGCTGAGCCACCTGGAGATCAGGTTGATTAAGGCGGACTGAGTGAAGGTATTGAGAGAAACGATCGCCGAGCCTGTGTTTGGTCTCACCGATGTAGAAGTTGACATCTGGAACAGCGGATACAATACATGGGGTTGGAGATGGTGCAGGTGAACCTCTGCCTCACCTGGAAAGACTGTTTGGATCCTTGGATAGAGTCGAGGGGAGGTAAAGGGACAGGTGTTGCATCTCCTGCGGTTGTAGGGGAAAGTACCTGGGGAGGGGGGTGGTTTGGGTGGGAAGGGACGAGTGGACCAGGGAGTTACGGAGGGAACGGTCTCTGCGGAAAGCAGAAAGGGGAGATGAGAAGATGTGGCCAGTAGTGGGATCCCATTGGAGCTGACGGAAATATTGGAGGATAATTTGTTGTGTACGCTGGCTGATGGGGTGGAAGGTGAGGACAAGGGGGACTCTATCCTTGTTACGAATGGGGAGAGGGGGAGCAAGAGCGGAGCTGCGGGATATAGAGGAGGCCCTAGTGAGAGCATCTATAATGGAAGAGGGGAAGCCCCGTTTCCTAAAGAATGAGGACATCTCTGATGCCCTAGTATGAAACGCCTCATCCTGGGCGCAGATGCGGCGTAGATGGAGGAATTGGGAGTAGGGGGATAGACTTTTTACAGGAGACAGGGTGGGAAGAAGTGTAGTCAAGATAGCTGTGGGAGTCGGTAAGTTTTTTCAATGTGAATGAATAGGAAAAAGTATTTTCAATATGAATGAATAGCAAAAAGGTAAATGTTTTCATTTGGGATGCTTGACACCGAAGCAAGATATCTTGTGGAAGAGGTAAAAATGACTTACAAGAGGATCAATCTACGATAGATTACTTTGTAGAGGCAGGACTGCAGGATGGGGGCCTGGATATACAAGGAGCATGATATTTGGGAAGATTGGGAAGCTCGGATGGCCCCTTTGACATAGGGACATGATCGTATTAAACAGCAAAGCAAGTGAGGGGCCATGTTTCTAGCTCCTGCTCTGAATGTATATTCAAGTGAAAACTAATGATATTTTTGGCAATGTTCTTATGTAGTGTTTCATTTAACACATAGATCTAGTAATTAATAAAGGGAATCCAGAATTCTTCTTTCTTCCCTAATCAGTATTTAGTTAACAGTTTTAATCACCATTAAAAAAAAAAGGGTGTTGTATGATTTAAAAAATGAACAGATATGAGAAAGAATACCCTAACATTAAGATGGCCCTTTATCATTTGACTACCTTAATAAAGGCTTTAGTTTTCAGACCAATTTCTGAAGATAGCTTCAAGAATACGTTTTCATAAATAAATATTTTCCTTTTTTAACCCTGAACTAAACAGTTAAGATTTATTTTGGACGTAAAATTATAAATATCATCAATGATTTGCCAGCTAGCTTATGCTGTTCTCGAGTACTTTTGTAACATGCTCCTGTAGAGGAGAGAGTAAAGTGAGGAGATAATTAACCAGATTGGCAGAGTCTCTAGACTACAACAGACCATATTAAAATTATCTTAAAAATCCCAATTGCTGTTAAAACATGAAGCGATGGCTAATCCATGGCTTTACTAAAAATTTGTCAGCACCATTTATAAACAAACTTGGTAGAGAAAAAGTGTTAAAAGTCTCAGGACAAACTAAAACCATGCATTCCATTCATTGCGGATTCAACACTCACTTGATCATTTCAAAGAGCTTTGCATCAGACACCTTGATGTTACGTGCCATGTTCCAGGACAGATGAATCATGGGAACAATAGACTTCACGCTTTGTAACTTATTCCACTCGTATCGTTCCACTGCCAGCTTATATTGATTTGCTGGAGGGTGCAGAATTAACTTTTAGTTCAAAAGTCAAAGCAGAAACAATTTAAAAACAAGTTTCTACAGAGCTAGACATTATATATTTATTACAAACATGTTCAAATTTCCTGTGCTAAATACATATTATAAAATATTAAAGAACAGAGGTGTGCACAGCAGCTTACAAACACCTAATTCCATATGTTCTGGAAGCACCATCCCTGAATCAAACAAGAAATTCTTAAAATGAGATTTATTTTATAGAGAATATTTATTCAAAATAAATATGTGCATGTGTATAAAAAATGTATATACACTGAACTTTTTTTTGTTTATTATTTTATTTAAAGAGTACTATTTTTACATACTCTGTTGTTCTGCTGCAAATGTCATTGTTCCTTTTGGGAGCTATGACAATAAACTACTCTGGACTTGATATTTTTTTTCTTGCTAATAAATCATAAAACCTTGCAAATAATCCAGCTATTGGACCGTGGGCCGAGGTGCCTTTTCGTTTCATGTCGTGACCCACATCCCATATCTACATGTATTTGTACAATATTATGTAAAAATATTATAGAAATTATATCTGAAACTCGTCAAGAACAAACCCCGCACATATTTTTAGAATATGGAAAAAAACTCCCAAATCTTGTCAATTTTCCGAGTAGTAGTCGTCCAATCAAAGCACGTTTGACATTGAGTCGGACGGACACCAATTGACCAATCACGAGGTTTGTTTCAGGCTAGCTAGACAGGGAGCCCACTGGGATCAATTGCAAGGTCATTGCATTTAGTTCGTAATAACACAAAATTAGGTGTAGTAGTATAGTGTTCTCCCCCATTTAAGGCGATCTGTGGCTAGCTTGACTCACACAGCACTTGTCAGCCCCTGTAGGGGGATACACCTGTCCTTCCCGGAGTAGGGGGAGAGTAAGTCGGCGATCCCCCGACCTTCCCGGCTGCATGTGGAACTTTTACTGCTCAAAGAAAAATCCTGTTCATGCAAATCCGCCAGAAATACACCCATGAAAACTCTCGCCGATCCGCGCCACCATCAAGGGGAGGGGAAGAGACTTGGCTCAAGTGGAAGCCGATCTCTCCTGCAGCCGCTGGTGTAAGCTTGTAGCTCCTTTACCGAGGTCCTGTCACAGCAGAATGGGACGGCGCTGGCTACTCAGGCTCTGAGTCATCTTATTTGGAGATGTGCAGGACAAGCAGCCTGTCTTACGAGCAAATGCCCCAGTACTACTCTCATCCTTGCCTTCAAACCCCAGCTGTCACTGGCTATCCGCTTTGCAAGAGGCAGCGAGTCGTGCTCCAAATAACTGGTGCTAGGCACAACTGTTTATTAAAAACTACTGTAACCTTAATAGAGTGAACCGGTGAGGATGCAGGTTGTAAGAAGTAGAGTAATGATCTTTCAGTCATAGCTCAGCACGATTGACTGTTTAGGAAAGAACTGCAGATGCTGGTTTAAATCGAAGGTAGACACAAAATGCTGATGCAACTCAGCGGGTCTGAAGAAGGGTCTCGACCCGAAACGTCACCCATTCCTTCTCTCCAGAGATGGTATCTATCCCGCTGAGTTACTCCAGCATTTAGTGTCTATTACTGACTGTTTATTCACGGCACTGAACTTTGAGGGTTTGAAAAGTGCAAATTTCTTTACATTTTTTATTATTTTGAACTGGTTTTAAAACTGGCTCGAAGTTGGCTTATCTTACACGAACATAATTTTAAAACAATTTCTCACATTCAAATATGCATTGCTTTCCAAAAAAACCCATACGATCTCGATATTAAATGCAACTGGAAACAAGGCATACTTAGAACATATGCATGACTTCCAATTCACCATAGCAAATGTCAACACAATACTCAGAATTACTCTTAACTAAATTTCACCCACTTTGGTTGTGGTAACACAAGCATTCAAATCATTTCTACTAGCATTATGCTTTTCTTGAATTCTTTGCCTAATTGGTATGTGGGAAAGGACAAAGCGAGCTCTCAGCGACTTTAAGCAGTAAAAACAGGTACTCTTGCATGCATGCATTCGTTATTGCAACAAGCATGTATGCTTCTAGCCTGAAGGGTCTTGATCCAAAATGACACCCATTCCTTCTCCCCATAGATGCTCCCTGTGCCGCTGAGTTATTCCAGCATTTTGTGTCTATCTTAATAGACAATAGGTGCAGGAGTAAGCCATTCGGCCCTTCGAGCCAGCACCGCCATTCACTGTGATCATGGCTGATCATCCACAATCTGTACCTTGTTACTGCGGTTTAAACCAGCATCTGCAGTTCCTTCCTACACAAGCTTCTATTCTATTGGTCTGGAAAAGCTGCTCGGTTTGTCCAAATTTGTTGATGTGACTCATTTTGGTCTGAGGAGGTATTAGTCATTGTGTTTCTCTCGTTATGTCTCGGCGTTCTAGTTACAGTAACATCACTTTGCTCAGAGATTTCTTTCGCAATAGAGGTTGTAATAAGTTTATAAAACGAGAAAGTACCACTTTCCCCTCCCCACCCCACCCTGCTTGCTTGTCCTTTCTAGCAAATCCATTGCCCCCCCGAACCATCGCAGTCATGAGCCGCGCAGAATAAGACAGCAGTTCGAGATGGTCAGCTGTCATGGCCGTTGCCAGTGTGGTGACATGTATTCCTGCAAGGCATTGGGATTAAAAAATAGTTTTGCATCTGGGAGCTGCGAGATCTGGCAGCAGAAACAAAGGGGACAGGGTAAATCAATTCAGTAATAGAAGGTATTATTTCCACAGTAGACTGCCCCTGCTAAACCCTTTTGGATTGGCTGGCGTCCATCGAGACAGATCGTTACATCTGTATTGTCAACTTTTGCTTCTTCTCTTTTTCTAATTAGCTTAATTAATTAGTGTGCAACTTTTTGAACTGGCGATTTATGAATTCCTTCTCAGTGATTTTTTTAATCTAAGTCTGGCCAAATTTCAAGTAGATACCAGAGATGGGTCACGAAAGTTAAAATCTAGACACATTTTCGATGTTTGGCCCGCAGTCTATATGGTCTAAATTTATGAATAGCACTTGCAGTGGTTTAGCAGATGCAATAATGGTACCTGTCAGAGGGCCGACATTCCAAGCTATGTTGTTGCACCATCCAATGGCCTGAACCCAATGCACCGTACCAGCATTTATCCATACCAGGTCCCCTGGGCGTTGAATGAAGCGATATACGGGTACATTCGCCTCGTAAAGATCCTCTAAGTTTGGCCACCATGAGCCCATCAAAAAATTTATATTACTCCTGGCAAAGAAAATATAAATGTGATTTTTTTAAATATTATTGTATCCTGCGGCTCCAGAATTCTCTAATTTTCCACTCTTTATTGCCGTTTCTATTTCTCGAGGATAAATTTTCAGGACATTTTTGCCATGTCATTATATGTAATTATATGTAATTACTCCATTATGCTTTTACTATATCTTCAGAATTAAAGTTACACATTCTATAACATCTATTCTTACAATAAAAATATTCTTACTTTTCGCAAAAGTCATTCATGACTGCCCAGTACGATTCAGGCACAGCAAACCATTCACAATCTCCAGGACCTATATTAATATTAACCGAGCAGAAATTGTTGTTTTCTTGATGACCTACATTAAAAAAAACACTGTTAAATTGCAAAAAGAAACAAGTGCAAATTAAAACCAGAGATATGCACCTTTTCTATTTTTCCAAACTATTTAAAATATATTTCCAACTTGTGTTCTGTCCGATTGCACAACTATTTTGTAGATTTCCAAAACCTGCTTCAAAGCAGCATTTTAAAAAAATCAATTTTCGATACATTTCTCTTCTACCCGTTAGAAAAACTAGCATCAATTTTACAGTCGGGATCGACATCAAACAACTTTGCTTACTTAAATCCTCATTTGTTATTTTACCAATCAAAGTGTAAGCTTGAAACAATGTTCAATGAAACTATACAATCTACTTTTATCTCAGTGGAAGTGTGAAGACAATAACTGAATGCAGTCTCATCATTGCCTTGTGAAACTGCACGCAAATTTCCCTCTAGGACTGCCTCCACACCTTCTCAGGTAGTGCATTCCAAATTACAACCACCAAGGAATATATTTTTTTCCCTGGATTGCAAAATAGTTATTCATGTTGCACCCTGAATGACGCAATACCAAATTCTGCGTGTTTAGATAACTCACACTCTCTCTTTTTGTATCAGTATCTGGTATTTTTGTAACCCCCCCCCCCCTCCATTTTTTTTCTGTTTTATCTGTTGGCCTGCTGAGCTTGTCCCAGTCAGCCAGACAATACAAAATAAGCAACACATTCCCCACCCAAAAAAGCTGTCTTTTAACAATAAGTTTCTTTTTAGCCCCATCAGAGAAATTCCCTTTATTCCACCCATTGCACTCACCCACCTTTTCTGCTACTGACGTAGCCCAACTGACGTAGAACATAAAACAGCCTGGCATACGAATAGGCCCTTCGGCCCACAATTTCTGTGCCGAACATAATGCCAACTTTCATCTGTCTGCAGGTCTCCTGCAAACCTCCAGCCTTGCAGAGAAAACAATCCAAGTCTGTCCAAGCTCCCCCTGTAGGTAATACCCTGTTCATCTCTTTCACAGTTCTGATCAAGTGTCTCAGACTGGAAACATTAACGGTTTCTCTTTCCACAGATACTGCCTGACCTCTGGATTATTTCAGCATTTTTGGTTTTTAGTTCAAATTTAGTTCAAATCTGCAGATGCTTTCCAAACCATGTTATCAACTTGCGTTGCCACATTCAAGGCTTTTTGAGCTCTATCCTCCTCCAACTGTAAATTCGACTGACTCTCAATCAACGGTAAATCTCTTACAAACATAGCCATTAGTCAACCAGACATATCATTAGACAATTCCCCTATTGTATCCCATCCATAGTTCCACCCTTTCTATATTTAGTTTGCATATGTATTTAGTCCTTACCATTGCATGTGATTTGCTAGCTCTTTTCCATTAACATTATTTTTAAGATTCTTCAGAAAATTATCTTTAAACAGTATTAAAAGAAAACTTTGAACTTCAGTCTTGTTTTGATTATGCAAATAAAAAAAAGCTCTAGATTTCATTCCCCAGTAAGTGGGTAGAGGATGAAAAGAATAATACAGTATGGTTAGTCATGGAGAGCTGTAAAATTAACTTTTATTTGCTGATACTTGGGACTCATTCTCATGCATAAACATTGATTAATTATTTACTTTGCACCAATTTCTGTTCTTGTACATGAATCAATAAATGTGGGAGCATAAGAATGCAGAAAATAAATCTGTGGTGCAGAGACTATTTCCAAAATTAAACAATAAGATTTGTTTCACTTTGTATTTATCTACAGCTAACAGTAATTAATTTGACCAACCACCACTCCACTGACCTGGAGTCCTGCTTCCTGGAACTTTCATGTATAGCTGGACTGTGTTCATTCCAAGGATTGTATGGGCCACATGGCTCAACAGGTTTCCTGCTGAGACCACACGTACAAAGGCAGGCAATTTTGTTAATTCATGAAGTTGCGATTTCCACCTGAAGCAATGAGCAACAAACGTGTAACAGTGCAACAAAATACATAGACCACCGACGGCTTTAAAATGACCAGAGCAGTTAGAAACAGACATGTTGACTCAGCTTTATGCTCAAATCATTTGCACACATTCGCCACATTCTCCGGTATCTGCTATATTGTTCTCCAAGGATAAAGGAATTAGCAACTTTCAAAGGATTCTACAGAAAACTTCTCACATTGAAGTAAAAGAGAGAGAATAACACCAAGTTTCACAATCAAATAGTTTAGTTTATAGAGCAGTACGGAAACAGGCCCTTTGGCCCACTAAGTTAATGCAATTAATCTACAAACCTGCACATCTCTGGAATGTGTGAGGGAAACCAGAGCACCCGGAGAAGCAAAATCTTGATCAGTTGGGCAAGTGAACTGAGAAATGGTTAATGAAGTCTAATGTAGTGAGAGCAGTTGCATTTTGGGACGGCAAACCAGGGTAGGACCATCACAGTAAATGGCAGGGTTCTGAGGAGTGTTGTAGAGAACAGGGATCTAGTTCAGGTATAGTTCCTTGAAAGAGGTATCAGGTAGATAAGAGTCGTCAAGAAGGCTTTCTATACATTGGCCTTCATCAGTCAGGGTTTGAGTATGGAAGTTGAGATGTTATGTTACAGTTATACAAGATGTTGGTGAGGCTGCATTTGGAGTATTATGTTCAGTTTTGTTCACACTTCTATTGGAAGGTTGTTGATAAGCTGGAAAGCGTACAGAGAAGATTTACGAGGATGCTGCCAGGACTTGAGGGGCTGAGCGGGAGGGGTTGGGCAAGCTAGAACTTGATTCTTTGGAGCACAAGAGGATGAGGGGTTATATTATAGAGGTGAATAATTCTTCCGTAATGATATTTTTCAACAATTAGATTTTTAGATTTAGAGATACAGCGCGGAAACAGGCCGCACATTAACACTATCCTACACACACTAGGGACAATTTAAAAAAAAACCATATTACCCAGTCAATTAACCTACAGACCTGTACGTCTTTGGAGTGTGGGAGGAAACCGAAGATCTCGGAGAAAACCCACGCAGGTCATGGGGAGAACGTACAAACTCCGTACAGACGGCGCCCGTAGTCAGGATCGAACTCGAGTCTCCGGCGCTGCATTCGCTGTAAGGCAGCAACTCTACCGCTGCGCCACCGTGCCGCCCCCACGGTTTAAAATTATAATCTTCATTATAAACAACAAATATCATTTTTTATTATTTACAGCAGGGTTTGAGTCACGTTAAAAATGCAAAAACTTACTTATTCTCATCTGACAAATCGATGTTAGTCCCAAATTTAATGGTTTTAAACGGACCTCTCCTCTTTTTGCTACCGCTGTTTAAAAAAGAAAAAGTTACCAACGTAAGTGTTTTCTAAATTCTTAATCTTGAAAACTTGTTATTTTTGAATGGTAAAACTTACTTATCAGAAGATGTGGATTCACTATCCGATTGGTCTTTATGATGGCTATTCTTTTTCTCATTTTCTTCCTGTAAGTAAAGGAACGTCAATTATGTAAAGGAAGTGCATTATGGTTTATTGACCAGGATAGGGCAATAAACAAAGACAATCTCGGCGAGTTTCTCAAAGAAGTCGGTTTATTCAAAGTCTTCACAGTATTTACTGGGAAACACTCAGGGAACCCAAGGTATTTCAGTGTATCACTGTGCCCACAGCCTTTACATATTCTTCCAACAAAATGGTTACAAGCAGATTTAACATTTTTGAAATAATTTAGATTTTTAGATTATTTTTTTTAGATTTAGAGATACAGCGCGGAAACAGGCCCTTCGGCCCACCGAGTCCGCGCCGCCCAGCGATCCCCGCACATTAACACTATCCTACACACACTAGGGGCAATTTTTACATATTACCCAGTCAATTAACCTACATACCTGTATGTCTTTGGAGTGTGGGAGGAAACCGAAGATCTCGGAGAAAACCCACGCAGGTCACAGGGAGAACGTACAAACTCCGTACAGACGGCGCCCGTAGTCAGGATTGAACCGGAGTCTCCGGCGCTGCACTCGCTGTAAGGCAGCAACTCTACCGCTGCGCCACCGTGCCGCCAATAATTTATCAGTTATCAATGTTTCTTTGCAATCATTCATCCTTATTTTCTGAGTAACTTTCATCTTTCTGTTCCCTCTTAATTGAAAAAACATCCTCCCATGTCTGACAAATGGTTGTAATACAGAACTCGTTCTCTCAATTCAGTTTATTGTCCTTCGCCTTGGTTATAAGTTCTGTTTCCCTTTACTTCAACTAACTATGCCTTATAGTCTAAACACCTCCTAAAGCTATTTATTGCCTCTCCTAACGACCTCTTTTCCATCATACTTCCCCAGTATTGATGCTGTTGCATTTAACATATTACAAAGTTACCCAATCTTATTATTTCCAGAATTTTCAACATCAATTACAAACTGACATATTTGGCCCCTTTGATAACATTTGAGCTGCCAATTTTATCCTCAAATCCATTAATTCAAATTGAACAATGACAGCAGTAATGTAAAGACAACAGAGCAAAAAAAAAAAACATTAAAAAGATTTAGGAATTTTATTCATGGCCAGAAATATCATATCATATCATATCATATATCATATATATACAGCCGGAAACAGGCCTTTTCGGCCCACCAAGTCCGTGCCGCCCAGCGATCCCCGCACATTAACACTATCCTACACCCACTAGGGACAATTTTTACATTTACCCAGCCAATTAACCTACATACCTGTACGTCTTTGGAGTGTGGGAGGAAACCGAAGATCTCGGAGAAAACCCACGCAGGTCACGGGGAGAACGTACAAACTCCTTACAGTGCAGCACCCGTAGTCAGGATCGAACCTGAGTCTCCGGCGCTGCATTCGCTGTAAAGCAGCAACTCTACCGCTGCGCTACCGTGCCGCCCCTAAATCTTTACTTAAATATTGTTATTTCACCATTCCTAGAATAAACTAGTAGCCTTTGAAATCATACAAAGGTATACTTCTACAAAATAATCACCACAGGAATGTCATAAATTAAAACATAGGGAATAGATGGAATACTAATGGAAACGAAAAAAATACAAAATATTCTATTTGGTACTTTCTCAATTTTTTTCATTTCCATCAGTATCCTATCCTTTCCCTGTGTTTTAATTAATGACATTCCTCTGGTGATCCATTTTGTGTTTTTATCATTTAAAAAAAAAATTTAAGGAATAAAATCTGAATGACATGAAATACATTTCGTTTTGCTATAAGCCACATTTAGTCTCTGACAGTGGAAAATAACTAACCCGCAATGATTCCTGGAATGATGATGCCTGGTACTGTGCATATTTGGCAATTGTGGTGTGTGATCTACTGCTCTCACAGCGCCAAATCTTCTTTGTTCCAGTAGAGTCCCAGTTTTCATCTGCTGGCTGCAATAGTTGTGTCCGCACCTCTACTAAATGTTCATTATTTGCTTCTACCAAAGTCTTGGTGGAAAACAGACCTAGGTCTAAAACAAAAACTTGATTTTTTAAAAAATTGATTTTGTGCACAGTAACAATTGCAAGAATTATGAAAGGTGAACTTTGCCACATCTCAAAATTTTCCACAAAAGCAGGCCGTATTTGTTTAAGGATAGCAAGGGACCAATGGCAATAGAGATGACAATTCCCTACGTTCCCTAATATTTGAAGTAGAGGGGGAAGAAATGGCAGGGTTGTTTATACTTAAATAGGTAAGGAAGTCACTTTGTGTATGAAGGAACTGCAGATGCTGGTTTACACCGAAGATAGACACAAAAAAGCGGTGTAACTCAGCGGGTCAGGCAGCATCTCCGGAGAACCGAAATAGGTGACGATTTGGGTTAGACCCCCAGTAAAGACTGAAAGATAGAGGTGGTGGGGGGTTTACGCTTTCCCACCACCTCTATCTTTCAGTCTGAAGAAGTGGTCCTGACCCAAATCGCCGCCTATTCCTTATCTCCAGAGATGCTGCCTGACCCGTTGAGTTTCTCCAGCATTTTGTGTCTATCTAAGGAAATTACTTAGTTCCTTTCCCAAGTAAGGAAACCATTCCCAAATGTCTTTACTTAATTTTAGTACAGTGTATAAACCATATCGATTGCCATTGTTTATTGGTGCATTAATCCAGCTGAGAATATCGGTAACATTTCCCAGATAGACAACACTTCAGTAAATGAATGAAATCAGACATTGTCTATAACAATGAAAAGTTCAACGAGTCATGGAGTCATGAAAGAAAGGTTACAATGGACTTTTTACCTTAACAAAACGTGCAGGACAATGGACATTTTATACCCAATGAAAAAACTAATGGGAATACAAAATGACTCTTTTTGTGTGTTTTAGGACTTAGAAACATAGAAAATAGGTGCACGAAGAGGCCATTTGGCCCTTCGAGCCAGCACCACCATTCATTGTGATCATGGCTGATCATCCACAATCAGTAACCCGTGCCTGCCTTCTCTCCATATCCCCTGATCCCACTAGCCCCTAGAGCTCTATCGAACTCTCTCTTAAATCCTTCCAGTAATTTGGCCTCCACTGCCCTCTGTGACAGAGAATTCCACAAATTCACAACTCTCTGCGTGAAAAAGTTCCATCTCACCTCAGTTTAAAATGGCCTCCCCTCAGTTTAAAATGGCCTCCCCTTTATTCTAAGACTGTGGGCCCTGGTTTTGCACTCGCCCCACATTGGGAACATTTTTCCTCCATCTTGCCTGTCCAGTCCTTTGATAATTTTATATGTCTCTTTAAGATCCCCTCTCATCCTTCTAAACTCGAGTGAATACAAGCCTAGTCTTTTCAATCTTTCCTCATATGACAGTCCCGCCATCCCAGGGATCAATCTCGTGAACCTACGCTGCACTGCCTCAATTACAAGGATGTCCTTCCTCAAATTAGGGGGACTTGTTTTGTGGATAATCATAGGGCTGATACACATTGAGGATATGTTGCCACAGTTAAAATATCAACTTTTTTAATCCAACGGAATATTTTGGAGACAGTTATAATGCAGTAGTTGCTTAAATGTTTTCCTTCCCTCTGGAATATATAGTTTGAACCTGGCCTATGAATTGTTTGAATTAAGTTGCAGTAAATACGGATACTTCTTAACTTTGGTCTGTTCATGGTGAAGGTGTTTTAAGAACTATGCATGCTTGAATCATCTAAGGTTTTCTCTTTCCAGATGATGAGACCTTCGGCTTTGCATAGCCTAGGTTTATTTGCCTTTTCATTGGAAGGGTCTTCAAATGTCTCAAGTTTTTTTTTTTTAAACAACAAAGGAGGCTAAATGATTAGCCTAGTAGGTAAAAATTGCAGATACTGGTTTATATCAAAGATAGACACAAAGTGCTGGAATAAATCAGGCAGCATCTCTGGAGAAAAAGGATGGATCCTTTTCCCATCCATTTTCTCCAGAGATGCTGCCTGACCCGCTGAGTTACTCCAGCACTTTGTGTCTATCTTCAGACTAAATGATTTCTTCCCCATATCAGATAATAATTTATGAATGATACAGTAAACACTCATTACAATGGACCCCTTTAAAACACATTTTGGATCTTGCGGGTGACCTACCGACAGCTGACCACTCCATCCCCAGCTCGTGCCGCCTCCCCTGCCGTTTCAAACACCAGGTGTCTACGCTGCTTACATTGCCAGCTGCCCATCCTGCCTCCCCTGCCGCTTACAGCACCGGCAGCCCGCGCCACCTCCACTCGTGCCACTTCCAGCCGGACCTTCTACCCCACGGCCAATCCACATAGCTTCTGCGGTTGCTACCAGGCCACGTCTGCCACTGCCAACACTCACCTGCACTCCAGCCGTACGTGGGCCGTGACCAATAACTCCGCCGATCCTCCCCTCTCCCCCGGCTGCCAGATCGCCGAGGCTGTCAACTCACCTGGATTCCAGGCTGATTTCAAGACCCCGAGTCTGACCCAAAACGTATCTTTCCAAGCTCTCCAGAGATGCTGTCTAACCTGCTGATTTACTCCAGCACTGTGTCCCCTTTTGTGTATTAACCAGCAACTGCAGTTGTTTGTTTCTACTACTTATACGATAATACCTTACTCAGTTATAGCAGACATTCGGCAATAAGAGGCACCATTTACCACTCCCCCCATGGTCTGTTATAACGAGGGTTTACTGTATTTGTCAGAGATACTAGGATGAAAAATGTTAAAATAGTTGTTCCACTTTGTCTGCATATACTCAGAGATACAGGTCAAGCTCAAAATCCTGACAACATTAAGAATGACAGTTTCTCAGATCTAAATTAATTTCTGCCTCAACCTGCCATAAAAGAATTGGCTTAATTTTGGTAGTATTTCTTTTAAAAAGTATATTGCTGCTACTTCTGGTGACCATGTGAGATTAATATTAAATCTCCCTGCTGCCTGGGATATGTTGCAAAAGGAAGCCATCACCAAAAGTGAACTTCTACTGGAAAATGAGCTCACTTTTGCTGATGGTATCCTATTGGCATAAAGTGTGAGGTGAAAATGTGGAGTGCAATTCACATAGAAAAAAAGTGTTATGGGGACAGTGACAACATTGAAGAAATCACTGACTGAGACAAAACAGTTTCATATATTCAAATTATTCAGTTTCAACAAAAAAATCTCCGGATCATTTTTGCAAGTTTGTTAAGAACATTAATGCAAAACTACTGCAGTAAGAATATTGCATAGGTCACTGACCAGAGAAACTAACAGGAAATACAAAATGAAGGAATAACTTTCATAGATGAAGATTCTTGGTAACTGTGGAAATAATTTACCATATAAAATAATTCGAGTTGGCATTCTGAAGTAAATAAAAAACAAATGGCTGGATGAATTCAGCAGGTCAGACAGCATCTGTGGAGGTAGAAGGATAGCTAACATTTCAGGACCCATTGAGTACTTTGCTCTTTTCAGTATTGTATCTCTAATATACTGAGGTGATGTATGATATCCACAATTAAAAGTATCACTCTTTTCAAATGTGGATGTTATATATCACTTCTATACTAAAATATTTTCCCACTAAATGTTCACTTTTCTTTAAATTTAAACTTGGCAAAACAGTAATCTGCTTCAAATTTTCACCAAGCAATGAATACCCCAAGAACAATGCTGAAAGGAATGAGGTTAAAAATGATTATTAATGTATTACATTCAGATCACAAGACCTACCTAGCTTGAGAGCTCCAGCAATACCACGGATTACAGTAACAGGGTTGTTGGGATTCGTACAGAACTGATGAAGTGGAGGAAAGAAAGCATCACGCTTGTTGTCTAACTGCACAAATAAAAAAAAACCATTATATTAGGTGTTAAAATGTTACATTTCTAAAAATAAAAACTGGATACAGTGTGAAACTTAATTTATGGTTATATATATATGAATCTAAATTATTATGTTTTCCCGCTGTGTTGTATGCCTTTAATAACCATGAAAAGATAATCTGGGACTTGCCTTCAAAATTGTACAAAAAATGAATCAAAATCAAGTGCATATATTAACTTGATTTAATATCGCACAGAACTAGGTTAACCATTATTTTAGATTACAAGTATAAGTTTACATCGCCAATTGGAAGCTAATTCAGAAATAGATACTAAAAAAAATTGATTGATCGGTTAAACGGGTACCTCGTGTTCTACTTACATAAATACTAGGTGTGGGAGGGTTTAGCTTGTCCTTTGGCAGTGGTGGATAGGGTGGTGGTAGTGGTCGAGGAGGTGGACACTTGTCGAGTAAAATGCTACTATTAGATAAACCATTTCTCCCCAGATTTCTGAAAAATAGGTATTATGTTTGTCACATTCCATTTATTAACCCCCATTTGCACATAACTAGAAATAAAATTGTGTGTGAACGAGGCGATGTTGACCAGAGAAACAAAAATGACAACTTATAAATGGAAACCTTGACCAAGCTCAATTATTCAAACTTTGCACAGACAATAGCAGATTTCATATTTTTGTTCAGTTCAAAATTTTCATTGGTCAGAAATAAAATAAATCACATTCCAAAGCTGCGCACTAGCAACTTAAAAAAGAACTAAGAATTACTGGTTAAATGATAAGTGCTTAAGATATTTTGAATATTCAGAACAAAACTGATTAACTAATTAACATACATTTCAAATGTGTATTAATGTATAACAGGATAGAGTTTCAAAAACATTAACAATTTCATTAGTCAGAAATAAATAAAATAAATCACATTCCACGCTGCGCACTAGCAACTTAAAAAATAACCAAGAATTACTGGTTGAATGATAAGTGCTTAAGATATCTCGAATATTAGAAATCCAGGATAACTCAGTGTTGCGATGGTCACCTATGGAAACAAAATCAACTCATCCCGAGCTGATTAAAAGACATTCAATCTCTGTCATACCAGAATGATGTTTGATTACAGCCATATAGATGCCTATTCTTACTGATTGGCGTCTATGGGTCAGGAAGTCAATAATCTAATTGCAGAGTTGTATGCTGAGACCTAGATCCGGGAGTTTAAGATGATTGCTTGGAATTATGGTGTTGGAAGAGAGCTATGTTCAATGAATAGGAGCCTGCCATAGATGTCTTGAAGTTCCTGGGATGAGCGTGGGACAAGAGAAACAGCGCCTGCCATATACCTGTAGTGGCAGTAGGCAAATCGTAGTACACCGAGGTTGTCTGGGAGGCTGGAGATAATGTGTATTATTCCACACTCTCTATACCTTAACTCATTCAAGATCTTGTGCAGATGTCTCAAACGTTGTTATGGTTTCTTCCTCCATCTCTTCCTCTGGCTGCTAATTCCAGATACCAACTATTTTTTGCCTGAATTACATACCCCCTTTTCCACCATAAACCTTCTCCCTCTCGCTTTAAACTTAAACCCTAAGTTTTAGACATCCCTACCATCTGAACCAAATTAAGGTTTGTTAATTTACCTTAATTTAACAAACCTATCTATACCTCTCATTATTTTATACACCTCTATGAAGTCATCTCTTAGCCGCCTTCTCTCCAGGAAAAATAGACCCAGCCTATCAAGTCTCTCCTTAAACTCGAACCCCCTCCCCCTCAAAGCAAGATCCTTGTTCAGACACAAGTGACTGCAGATGGTGTAATCAGGAGCAAAATCCAAAATGGTAGAGGCGCTCAGCAGGTAAAGCAGCAGCTGTAGAGGCAAATGTGGTTGACATTTTGGCTCGAGATTCAAAACGGCAGGCATTGGCCTCATCGGATGCTTCCGCTGAGTTCTTTTGTTTTTTGCGTAACAGCCTTGTGTACCTTTTCTGCACCCGCTCTAGCTTAATTGAAATTTTCCTATAGTGTGGCAACCAGAACAGTACAATCAGGCATTGCACCCCCATAAGATCATAAGGAATGAATAGAATTAGACCATTCGGCCCATCGTCTACTCTGCCATTCAATCATGGCTGATCTATCACTCCCTCGTAACCCAGTTCTTCTGCCTACTCCCCATAACCTCTGACACATGCACTAATCAAGAATCTATCTATCTCTGCTTTAAAAGGATAGACCCGATCATAAGGAAGAAGCAAAGCTCCTAAAGCTTTTGTTCTATAAGTTGTTAGATAGAGCTCCAGGGGCTAGTGGAAACAAGGGATATGGGGAGAAGGCAGGCACGGGTTATTGATTGTGGACGATCAGCCATGATCACAATGAATGGCGGTGCTGGCTCGAAGGGCCGAATGGCCTCCTCCTGCACCTATTTTCTATGTTTCTATGTAGAACCACCACATTTAAATAAACCCATTGAAAACACTTTGCATTTAAAATAAAAGTTATAGCTGCCTATTAACTTAACCCATAAACTATTATATTCTTAGAAAACATGCAAGGTAGTGGAAAAAATATAGCCAAAAGTTAGAGGTCTTGAGTACTTTCAAGATCAACTGCAGAGTAACTATGCTGACCACACAGCCACTTGGCTATAAGGCAGAAGACAAAAACCAAACTTCTCAGCTTAATGTAACTTGCAGAGCTCCTCTGCCTGTTCAAACAAACCAAGAACTATTTCCCATGGAAAAAAATTGTTATAACAAGGTCATATAGTCACATTATAAAATGAGCATGAATACATGTAATTGATTAATATCCACATATGTTAAAGGCAATACAAGTAATTTTGAAAAGTCTCATGTAAACAGGCTACAACAATGCTGTCCACATATTGAAACTTAAAATGCAATTTTTTTCAAACAATAATTTCTTGAAAAGACATAAGTGAATGTCACACCAATTGAAACATCTTGTTAAGATATTTCTGAAAATCAATGATTAGAAAGTCCATTTCATTACTGAAGCCATGATTACCATATTTCAATCAAATTTGATGTGGGATTCAAGTTTCTCAAATTATATCCTCACAATGTTTTAATAGGTTTGATAAGTTTGAAAATACTTTGTTTTGCAACAACATTTTGATGAGGACTGCAATCATTTTCCTACATATCATCTATTTTGCACTTTGAAGAATTTGAAATTATCATAAATTTGAAGATGACGAAAAATATCATTGCGTGATGCACATTAAACTAAAGACAGACCCATCATTACTTATCAGTGGTGGCATCAATGGTAATAGCAAAGGTCATTAAGAAATTGGATTTTTTTTTTGACATAACTACACAAACACTGAACAGTGCAAATTCTTTTAACAGTGCAAATCATTTAAACGAGTTAAATTAATGTTTGAGAAATAAGAAAATTATTATTGCATTATCCTGACCTCCCATCTACCACATTGAAGTCCAATAACGTCCGATTAGCGATCTCCAATGCAAAATTTTGTATTTTGTATCTTTTAATTGTGCACTGTGGATGGCTTGATTGTATTCATGTAGTCTTTTCTTTGACTGGATAGCACGCAAACAAAAGCTTTTCACTGTACCTCAGTACGTGACAATAATAAACTAAACTAAACAATTTGCAGTATTCATTCTAATAGATTCACAGATTCAGAGTTAGACACTTCTGTCCAACTAGTCCATGCCAACCGAGATGTCTGTTTATGCTAATTCCATTTGCCTGCATTTGGCCCATTTCCTTCTGTACATTTCCTATATATGTGCCTGTCCAAATATATTTTAAATGTTAATTCTACCTGCCAGGATCCCTCATTCCAGACACCCACCACCCTCTGTGGGAAAAACGTGTTCCTCAGATCCCCATCAAATCCTTCCCCTCTCATCTTAAACCCATGCCCTCTAGCTTTAGAGTAGCATTGTAAAAAGACTAATAAAAGTTTTAACCTTTTTTTAAAAAAATGGAGCACAAATACAGCCCCTAATTCTAGAGCATTTCTTAAACACCTTGAATATTCAAAAATTTAGGTGTAAAATTTTCTGACGTATAGATTAAAATTTTCCATTAAGGGATTTAAAGAGCTTGAATGCTTAACATCTAAAAAAATATTTCAAAATTACTGTTCCAATCGCATTTACAAACATTTTTAAAAGGATTTGCTTCTATTTTTAATTAATACAAAATTGCCACTTGTATGAATATATTATATGAATATAAATGCAGTAAAAATGTCAAAATTTTACATTTGTTTTAAAATGTTTATCCTTTAACACTGATCAAAGACAAAGATTTCTTTACATCCATTCTTCTTTGATTTAACAAGTACACTGCAATGTATTTTGATTGTTGTATTAGATGGACTTTATATATACATCAGATTGAAGGCAACCTTTCTACTCCTTGAAATAGAATTCTGAGACTTTTAAAATCCAAGTAAACAAGCCTGAAAATATAAAGTAGAAATAACAAACTACAGGTGTTGACTTACAAAAAAAGTGCTGGAGTAACTAAGTGGGTCAGGCAGCATCTCCTGGAGAACATGGATAGGTGACATTTCAGGTCTGAAGAAGGGTCCAGACCCGATACACCACCTATCCATGTTCTCCAGTGATGTTGTCTGACTCACTGAGTTACTCCAGCACTGTGTCGTTCTGAAAATATAAAATCTTCAAGACAGCTTTTTGAGATAGATACACTGTCCCAATCATCTAACATGATAACCTGACCTCTGCAACAACTTTGGCACATGGTTGCATATACCTCTGTTCTATTAGAACTTTAGTGCATACAAGAATCATGAAGGTGCACACCCAGATTCATTATATTTCACACAATTCTACATCCTCAAGAACTCCAGCACTGAAATTATTGAGTGTATCAAACTTTACGTTACTCAATGGAGATTAAACAAAGGTAGCAGGGATGGGAATGTTGAAATTTTAAAAAAAGAACAAATGACTGAAAAATTGAAAGGCAGAGAATCAACAGGGGGAAAACACAAGATAAAGATTTTGGAGACTTTACAGAAGGATGAACAATTGGATTCACAAATAGGAGACATCACACCAATCAATGGGTTACTTCAGGCTAAATTTTTGAAAACAAAACCATACGACCTTTGGCTAAGTAGGCTACCATATTTTCTCCATGTACAGTAAATCCTTGTTATAACGGACCGGGGCGGGGTAGGAGAGAAAGGAATGGTGTTCGTTATTGCCAATTGTCCACTATAACCGAGTGCGGTATTATCATTGTGCGTAATTGAAGAAAAGAACTGCAGATGATGGTTAATACACAAAAGGGGTAACTCAGTGCTGGAGTAACTCAGTGGGTCAAGCAGCATCTCTGGAGAACATGGATAGGTGACATTTCAGGTCGAGACCCTTCTTTGGACTGAAACGTGGAGCGAGGAACAGAAAAAGCAACGGTCAACAGGAAGAAGCAGCAGCTGGTGAGAGGGGAGGGAGCTCCACAGTGACCAAGCGCATACTGTCAGCGGCAGTGGTCTGAAGAATGCGCTGTCCCCTGGGGCTACAACGAGAGCCACAACAACAGCCACGTCAACCGGGCAGTGGGGTGGGTGAAGAGCTCACTGGTGCACCTTGTGAGCCTAGGGTGGCATCGGAAACCAGGGTTATAGTGCTTGGGAGGCATCGGCAAGTCCATTCACTATAACCAAAATCCATCATAAAGGGGTCCGTTAAAATGAGGGTTTACTGTTTTCCCACATTGCCCTAATTACAAGCTCTTGCAGGCTTTCTCCAACTCTTGACGGAAATCATTAAATTATGTATATATATAAAATTACTGACAAAGTACTTGCAAACTAATAAAAGATAATTAATTTAAAGGGGTGATTTGACCATCAAGTTAACTTGGATTACTGCTAATATATTCAGAAGATCATAAGACATAGGAGCAGAAATGGACCATTCGGCCCATCAAGTCTGCTTCACCATTCGATTATGGCTGATCTATTTCTCCCTCTCAACCCCATTCTCCTGCCTTTTCCCCATAACTGTTGACACCCTTACTAATCAAGAACCTATCAATCTCCACTTTAAAAATACTCAATGACTTGGACTCCATTGACGTCAGTGGCAATGAATTCCACAGATTCTCCACTCTCTGGCTAATGAAATTCCTCATTTCCATTCGAAAGGTATGTCCTTTTATTCTAAGGCTGTGCCTTCTGGTCTTCGACTTTCCCACGACTAGAAACATTCTCTCCACATCCACTCTCTCTATATTCAGCTCCACTCCCAATCATTACAACTGTTCGTCTTTCTTGTTATTCTTTTCCCAACCAAAATTCTTTTTAAGAGCCTGAATGTATAGTTTCGTAGCTGTAGCATCCCCATTCTTGTAAATAAATTCACAAAAGGCAGCCAATTTCATTTAAGCATTTACAGATACATGTTTGTATTCTAAAATGAACCATCGTTTTGCCCAACTGTACTCAATTTTTGGGATCCATGAATTCACCAGTATAACAGTATAACAGTAATATCCAGTATTTCCTTTTGTAATGAAACAGAACTTCTATATAAAGCAAGATTACCTGCATGCCTTTAACACTTCTGATGAACTGGGGTATATAGACACAGAAGTTGAAGATGCAATTTGAGGACTAGATTTGTAAGTAGTTAATGGCGGGTCCATTTTACAGGGACTTTGGGAGTCCTCCCCCACACCTCTTCCATTGACAGTATGTCCCAGTCCACTTTGAGGGCTGTTAAGGCTGGTAACACTTTGAGCAGTAGTTTGTTCAGTGGATTTGGGAGATGGTGTTGCAGTAGAAACCGCTGAGGATGGCGAAGAGCCAACTGAATTCTCAGTCTTTGTGTGAACAGCTGGATGGATGTTGTTAACTTTATCACAAGACATGGAACCCCCATTATTATTGGATTTCTCCATCAACAAGGCCGAGAGCTGAGGATTGTCTGAACTAAGTACACCTGGTGACTTGGACTCTCCATGACTTGAAACAGTATTTGCTATCGTTTGATGGACATGATTAGGAAGTCCTTCCACGCCGGCAGTGCTGTTAAGTGTCCCTCCAGAATGCCTGCTTGTTTCAGGCACTATTGATGCATTTCCTGAAGGCTTGCTCTCTTTGGTTAAGGTAATGCCTTGTTGTCCACCTGAGGTAGCAGTATAAGAGGAGAGGTGATTGAGAGCAGCCCCCCGTGACGTTAGTGAATTGCTAGGCATGGCAGGATGTCCAACCTGATTCTGAATACCAGTGCCAGCTGCCTGGAAATGCCCAGTGGAAGAGAGAGGTCGTTCACCATTAGGACCTGCCAAATGTGAACTATGACTTTTGTTCAGCCCCTGAAAGAGAAACAAAAGATATTTAATGGATTACAACACAAATTCTGATATTTTTTGACACACCATAATTCCAGAAGGTATGATTAATGTAATTTATTGGGACTCATTAGGGAAAGGAAGAATATAGATGGAAGGGTTTAAATAAAATTATGCAGAATTGAACACAGAACTCAGAGGTTGAAATAAACTGGACAATCAAAACAGCAGACACAGAGATTGCGTTTCAAGGCATTTAGGCCTGTTAAGAAAGTTAGATAACTACAAAACGAGGCAAAACTTCACTTCTGCAGACACAATAAGAACATATATGGAGAGGAATAGAAGCAATCCTTCTATTTGCTTGTTCACTGAATGAATTGATGAACTATTTAAAGGTACATTTAAGAATCAACCATATAGTGTGTCTGGAGTTACATTGAAGCAAAATTCCTCCCAAATGCAGCAGATGGGATATGCAGTTATAATGGACCGGGGTGGGGGGAGAAATGGGTCCGTTATTACCGATCGTAAGGTTTTACCATTGTATATGTAGGAGAAACGAACATTGCAGTTGTTGGTTAATACACAAAAAGACACAAAGTGGTGGAATAACTCAGCAGGTCAGGCAGCTTCTCTGGAGAACATGGATAGGTGACATTTCGGGTCAAAACCCTTCGTCAGACTCTTGGTCTGGAACTGGGCCTGGAATCCAGGTGTTGATCGCCCGGGCCTGCTGGCGGCTGGGGTAGAGGTACGCGGGTGGTCAGACTACAGGCGAGGGTAGGCTGTGGCGGTGGCAGACACAGCTTCAAAGCGGTCGAGGAAGTTATGTGGGCCAGCGGTGATGGCGGAAAGTCCAGCTTGGAAGTGGGTAGCCAATGCTACAGTGCCCTCAATAATGGTTGGGACAAAGACCAATCATTTATTTATTTGCCTCTGTACTGCACAATTTGAGATTTGTAATAGAAAAAAATCACATGTGGTTAAAGTGCACATTTTCATATTTTAATAGAGGCCGTTTTTATACATTTCGGTTTCACCATGTAGAAATTACAGCAGTGATTATACATAGTCCCCCCCATTTCGGGGCACCATAATGTTTGGGACACAGCAATGTCATGTAAATGAAAGTAGTCATGTTTAGTATTTTGTTGCATATCCTTTGCTTGCATTGACTGCTTGAAGTCTGCGATTCATGGACATCACCAGTTGCTGGGTGTCATCTCTGGTGATGCTCTGCCAGGCCTGTTTTGCAGCTATCTTTAGCTTATGCTGGTTTAGGGGGCTAGTCTCCTTCATTTTTCTCTTCAGCATATAAAAGGCATGTGCAAATGGGTTCAGATCGGGCGATTGACTTGGCCACTCAAGAATTGACCATTTTTTAGCTTTGAAGAACTCCTTTGTTGCTTTAGCTGTATGTTTGTGATCATTGTCTTGCTGTAGAATGAACCGCCAGCCAATGAGTTTTGAGGCATTTGTTTAAACTTGAGCAGATAAGATGGGTCTATACACTTCAGAATTCATTATGCTACTACCATCAGCAGTTGTATCATCAATGAAGATAAGTGAGCCAGTACCTTCAGCAGCCATACATGCCCAGGCCATAGCACCCACACCACCGTGTTTCACAGATGAGGTGGTATGCTTTGGATCTTGGCCAGTTCCTTCTCTCCTCCATACTTTGCTCTTGCCATCACTCTGATATAAGTTAATTTTTGTCTCATCTGTCCACAAGACCTTTTTCCAGAATTGTGGTTGCTCTTTCAAGTACCTCTTGGCAAACTGTAACCTGGCCATCCTATTTTTGCAGCAAACCAGTGGTTTGCCTCTGTATTTCTGTTCATGAAGTCTTCTGCAGACAGCAGTCATTGACAAATCCACACCTGACTCCTGAAGAGTGTTTCTGATCTGTCGGACAGGTGTTTGGGGATTTTTCTTTATAATAGAGAGAATTCTTCTGTCATCAGCTGTGGAAGTCTTCCTTGGCCTGCCAGTCCCTTTGCGATTAGTCAGCTCACCAGTGCTCTCTTTCTTCTTAATGATGTTCCAAACAGTTGATTTTGGTAAGCCTAAGGCTTGGCTGATGTCTCTAACAGTTTTATTTTTGTTTCTCAGTCTCATAATGGCTTCTTTGACTTTCATTGGTACAACTTTGGTCCTCATGTTGATAAACAACAATAAAAGTTTCCAAAGGTAATGGAAAGACTGGAGGAAAGGCTAGGTGCTGAGAGCTCTCTTATACCTGCATTAAGGAAGCAATTAAACACACCTGAACAATTATAAATGCCTTGAAGCCAAGATTTTTTCTATTACAAATCTCAAATTGTGGAGTACAGAGGCAAATAAATAAATAATGTGTCTTTGTCCCAAACATTATGGAGGGCACTGTATAAGCCACAGCCAGCCCTCTAAACGCCAGAGAGGTGGCATTATTAGGTGCCATAGAATAAGGGAGATAGAAAATGATGAAACCAAGTTGCTGCCAGATTGGGAGTCTAATAATATGCTAATAAGTACAGAGGTGGTGTGGGCAGTCATTGGTAAGTCAGTCTGCTATAACCAAAATTAGTTATAAAGAGGTCCGTTAAAACAAGGGTTTACTGTAGAACGATTTAGTAATTTTGTGGACACTGACCAGTAAATTCCAGATTATAAACTAGATTTAACTTCCACAATTGCTCAGGTGGGATTTGAATTTGGGCTGCTGGATTATTTGTCCTATAATTTAAATGCTGCATCACCACCATCCCCAATACACACAAGACAGGGTGAACAGGAAAGCCCGGGTAGGATTCTCTTTGCAGGCTGCCATAGAATAAGGGAGATGGAAAATGATGAAACCAAGTTGCTGCCAGATTGGGAGTCTAATGATATGCTAATAGGTACAGGGTTGATGGCTGAACCATATTTATGGAAATTGGGATAAGGGGTGCATAATTTAGAATACATTTAGGGTTAATGAAAGATGGGAGGCTGGCCATGAAAAGCACTTGAGCCCTGAGGTAACAAAGAGGGGTGAAATGACAGAGATTTAAATTTGATTTTATTCTAATTTATATTTTCCTTATGACACAGAGAGGCGCCAAGCCAACTCTCCAGATAATCGCATTAATCCCATTTGTTTCCCTGAAATTAGTTCTCTCCCACATGTCCATCAACATCCCAACCATTTACACCAGCATGGTTTTGGGACGGCGGAAGAAATTGGAGCACCAGAGGGAAACCCAGGCTGCCATCGAGACAACCCCTGAGATTAAGAATGAACCTAGGTCGATGAGCAAGAGGCACTATCAGCTGCACCACTATGCAATCCAAATTAATTTTAGGATTGCAATATAAAAAGGGTAAAATCTCCTATAGTATGGATTCTCAAATATTCATCAGGCTTTCCAAAGAAAACCGGTACTGATTCTAGGGGAAAAGGGCAGAATCCTCCCCTGCTCCCCATTTGAATTAATTTATTGCCAATATAGTAGGCACAGTATACGAGGGGAAAACTGTAAACACTGTTAACATGGATTTTTTGTGGTATTGCATCTAATTCTGGCCACTGCGAGGAGGTGCACAAAGATTTGTTACAATGGTTTAAGGGTTTCACGTACGTAGCAAAAGAAGTGAGGGGAGATTTGATAAGGGTGTAGAAGATCATGACTGCTTTCAACAAGGCAAATAGGTGATTGATTGAAAGGTACAGAATAGAAACAACCCCTTTGGCCCAGTGTCCATGCCAGCCATCAATCACCCGTTCACACTAGTTCCATGTTATCCAGGAGTCGGGAGTCGGAGCAATTTTGGTGCTGCTGGAGTCGGAGTCAGATACACAAGAAATCAAGGAGTCGGTGTCGGGTGTTTTGGGTATCAACTCCACAGCCCTGATTATCCCACTTTCTCTTCCACTCCCTACACATTAGGGATGACAGCACCAGAGGTCAGGATCAAACCCGGGTCTCTGACTCTGAAGCAGCAGCATTACTAGCAGAGTCATGTTGCAGTCATTAGTTGTTCCCATTAAATGGTTCAACGTCCAAGGAACATGTATGTAAAATCTTGGACAAAATGGACGTTAAAAAAATTTCCAAATGCAGAATGTGGTCATGGGCTTACATTTATTAACTGTAAGGGTAGTGAATATGGAACTATAGACAATAGGTGCAGGAGTAGGCCATTCGGCCCTTCGAGCCAGCACCACCATTCAATGTGATCATGGCTGGTCATTCTCAATCAGTACCCTGTTCCTGCCTTCTCCCCATATCCCCTGACTCCGCTATCCTTAAGAGCTCTATCTAGCTCTCTCTTGAATGCATTCAGAGAATTGGCCTCCACTGCCTTCTGAGGCAGAGAATTCCAGATTTACAACTCTGAGTGAAAAAGTTCTTCCTCATCTCCGTTCTAAATGGCCTACCCCTTATTCTTAAACCGTGGCCCCTGGTTCTGGACTCCCCCAACATTGGGAACATGTTTCCTGCCTCTAATGTGTCTTCAAAATAAAACTAGATAGGCACTTCTGAGAGGGTCAATTTAACGTTTGGATTTTAAAAATGGGTGAATTTGATATACAATGAACAACCACAGATGTTGGAAATCTGCAATATAAATAGAAAATGTTGCAAAGAGGAAGTCAGGCAGTAATCGCGGAAGGAGTTTCAGATGCGAGACCCTTCACCAAAACTGTCGAGTGGTGCCAGAATTGAATTGTTAATCCCATGTCTCTTTCCATAAATGCTCTCTGACCTCCTTAATATTTTCAGCATTTTCTTTTTCTTAAATAAATGTGATTTACAGGATTGGTTAACTCGGTGATATGGTGAAATTGATGAGCTTGGTGACATCTTTCTGTGGTGTAACAATTCCAAGATTCTAACAACAGGCAGTCCGCACTTCAATAATATCACTTGGATGATATACCAAACCAAAATATCCAACTTTACATCAAGCTAAACCACAAGTTGGCTCAACAGGTTGTGTAAAAATTAAGAAAACAAACAAAAAGACAGTAAGTTATCTTAAACAGTTCCTCACCTGAGTGGAGTTAACAAGTTGGTTTTTCCACGGCTCCTCCGCGCTGCTGGTCAGGTTTGTGCGGTTTTGAGGTAGAGTTAGTGCGTTTTGCTGTAGGTAAGGCACATTTCCATTGCTTCCACTTCCTGTTACATGATTATTGCCTATAGAAATGGTGTCTGTATTACCCAGCATTCTCGTAGTGCTGCATGTTACTGGGCCTCTGGACGGTTCAGCAGGAAATGGTCCATTAGCCATTGGTTGTCCAGTAAGGGCAGGGCGGATTCCAGACTGAACAATGCGATCAGGCACTCTGGTTAGAGTGACGTGAGGCTGCTGACCAGAAACAGAGTGTGTAGGCAGTGACGATCCAAGCGTTGGCCCATTGGGGATTCCCGCCGGCCGTACCTGTGCAACTGTCGCCTGTCTCATCTGAATTATTTTTCAAAATAAATAATTTCAATATTAGACTCCATATTCACATGAAAAATATGCGATTTTTTTCAAAATATCAAATTAATATTTTTATGATACTGTAAGCTACTCTGGAAGGTCCCAATATGTAGCCAAGGCGTTTAAGGTTACAAATGCATCTGAATGTCTTAATATGTCACAACAGAAAGAATGGGAATGATGCACCAATTATTTACTTTATTATTTCTATTAACCTACAAACCTGTACATCTTTAGAGTGTGGGAGGAAACCGAAGCAACTGGAGGAAACCCATGTAGTTACAGGGAGAAACTCCGTACAGACTGCACCCAGTCAGGATTGAACCCGGGTCTCTGCCACTGAAAGGCAGCAACTCTACCACTGCGCCACTCTTCCAGAAATGTAATTAATTTGACAGTAGAGTCAAACAAATTAAGAATTTCAAATTGACAAAGGTAAATACCTTGTGTTAAAAATAGGCCACGAAACATAAAAAATACAAGTAAACATGGTGGGAAAGGAAAAGACCATGGTATAAAATTTAATTTTCTTTGAAGCAGCAATTTAGTTTGGAACAAAAGATTAATATTGATGTCGCAAACCTAATTTTGGGAATAGTTATCCGACTGTTTTCGACTTTACTTCCCAGCCTGAGAACATTAAAATGCCCGTCCCATGCTTATTACATCAAAGCCACATGTACTCTGACCTGCTGCTGGTGTTGTCGCATTGAGGCAAGCTGCCCCTCAAGCTGTTCCAGCATTTGAAGTTGAAGCTGATTTAGGTTCTTCCTGTTAGCACGCAACTGCTCCAAAAACTGGAAAGGTTCAATTGGTTTAAATTACTGAATGTGAAGAAAGGCATCAACATATACAACTTTACTCAGGGTGATTACTAAAAGACTGATGAATCACTGATACTATTTTACTTCACTAAATTTCAAAATATAAAACAGCATTAAACTACCAACAAATTATTGCAAAATAGAAAAATGATCAAATTCAAGGTATATGACGACATATATTTTGTGTTCCATTCATACGTTCATGTGGAATATATGCCATTGAGAATTAGTAATTTCTGTATTTACAGTTATGTCAGATGCAAGAATTGTACAGTTTCTACACAAGAGCCTCTACAAATGTTTTAGTAATATCTCCAGAAAACATGCAAATAATGTATCAATGGACATTTATATTTTTCATTTGATGCTTGGATACAAAACGTACAAGAAACAGGAAAATCTAAATTGCAACTGAAGTGCAGCATTTGATCCAATATTTTCCAGTCGGAAACCTGGTTAATATGTTTGTACAATGCAAAATCCATTAAACTGATTAGTTGCTTTTTCGAGCACAATTTCTCCGCAAGGAAACTGTTTATTAAATGTTTATCTTCAACTCATCTGGTCATAGAAACCAAAGAAGTTCACCATCCAGGAGCCCACAGCCACTCTATGCAAATGCCCTCCAAATGAAAAAACACATAATTTGTGCCACTTATATCCCTTCCCACTACATCCATAAAGTTGCAGTCAACCTTTTTTCAAAATCATTTTTTGCTGCATGCATGTCCAAAAAGATATAAACGATCAAAGAGGAAGCAAAGGTTACACGTGGGCAGAAAAATTAAAGAACCGTACTGTGTAGGAGGAAAGTTGGAAATAGAAGCATTTGAGTGCAGAAAGAGAGGGACTGTGATGAGGGAAAAGAGGCGTTGCTGGGTTATAAAACAGCTACATTTTCAGTAGTTATCAAAATGCAAACATGTTAAGTTATGTAATTATTTGATGTGGGTTATTTACTATTTACATCAATGACTTGGAGGAGGGTGAAAAAGTGCAAGGTATCCAAGTCTGCCAATGATATAAAAATAGATGGATGGGCATGTTGCGACTCTGCAAGGAAATATTGATGGATTGACTGATTAGCGAAAACTTGGCAAATGGAGGGAGAAATTGGTTTAATGAGAATGAGATAATGCCTGCTGGTAAGAGGAACCAAAAGGCAGATTGTCTGCATAGAAAGAGACTGCGAAATGAGTGCAGTACAGAGGGATAAGTATTGTAAATGTTCTCGTGCATGAATTACAAAAGGTTAGAGAGTAGATGAAGCAAGTTCTTTAAGAAAGCAAATGGCAATGAGCCTTTATTGCCAAGGGGCTGGGGTTTAGAAATAGGGATATTTTGTTTATAATTATACAGAGCATTGGTGAGGCCACACTTGGATTACTATGCAGTTCTTATCAAAGAAAGTGCACAACATTGGAAGTTGTGCATATAACAGATTCACCAGACTAATTCCTGAGAAGCGTGTTATCTTGTCATGAGTAGCTAAACAAATTAAATCTATTTTCTTTGCAGAAGTATGCAAGGTGACCTTACTGAAATATTCAAGATCCTAAGGGGACATGACAGGGTAGATGTTCAGGCAGTGGAAGGGTCTCAAACAGGGGGACATTGTTTCAAAGTAAGGGACTGATCATTTAAATCAGAGGTATGTGGTAATTTCTTCAGAGGGGAGTGAGTTTGAAATTCTCCTCCTCAGAATTGTGGATGCTGGAGTATTTATGGTCAAGGTAGGTACATTTCTGAAAGATTGAGAATTGAACGCTCTGGTTACTGGCACCGTTAAGACCTGGAGATTAGCCATGATCAAACTAAATGATGGGACAGGTTTGAGGGGCCAAGTCACCCATTCTGACTTATTTTCTTGTGTTCCAAGCAGAAGCCATTCTTAATAGTATATTAAGAACTGGCTCTTGATCTAAAAGGGTTGAGCTTCTAAGTTACCTCAATGCAAATGGATCATGTCTGGCTCTTTCTTGCTCTGCATTGTACAGACTCCCAAATGGACAAAATTCAATGAGTCATGAGAGAAGCTTAGGTATTTTTTACATACATAAACTCTAAAACTTATTTAGCATCTCCTCATAAATTCTAACTATAATAATCCAACAAAAAAGCCACCCAAGACAGATGAATCCAGTCACAATAATGTATGTTACCTTGATCAAAATTCAGTGCCTTTTTATGAGTGGAATAACATGCATACAAAATACAAAAACATCTTGTACCTGGATTTAATTACTTACAATTTGTGTGTTTCAGGCTAAAATATATATTTAAAATCAAATCTTTTTATAATTTATGATATACTTGCATCGTGCATTAGCAACACTCAGTGGCATTTAAATGGGAAAATTTGATTCCCAATATTCCCCAAATCAGATTTTAGGCAAATTGGTGATTAAATTTCAATGAGCACAATAGTAAGAATTTATACGGGCATGTGATGAAAACCAACACGGAACTGCAGCAACTGCCTCATAAAATTTAAGACCAAACATGGACTATTGAAGCCAAGGGAACAACATCAGATCTTGTTCTGTAATTCCCACTAATCAGTGTGTTTCTGAAATGAACAAATCCCAATGCCCTGCTTGAATCTTTATTGACTGATCTGACCACACAGTTGAGAAAATTCCTTAGACAGACACAGAGCGCTGGAGTAACTCAGCGAGTCAGGCAGCATCTCCGGAGAAAATGGATGGGCAACGTTTCGGGTCGGGATCCTTCTTCAGAGAAAAATCCTTTCCAGCCATCCATTACCCAACTACACACCATGCCCCCAAAACCAGGTCAAGCATAGAAAATAACCATAAATACCATTAACCACCACACACCACCCACATCCCTCCGGCTTCATATTTCACTCCTCTTCCCTCCTGATCGGATACCTTTTTGTCTCCTTTCCATCTCTAGCCTTTGTCACTTGCTCTACCCATCTTCCAATCAAACCCCCATTATCTGTATTGATCTATCATTTTGTTTAGTTTATTGTCACGTGTACAGATACTATGAAAAGCTTTTGTTGCCTGCTATCCAGTCAACGGAAAGACAATATGTGATTACATTCAAGCCGCCCAGTGTACAGATACAGGATAAAGAGAATAATATTTAGTGCAAGATAAAGTCTAGTAAAGTCTGATTAAAGATTGTCCGAGGGTCTACAATGAGGTGAATGCTAGGGCAGGACTGCTCTCTAGTTGGTGATAGGATGGTTCAATTGCTTGATAACAGCTGGGAATAAACTGTCCCTGAATTTGGTGGTATGCAATTTAACACTTCTGTATCTTTCCTGATGGGAGAGGCGCGACAAGGGAGTGTATGGAGTAAGACTCGTCCTTGATTATGCTGATGGTCTTACCGAGGCAGCAGGAAGTGTAGATGGAGTCAATGGAAGGGAGATGGTTTGCATGACGGTCTGGGCAGCGTCAACAATTCTTTGCCATTTTTTTTTGTTGCAGTCTTGGGTGGAGCTGTTCCAAAACCATGCTGTGATGTATCCAGTTGAAATACTTTCTACAGCATCTGTAGAAGTTGGTGAGAGTTGTTGGGGACAATGCAAACTTCCTGAGACTTCTAAGGAAGTAGAGGTGTTCGTTTGCTATCTTGGCCATTGGTTCAATATGGCTGGTTAACTTGCTAGACTTCGTCCTGCACCTACCTCTCTTTTCGGCTTTCCTACAACCCCCCCCCCCCCCCCCATTTCAATCAGAATAAAGAAAGAGTCCCCACCCAAAATGCCCCCTGTCCATTCCCTTCACAGATACAGCCTGACCCGCTGAGTTCCTCTCGCACTTTGTTTTGCTTAAGATGCCGGCATCTGCAGTTCCTGTCTCTCCATGAACAGAATTAACGTGTTTGAATTTCTCATGTCATGTTGCTAAGCTTGGAGTGTTTTTATTTAAAAGTAATAATGTAATTCAGGTTATTATTTCTGAATGATTTCTGATCATAGAAACATAGAAAATAGGTGCAGGAGGAGGCCATTCAGCCCTTCGAGCCAGCACCACCATTCATTGTGGTCATGGCTGATCGTCCACAATCAATAACCCGTGCCTGCCTTCGCCCCATATCCCTTGATTCCACTAGCCCCTAGAGCTCTATCTAACTCTCTCTTAGATCCATCCAGTGATTTGGCCTCCACCGCCCTCTGTGGCAAATTCCACAAATTCACTACTCTCTGGATGAAAAGATTCCTTCTCACCTCAGTTTTAAATGGCCTCCCCTTTATTCTAAGACTGTGGCCCCTGGTTCTGGACTCGCCCAACATTGGGATCATTTTTCCTGCGTCTAGCTTATCCAGTCCTTTTATAATTTTATATGTTTCTATAAGATCCCCTCTCATCCTTCTAAACTCCAGTGAATAAAAGCCTAGTCTTTTCAATCTTTCCTCATGACAGTCCCGCCATCCCAGGGATCAATCTCGTGAACCTACACTGCACTTCCTCAATTACAAGGATGTCCTTCCTCAAATTAGGAGACCAAAATATACACAATACTCCAGATGTGGTCTTACCAGAGCCCGATACAACTGCAGAAGAACCTCTTTACTCCTATACTGAAATCCTCTCGTTATGTAGGCCAACATGCCATTAAATTTCAGTCATAATTTTTAATGCACAAATGCAAGTATGAGTCAGCCAATTGGCTAATGCCACATAGGGGAAAACAGCCCATTTAGTCATATTTTCCTTCTGAAAAATAATTCTTAAAAGCATTAATAGAAAGCAGAGCAAGTAGAAATTAACAGTTGGAAAGATAACTGAACATAATCACAGTTTGCTCACAACACTCATGCCTTATGAAGATCATCAGATGTTCCTTCAAAATATGCACACCCCACAATTCCAAAAAGCATGGAATATAACACACGAGTCCTTCACCATTAGAATGAAATAGTTTACCTGTAGTTTTTGAGGGGTTAGGTACCATGATGGAACTTGTTGTTGTACTGGATGGTGTGGTGCTGTGTGACCACCTGACCACACATCTGGAGCATTTAGCTAGAAATAGGAAAAAAACAGTGTCGCAGAAAAAATAATGAACAGAAAAAGGAGCATGAAATGAATAATTTCCCGTTGCCAAATTCATTACAGCCTGACCACAGGAACTGTCTATACGGAGTTTGTACATTCCATGTGGGTATGTGGGTTTCCTCTGGGTGCTCAGCTTTTCTCCCACATTCCAAAGATATACAGGTTTGTCCCCAGTGTCTAGGATAGTGTTACTGTATGGGGTGATCATTGGTCGGAGCGGATCGCTGTATCTCTAAAGTCTAAAGTCTAAAAGCAATGTGGAGAAAGTGAATTAGGAGATTAAGGGATGGACCAAATGAGCAAATTTATAATTATACACTGCAATCAGAGTATTTTTCTGCACCCTTTAAAACTTAAGTTTATGTTACATGCATTATTATATGAGTACTTGCCAAGAAATACGCAGTGTGTTAGTTGTACCCTGCACAGAAAAACTCTACTTCCAATCACCAATAAAGCAAATTCAAATTCTCCAATATCTGACCACCACCCTACTTTGAACAATATTCCCACAGCTCCTGACTTTTTCAATCATGCCTCACTTCCACTTTTGATATAATTTCAACACTCTCCCAGCCTAAGTGATCCCTTTGGCAGAGCTCCTATTTTCATTCACCCAATGGATGCCCTTTCCTAAATTCAGTGCAGAATTGATCCAGTCATTCATCGCTGGATCTGGCTGGACCATATCAAATGCAAGGACCATGAACTATTCTGCTCATATTACTGAATGTCAAGATACACCTGGCATCTTAGCTTCACTATGACTGTTCTCTAAAATCTCCTCCACTAAATGCAAGCACATTGACTTTTATGTCACTGGTACAACACAGTCTCTACCCCGTCCATTCTTCCCTCAGCCCACCAGGCCCAATTTTCAAGGATGTGTCCTAAACCGACACGTTTTCGTGAATCTCCCTCCCATCTTCCCTGATGCTCCCTCCAACTTGTATCAGATCCATCTTCTGCTTTCTGGATCCTCTTTCCATTATGTTGCTGATCGTCCAGCTTCTCCTGCCTGCTGATGCTTCTCCAGCAGTATCCTGAGACCTTTCAAATATGGTGTCATTATTCTTAAATGCTCTTTGCAATCATTCATCCTTAGGGAAACCGGTTTATTTTTTCCCTCCAACAACAATGTTGCAAAATCTATTTGTATCTTCCATACAGTTCCTAGTAAAGTCACAAATGACATTGAATGAAACTCTTGCAAATTGTTTACCTTTCATTCTTAACTTTCGTGCTTTTGACAGGGTTAACCAAGTTATCCTCTCAATGCCTCTTCCTTTCACTCGGGTACAACTCTTGCCAAACCATCAGCAGCAAGAAAGGTCTCCCATGCTTTCATTATTATCTCTTGAGTTTCCATTTTTAAAAAAGCTTTTGGTTTAGTTTATTGATAGAGCATAGAAAGAGGCCCTTGGTCCATGCCAACCATCGGTCTCCTGTTCACACTAGTTCTAGGTTTTCCTACTTTCACATCCACTCCCCTCACATGGGGACAACTTACAGAGGGCCAATTACCCTATAAGCCCCAAAGTCTACGGGATGTGGGAAGAAACTGATGCACTTGGAGGAAACCCATGCAGCCACAGGGGGAACGTACAAACTCCACATAGATAACACTAGAGGTCAGGATCGAACCTCTATTTGAGAGGTAACAGCTCTACCAGCTGTGCCACCCTTTTGATAAAAAAATATTCTACACTATGTTACCATAACGTACTGAACTATTAAAGATGTACCTTATAGAAAACAAGTAAAAAACGATTTCATATTGAACCAAGTGCTTTACAAAAAAAAAGCTTATCATTGAGGTCTTAAAACTTTCATCAGTATTCAAAAGCAATTTCATATTTCCTTCTGTTCCTTTTCAAGTCTGAAATTATCAAACAATTGCACGACGATTAAGAAAGAACCAAACGAACTATTACCTTAGTAGGACTAGACATCCTTTTCCTTTTAGCAGGACTGTTAAGGTCATCCACTTGATTAGAAGCAACCATGTGTAGTGGTAAGGTCTGTTGTGGCTGCTGACTGAGGCCTACCAATGGTTCATTACTGTGATGAGGTTTACAAGCCTATACACAAAAGAAAAACATTGAAAATAAAATATGTAGAAATCCTGTCAACTTTTAATACCCCCGTTTCTTTCTGCTTTTTGATTCCCCATTGATTTCTGCAAATACAGTCGCAATTTCAGAGTAAGTGCTGCTCGGATAATTTCTTATTTCCCTTTTTATTTTGACAAAATTGAGTACCAAGGAAAAAAGATACAATTTCAGGGCAACAGTTGTTACAACTATCTATAAAGACAGCTTTATGTACAAATAGTGCAAAGTATTACATGCGATAGAATTGTCCAACAGTTACTTCCCAATTGCTTGAGAAATCGCCAAGTTTGATCTCAACAACTCTAGTCCTTTTAAAAGCAATTTGGTAGATAATATTATAGCCCCATATAATTGTAAACCCATGAACATATTTCTTCAAATCCTACCAATGAATGAGGTTTTGTGAAGTTACTGTTTTGTTTGTGTGTGTATATGTATTAGCCACTTACAAGTACCTTTAAAACTATAAAGCTAAAATGCTTAAGTACAATTGAGGTACAAATAATTTTCACCTGCTGAGCTGAATTCATGGCACCCTGCCTGGAGGTAAGTTCTGCTGGGATTGGTAGGCTCCATGCCTCCTCAATACTGGGAAGCATTTTGGTTTTACTTTGAAGGCTACCTTGTGGAAGGTTGCACAACTGGGCCTGTAAAAAGTATGTGATGCGATTATGTAAATGAAAGCTAACTGATCAATCATACAATCCACCTAATTGCTCTACAATCATGTAACACTTGTGGCTTTATGATCACACTAAAATTTCAATTAAACTTGTGACAGAACACATTGGTGTGAAAATTTTGCATCCTGCCCAAATTTTATTTTTTTTGTCAATATTGCACTGGGTGCAGTGAAAAACAAATCAAAAATGAGAGCTAGTTAACATACAAATATATGGCATTGAATTGTAAAATGCAGTATTTTTGTCCCCATGATATGGTACATCAGAGTGATTAAAGTTTCCAGGGTTCAGCAGTGTAAATAATGCCCCCCTTTCCTATTATACTAGTTAATGTTAACCTACATTTTTAATTCAAATCTTTAAAAGCTGCAGTTTCCTAAAAGTTGACTCATATTGTGAAGTTTCAACAATTTTTATGCATAATATATTTAAGGACCAATCTCCTTAAAAATGCAGAACAGAATCTGAAATACCATCACAAGATGGCCAGAACAAAGACTGAAGTAGAAGCCCTGAATATTTATTCCTCAAATCCTACTCGAGGTTGCAACTGGGAACAAGTAAATGCCTCATGTTATTCTACTTTTTAAAAATGCAGTTCTTAGAATGCGGATGCCACTGGCAATCATTGCCCATCCTTAATTCCCCTCCAGTAGCTGGTGGGGAGCCTATTTTAATTACTGCAGTCCTTCTGAAGAAGGTTTGGCCAACAATGGCATTCGGAAGGGTTATTTCTGGAGAGCAAATCATCAGCACTTCAGCTAAGCTCTTGCCTGATCCTATAGCCTTTGCAGTCAAAATTGGTTAGCTTGAAACAGGTCCCTGTGATGATTGGAACCCCAGGAGGAAATCTAGATGCATCATCCACTGGACATTTCATGAACATGGTGGGAAATGATCCAGTCTTGTCTTTAACCCTACCTATCATCAGAAGATAAATCTAAATTGTTAAACAGGCTGAGATGCTGACATCATTATTCTTGTATTATAATCTTCAAGATATTCAAGCTCTGCTGCAGCTATTCAAAGGCCTGTTAGGTTTAAACCTGGAGTGCGTAAGCAGTTCCTGGCACCAAACCTTTGGGGAGGAAGGACATGGTGGCCCAAAAAAAAGAACCAGACCTTTCAAGAACAGTCATGCAGAAGATGATAGAGCGTTAAAATTTTGTTTCCTCTTCTACAATGACAATTGATGCTAAGTCAACAGTGACACGGCAGTAGAGTTGTTGCCTCACAGTGCCAGAGACCCAGGTTCGATCCTGACTACAAGTGCTGTCTATATGGATTGTGTACATTCTCCCTGTGACCCTGACATGATCTGTAACTGGGTGCTCCAGTTTCCTCCCATATCCCAAAGACACACGCGTTTGCAGGTTAATTGGCCTCTAAATTGTGTAGGATAGAACTAGTGTAAGAAAATAACTGCAGATGCTGGTACAAATCGAAGGTATTTATTCACAAAATGCTGGAGTAACTCAGCAGGTCAGGCAGCATCTCAGGAGAGAAGGAATGGGCGACGTTTCGGGTCGAGACCCTTCTTCAGACTGATGTCAGGAGGGCAGGACAAAGGAAGGATATAGGTGGAGACAGGAAGACAGTGGGAGATCTTGGAAAGGGGAGGGGAAGAGAGGGACAGAGGAACTATCTAAAGTTGGAGAAGAAAATATTCATACCACTGGGCTGCAAACTGCCCAGGCAAAATATGAGGTGACAGAAAGGTCAGACTGGGAATGGGAGGCGGAGTTGAAGTGCTCAGCCACCGGGAGATCAGATTGGTTAATGCGGACTGTTTGGGTCCTTGAGGGATGGAGTTGAGGGAAGGACCCAAACAGTCTTTCCAGGTGAGACAGAGGTTCACGTGCACCTCCTCCAACTTTATCTATTGCATCCGCTGCTCCAGATGTCAACTTATTTACATCGGTGAAACCAAACGCAGGCTCGGCGATCGCCTCGCTCAACACCTGCTCTCAGTCCACATTAACCAATCTGATCTCCCGGTGGCTGAGCACTTCAACTCCCCCTCCCATTCCCAGTCTGACCTTTCTGTCATCGGCCTCCTCCAGTGCCATAGTGAGTCCCACTGGAAATTGGAGGAACAGCACCTCATATTTCGCCTGGGCAACTTGCAGCCCAGTGGTATGAACATTGACTTCTCCAACTTTAGATAGTTCCTCTGTCCCTCTCTTCCCCTCCCCCTTCCCAGATCTCCCACTGTCTTCCTGTCTCCACCTATATCCTTCCATTGTCCCGCCCCCGACATCAGTCTGAAGAAGGGTCTTGTCCCAAAACGTCGCCCATTCCTTCTCTCCTGAGGTGCTGCCTGACCTGCTGAGTTACTCCAGCATTTTGTGAATGAAAGGATAGAACTAGTGATCGTTGGTCAGCCCAGACTCGTTGGACTGAACGACAACAAAAGATGGAAGGGCGAAGGGACCTACTCCTATTCCCATTTCATAAAACTGCATTAACATCAAAGCAAAACACCATAAACCCCATTTTTCTTGGGGCTTGGTTTCATTATGTGCCACCAGTATCTAAGCTAAATTCATCCAATGTCAATGCAACTTTCATTAGGTGCTTGGATTTTGCCTCTCCCCTAGATGAAATAATCTGGCAGCGACAGGAACGGTTCAAAAACAAAAGCTCAAAAATTGTAGATGGTGGAAATCCAAAATATAAGTAGAAAACACTAACTACTAATTAGTCAGCTACGGCGAGAGAGAAAGAGATGAAGGACCATTTCTCACACCCATTTAAGTGAAGTCATTGCCCTATTCCCCTTTCAGATTGTCTGTCCCTCAAGATGCTACCTGGTATAGAGCAGAAATGGTCCCACTGAAATCAAACAATTTAGCATAGAGTGAAAAGCTAGTCCTGAACCTTTTTGTGGTTTAATACTACATCAATCAGTTGCATCATTACCTATCAGGCCAAAATAAAATGTTACCAAATGGATCTGTAAAATATCCTCAGACTATGAAGTCAAACAAAGAAAGATACTGCAGCTTTAACAGAAAAAAAATTAACATCACTTGCATTAATAATGGCTGATGTAGAAATATTGTTGTTGGCAGGTAGGACTTAAAGAAAAAGCAGAATAGCTTTGCACTTAAGATACCATATAGCAGGTAAATCTGGCAAAATATTTAAAGGGTCATTCAGCAGGTTCCCCTTCCAATTAGATCTTGTGTAGTGGAAAGCAATTGACTGTTTTTCTTCAAACCTCCCAAGTTGAATATGATTTTTAACAGTGCCATTCTGTACAACCTGCTATGCGGTACTGCATAAAGCTAATTAGATTCTATACCTGATATTGCTAATTTAAATTTCAAAAATTACACTTAAGTACACTTCCATCATAATTAACCTTATAAAATGCTTCAATTGCCCATTCAAATTATATTCCTTGGAATTCTGTCTGCATGGTGATTAACAACAAACATTTTAAATTAATTTGGTGATTTTTGGAAAAAAATATGCTTATAATATGCAATATATTTGTAACACCCCCACAAAAAAAAAAAGATTTTTATAAAAATCCATTTGAGATATTCCCTTTATTTTTTGAGGTGAATACAATGCATTTAGACACCACACCCCAAACCTGTTTACCTGTAAGTACTTTATCCTTGCTGTGAGTACAGAAGTATTACTACAATTTTTGCTCCTAGTTGCATTTATGTAACATTTAATTGCATCCTGAGGTTGATTGCAGGATTCATAGAGCGTCCCCAGGTCCATCCAGGCTGCAGCATGTCCGTGGTCTAATTGAACAGCACAGATATAAGCCTGTAATGCATCCATTGGCTGGTTCTGTTGTTGATACAACACCCTAAGACAGTAAACAAAATGGCAAATAGAACTGAACAGATGAAGAAAAAGCATCAAACTAAAGTTGCAGAGCTCCAGTGGTTCTCTCGTCCCATCCAGTTTTAAGCATCTGTCATCGCTTACCCTATTGAACACCATGTATCAGCACTTGCTTCTGACTTATCAATGGAATGCCTATATGATAAGAAGGCATCCTGAACTTTGCCAATGCTTGAATAGCACCTGCAAGAAAGATATCATTTAATTATAAAGAGGAATATACAAACAACTATGAGTTACCTGGAGAATTTAAAACCCAAAGCATTTTAAATATGGAGACAAAGTAAGCAAAATTATATTTTATTTTAAGACATTGCAGCAAATCTGTACAAATACTTAAGCAATGCAATCAATGCAACTAATGATTGAAAAATAATTTTGAGTTTCGTGAAATTCAAAATCAATTATAACATACAGGATGGACACTAAAGTTTTGACTTTAGATACAACCATCTTCAATCCTTGAATGCCATCCTGTTATTATTATTGGAAAATAAATTCTTGGGATTCAAGATCCTATACAATCAACACCCAGAGAACTTCTTACAATGCATTTTCATCTTTCACTATTCACTTCACATCCTTTGTCCTTTCTCCCTCATTTACGTCCCTTCCATTGGTTATGTTCCCCTAGTACTAAATCTGGATGCACTTCAACCTTCATTTGTGTTAACTGACTAAAGTTAACTTGAGTTGTCACTGACAGGCATAATGTTTTTCTCAGTCTTTTCTCAAATTATGTTTCCAAATTCTTAAATTTGACCAGACATCCCGAGAAATAACAAAACACGTTTTGCAACAGACCACTAACATTCAACAGCTGTATCTTTGTTTTGCTCCTCAATCGCTTACTGTTGTAAAGTAACTCTCATTAGTAAGGTATACACAAAATGCTGGAGTAACTCAGCGGGTCAGGCAGCATCTCTGGAGAGAAGGAATGGGTGACGTTTCGGCTCAAGACCCTTCTTCAGACTGATGTCAGGGGGGCGGGACAAATAAAGGATGTAGGTAGAGACAGGAAGACAGTGGGAGAACTGGGAAGGGGGAGAGGAAGGGAGGGACAGAGCAGCTATCTAAAGTTAGAGAAGTCAATGTTCATACCGCTGAGCTATAAGCTGCCCAAGCGAAATATGAGGTGCTGTTCCTCCAATTTGCGGTGGGCTTCACTATGACACTGGAGGAGGCCCAAGGCAGAAAGGTCAGACTGGGAGTCCAACAAATTAATTTCCACCTACCTCGACTCCATCCTATCCCCCCCTGGTCAAATCCCTCCCCACCTGATGTCCAAGACACCTCACATGCACTCCATCTCCTCAATAACTTCCGGTTTCCAGGCCCCCACTCCCTCATCTTTACCATGGATGTCCAGTCACTCTATACCTCCATCCCCCACAAGGATGGTCTTGAAGCCCTCCGTTTCTTCCTCGACCGTAGAACCAGCCAATCTCCATCGACTAACACTCTCCTCCGCCTAGCAGAGCTGGTTCTTATAGACAATAGGTGCAGGAGGAGGCCATTTGGCCCTTCGAGCCAGCACCGCCATTCAATGTGATCATGGCTGATCATTCTCAATCAGTACCCCGTTCCTGCCTTCTCCCCATACCCCCTGACTCCGCTATCCTTAAGAGCTCTATCTAGCTCTCTCTTGAATGCATTCAGAGAATTGGCCTCCACTGCCTTCTGAGGCAGAGAATTCCTCAACAACTTCTCCTTTGACTCCTCCCACGTCCTCCAAGCCCGAGGCGTAGCTATGGGCACTCGCCTGCCTCTTTGTCGGGTATGTCGAACAATCCTTGTTCCAGACGTACACTGGCCCCATCCCCGAACTCTACCTCCGCTACATTGACGACTGCATTGGTGCGACCTCCTGTACCCATGCAGAACTCACTGACTTCATAGATTTCACCACTAATTTCCATCCTGCTCTTAAATATACTTGGACCATCTCCGACATCTCCCTACCGTTTCTGGATCTCACCATCTCCATCACAGGAGACAGACTAGTGACTGTCATCTACTACAAACCCACTGACTCCCACAGCTATCTGGACTACACTTCTTCCCACCCTGTCTCCTGCAAAAAGTCTATCCCCTACTCCCAATTCCTCCGTCTACGCCACATCTGCGCCCAGGGGGAGGTGTTTCACACTAGGGCATCAGAGATGTCCTCGTTCTTTAGGAAACAGGGCATCCCCTCTTCCATTATAGATGAGGCTCTCACTAGGGCCTCCTCTATATCCTGCAACTCCACTCTTGCTCCCCCTCCCCCCATTCGTAACAAGGACAGATTCCCCTTGTCCTCACCTTCAACCCCATCAGCCCGCCAACATTTCCTCCAAATTATCCTCCAACATTTCCGTCACCTCCTACGGGGATACCACTCCCTCCCCTTTCTGCTTTCCGCAGAGACTGTTCCCTCCGTAACTCCCTGGTCCCTCCGTAACTCCCTGGTCCACTCGTCCCTTCCTACTTTCCCCTTTCCCCTGCAACCGCAAGAGACGATTTTAGGCCACCTTACACACCATTGTCCTGGAATAAATGTTATATATTTTTTTTAATCACTTTTTAAAGTTTAAAAAATCACCTTTTTCTCCTTTCAGCCGTCACCCGCGTATGACGTCACACTGGGAAGTCCGCGCCTGCACAGTTAGGACCCATTGATATGATCAAGGCTTGCCAAGTTCAGCTCTGGCGCCTGCGCAGTTGGGACCCGTTGATATGATCAAGGCTGGCCAGTTCAGCTCTGGGGGGGGGGGCCCACAATGACCGCCGGGGGTGGGACCCGCCAGAGTGACGACAGTGGTGGCCAATGAGTGGGGGATGGGGGACTGACTTTAACAAATGCCGCTCCTCCCCCGTCCAGGCATGCCTCATGCTTGACCTTATTCAAACATATCTTATTGAAACATATAAGATTATTAAGGGATTGGACACATTAGAGGCAGGAAACATGTTCCCAACATTGGGGGAGTCCAGAACCAGGGGCCACAGTTTAAGAATATGGGGACTAAGGGCGCAACACTGGGGGAATCCTATGTTCAGGGTGAGGGGGCTAGATGTGCATTCCCCCATCCTGACCACTTGAGGCCTGGCGGTGAGAAAGTCCAGGACCCAGAGGAGTGCTGAGCCCCAGTTCCAGCAGCTTCTCAGCCAGTCTGGTGGGGACTACGGTATTGAAAGCTGAGCTAAAGTCAATGAACAGCATCCTCACATAGCCCCCCTTCTGGCTGTCCAGATGAGAGAGAGCGGTGTGCAGAACCTGGGAGACCGCATCATCCGTGGACCTGTTCGGACAGTATGCGAACTGTAGTGGGTCCATGTTGCGAGGAAGGAGGGCACAGATGTGCTTCTTGTTTAGCCTCTCGAAGCATTTCATGACAACCGAGGTGAGGGCCACCGGTCGGTAGTCATTCAAACAAGCTGGAGAGGCATTCTTTGGCACCGGTACAATAATGGATCTTTTGAAGCATGCAGGGACCACGGACTTTGCCAAGGAGAGGTTAAATATTGTGGTGAGCACTGGAGCAAGCTGAGTAGCACAAGACTTTAGTACTCGCCCAGCTATACCATCTGGGCCTCCAGCTTTCCTCGTGTTCTCACCCGTTCGCCCCGATCAGCGCTGCACGCATGGGGCACAGGTTAGTGGCTTTCGTTGCCAGCGGTTCCATGGATCAGTAGGCCATGAAAGGGGATGGGGTGGGTGATTGGGGGAGGGGGGGTTGGGGGATTGTGGTGGGGAGGGGGGCAGTGGAGTGGGGGGAGTTGGCTGTCGCATCCGCTCATGCGCGGTTAGGGAAGGGTTGCCATTTAATGTCAGCTCCAGCGCGTACGCAGTTGGGGGAGGGTTGCCATGTTGTCTTCAGCTCCGACGCGTGTGTAGTTGACGGAGGATTGCCATTTTGTGTTCAGCTCCAACCTCACGCTCGATGCCCGATTGGTCCGGATCCCACGCTCCCCACTCCGATTGGTCACCGGCGCGTCCTGATTTGCTCCTGCCACTCACCCCCGCTTGGGGTCCATTGATTGACAACAACCTCCCGCTCAACGCCCAATTGGCCTGGGTCCCCATGTCGGGGTAGTGGGGGGGGGGCGGGGGTTGGGGGGAAGTGTAGGGGGAGTGGAGCAGGAGGAGGGGACTGTAGGGGGAGGAGGGGAGTGGAGCGGAAGGGGGGAGTGGAGCGGGAGGGAAGGGAGTCGGGGTGGACTGGGGTAGGGAGGGGGAGTGGGGGTGGACTGGGGGTGGGAGGTTGGGGGAGTGGGGGTTGGGGGAGGGGAGTGGGGGGAATAGGGGTGGGGAGGGTAGGGGGGAGTGGGGGTGGGGGAGAGGAGTGGGGGTAGTGGGGAAGGGGAGGGTTAGGCTTTGTGTCCATGACTTGGTCTGGCTGCAGAACTGCCAGCACGGAGCCAAGGTAAGTGGTACCATCTCCCCTTCCCTGTCCCCCCATACCCACCCACGGCCCCGGGAGACTCTCCCCGCCCGGCAACGGGCTTCGTCAGTTGGAGAGGGTTGCCGGGCCCGCAGGATTGTCAGTTGGGAGAGGGTTGCCCCAGGAGAGGCCCACAGGAGAGATTTGGACCCAACGGGTCCACCTCAGTCTAGTATCCATCTAAATCTTTTCTATCCATATGTCCAAATGTCCTTTAAACATTACAATTGTATCTGCCTCAACCACTGGCAGCTCATTCCACATATCCACCATCGTCTGTGCTGAAAAAGATGGCCCTCAGATCCCCTGTAAAGCTTTAATGCCTCACCTTAAAGCCATGCCTTCTAGTTCTGAATTCACAAAGCCATGTTGACCATCCCTAATCAGATCTTGCCTTTCCAAATGCAGGTAGATTCCATTATCACTTTTTTAATTGAATTTCTTGAGTAAATAATCCAAACTGCCAGTTTTTTTGTTTACACCATACATTCAAAACCTAACATTATATCAATAGACTTTATTTTTACCTGCCGAGAAAGTACCAGGATTGGCCAGAATTCGGATCTGCCTCTAAAGATTTTTGGAGACATTGAATAGCAAAGCTTTCCTTTGTTGTTTTGTCTCCTAATGGCTCTACTGTGTGATGCATCCAGCCTGCAAAACAGGAACACTGATTAGTTATATCACCGTTGCTGTTCAGAAGAAAAAAAACTGCTTTTAATGCAAGGTTCCTCTTAAAGAAAGTAGTATTTCTCAATACTTTAGATAATAAACATGTGAATAGAAATGCTACATTACAGCTTCCGAACTGTTGCAACAGGTTTCCAAATATATTTTCACACAAATATTTTATCAATTTGCCCTGAACACTTTAGAAAACTCGACCTACCTCAGTAAGCAATCTGAGTAGCAGCTACTTTCATGTCGCAAACAGGAGTATTTCCATTCCTCCCAGAATGGAAATCACCTGCTTCCAAACCCTTTCAGTTGCTATTTAGACAAGCAACAAGTGGAATAACTGAAGGATATTATGCGAGTGTAACAAATGTCCAATACTAAAATTTCATCGCTTTCATCTTTACTAGCACTAATATCAAACAAGCAGAGATATAGTAACATATAACCATCCATTTTCATTGGCGAGTTCCCAGCTGATTTAAAAGGAGGGAAAGGGTTGCGATACTTTTGCAAAAATAATTCATAATTCTAACTCTTGTGAACAATTTAATTAGACTTAAGATTCAATCAAAAAAAGAAGGCATAAAAAAAGATTCATATTTATCATTGGGTTTAATAAAAATCTTAACTAACTCACTCCATTTTAATTCAATATTTCATAACATGCGAAGAGAGCAATGTTTTCTGTTGAAGTATTGAGCTTAGATTTAAAGAAAAGGTGCAATTTTAAGAAAATCACCTACACCATTAATCTTAGACAAATAGATAATAATTCCACTCCCTATTTCTTCGTCCAGTCCGATTTTTGGTCGATATCTTATATTGGCAACCAATCTGTCCAAACCTGAATTGTAGGATTTTCAGCCTGGTGTTTAACCCCTCCGTGTGGATGGCTCAATTGTCATCATGTATTGTCTTTCCGCTGACAGGTTAGCACAAAGCAAAAGCTTTTCACTATACCTCGGTATGTGACAATAAACTAAACTCAAACTTGGCGGTGCTGGCTCGAAGGGCCGAATGGCCTACTCCTGCACCTATTGTCTATAACTCAGTACTCTCTCATAAACTTTCGTAATTTAAGAACAGTATGTATCTCTAACTTGCATCTCGAACGTGCATATGTAGCACACTGGCCTCATCATGTGCAGGAAAGAACTGCAGATGCTGGTTTAAATCGAAGGTAGACACAAAATGCTGGAGTAACTCAGCAGGACAGGCAGCATCTCTGGAGAGAAGGAATGGGTGACATTTCGGGTCTGAACCCGAAATGTCACCCATTCCTTCTCTCCAGAGATGCTGCCTGTCCCGCTGAGTTACTCCAGCATTTTGTCTACACTGGCCTCATCACCCCTGTAATGGCAACTTCCTCTTTTGCCATCTTGGAAAACCATCCCTGAATATCAATTTTTCACCTCTTCAAAGTTCTGCTGAGAATCTATTTCTGAGCATTATTTCAGTTCCGTTAGCTTACAGCTTCTTCTAAAATGCTTTCGGTTAAGTTTAGATGTTGAAGGAGACATTTGTTGCTGCAATACTTCACTTACTAATGACAATGCAGGTTAGCTTTCCAGCTTATCAGGTCCCAACAGACCAATCCAATTAGTGCAGTTCCTCCTCACATTTCCCTGAAGTGATGCAACCCATTTTCTCTCACTTACCAATCAACTGCCTTTTAATTCTTTTTGCCACTTACCTACACTAAGGGATAACTTACAACACCTAATTGGCCGTCCAACACACGATGGGGTTCATGAGGAAACCCTACAACCATAGGAGAATGTATCAACTTGGTACAGATAGTGTCCAAGGTGAGAAAGAAACACAAATCACTGAAGCGCGGCTACACTAACGTCTGCACCACAATGCTCATTCTTGGCCAGAGTAATAACAAAATCAATTCAAAGAAAATACATGAACATTTCCAACTAATGACAGCAGGTATAGAGTGAATCTGTTCAATAACATGCAGGAATGATGATCCGATATCCTAATAAACATTCACTGGGAAACAATGAATTTCAGCCAGTCATTTAACAACAAACAAAGCTTTCAAAATGCCATTAATCTCATTCCATGAAACGAGAGAAGACAATGTCTGCAATGGCTGGCTGATTTGCTAATGAAAAAACACAGGCTGCAACGCTGAACCCATTTATATGGCATGTATAGGAGCCAAGTGTGTTTACTAGCTGTCTTAGCATATTATATTATTTTGTATCTTGCTAAATTATTTTTGGACACTTGGGGGTTGTTGTGAGATGCATGGTCTCAACTTCCACTGCTTCGCCGATGATATCCAGCTCCTCATCTCCACCAAGTCAATCTCCACCACCACACACTCTACACTGACAAACTGCATCACTGAAATAAAATCTTGGCTTCAATCAAATTTCCTCAAACTCAACAAATTTCCTCAAACTCAATCAAATTTCCTCAAACTCAACTGCAACAAATCTGAAATCATCATCAACTGCAACAAATCTGAAATCATCATCATCATCATGTAAATTTGTAACTGATATAGTGAACCAACTAATCAGAAAGCAATTTCAGGACCTTCAATTCAAGTTCTTAGAATGCTCCTTGGATGTTTATGTTAACTTTTATGTGGTTGTGTGTCTTGTTGCTTTTTTTTAGTATGGCTATATGGTTATTCGAGTTTCACTGTACCTTAATTGGTACATGTGACAATAAACTGACCTTTAAACCTTTGTATCAAGCAGATCATACCCATTCTTATTTTTTAAATCTTCATCATGCTTTAACCTAGTACAGCAAATACAAACAAACTAGAAGCTAAAAAAATGTTTCTTAAACATGATATAATTTTGAATACTCAGCCACATCTTTGTTGTTTCCTCACTTGCTTTTCTGATCAGTTCCCAAACTTAAATGCACATACAACTCTGCTGCCGAGATACTAATGCACAAGATTGTGTACAACCATTTTTACCGGCCCCTGAAAAATTCTTCATTTACAGATCTCTCCGTGCCTTCGTCTCCATCTCCTGCTCTGCAATCTCTGCTAGCTTGGAAATTTAGTTATTCCTCTTTTGTCCATACATTTACTTTAGTTGCTCAACGATCGAAGTCATGTCTTCTGTTACTAAGATCCAATAATTCCTCTCTTAAATCTTTCTAATTTCTTAATTTTCTTGAAAGATCCTAAAAGCATTTGTAGGAGCAAGTGTAAGGCATTCTCTCCTTCAATTTGCTCCACCATTTATCAAATCATGGTTGATCCATCTCAATATCACTTTCCTGCACTGTCCACAGGGCCCTTGGTTTCTTTCATATTCAAGTCGAGTCAAGAGTGCTTTATTATCATATGTCTTGAAAAGGAACAATGAAATTCTTACTTGCAGCAGCACAACAGATATGCAAGCATACTCATAAAAAATAACAAAGTTGAATATATAAAAACAAAAGAAACAATATAGTACAAAGACAACAACAAAGCCCCAAGTGCAATCAAGGCAGTTCGGAGTTCAGGGTTCTGTTGGAGTTCGTAGTGTTCAATAGCCTGATGGTTGTTGGGAAAAGCTGCTACTGAACCTGTATTGTTAATTTCAGGCTCCTGTGCCTTTTTCCCCGATGGCAGGGGTGAGGAAGAGCGAGATGGCACGAATGAGAAATCAATCTCAATTTTGAGCAAACTCACTGACTGAATGTCCACCACCTGATTGAAGAAAGTCCTCATCATCAAAATACTGAAGGCCTAGCCCTTATTCTGAGTCTATAATCTCTGGTACGATCTTCCTCAGACTGTGTCTACATCCTAACTGCGTTCATCCTGTTTGTTCTCACAAAATTTTATAGGTTTCCGTATTCTAAACTCTGGAGAATACAATACTCATCTAGTCAATCTCTCCTTAAAGAGCAAACTCATCAATCCCTGGAACTAGTCTTGTGAATATTCTACTTCAAGTATATCCCTTATTAGATAAGAAGACCAAAACTGTCCACAATAGTCAAGATGCAACCTCACAATATCCCTCTATAATTGCCCCTCTATTATTCCAGTATTCAAATCGTCTTGCAAGAAAGGTTGTCTAACCACTCAAATCACTTGCATGTTGTCTTGTGCAGAGGATATCCAAATCCATTTCAGCATCAACATTATCCAATCACTCACCGTTTAGAAAATACTCTGCTTTTCTTTTGAATCACTTTATACTCCATCTGATATTTTCTTGTTCAGTCACACAGCCTTTCAATGTCCCCATGAAGCCTCTTTACATCATCCTGTTCTCAAATCTCAATTTAATATATCAAACTAAGTATGACCCTCTCAGTCAAATTGTTGATAGACTCCAAACAGTTGAGGAGCAAGCACCAATCTCAGTGACATCCACCAGTCAAAGGTCAGTTTAATGTCACATGGACCAATAAAGGTACAGTGAAACTCGAATTACTATACAGCCATACTAAAAAAAGCAACAAGACACACAACTACACAAAAGTTAACATAAACATCCACCACAGCAGATTCCCCACATTCCTCACTGTGATGGAGGGCAATAAAGTCCAATCTTCTTAATCTCCTTCCTCTTTATTCTCTCACGGTCGGGGCAGTCGAACCATCCGCAGTTGGGGCGGTCAAAGCTCCTGCAATTGGGGCGGTCGAAGCTCCTGTGGTTGGAGCTCCCAAAGTCAATCTCTAACCAGGGACCGCGAGCCCCACGATGTTAAAGTCCGCAGGCTTCCACGGCTGGAGCTCTAAAGTCGAACATCGACAGGGATTGCAAGCTCCACGAAGGTAAGTCCTGCAGTCTCCCGCGGTTGGAGCTCCCGAAGCCGGTCTTCAGCAAAGGCCGCCAACTCCTCGATGTTTGGCCGCAGTGCAGACGGAGATACGATACAGAAAAAAACACGCATCTCCGTCGAGGTAAGATATTTTAAAAAGTTTCCCTCAACCACCCCCCCCCACACATAAAACAAGCTGAAGAACACTAAAACATACATTTAACACATACTAAAAAAACAATAAAGAAAGAAGGGACAGACAGACTATTGGCGAGGCAGCCATTGCTGGCGTCATCCATTGACAACCTGAGAATGATCCATTTATTTCCATTGCTTTCTGCTTAATAACTCATTTTAAACCCATGGCAGTGAGCTACCTCTAATTTTGCATGTTCAAATCATGTAACTTAGTCTCATATTAATAGGTTGGTAGTTCCCCATTTTCACTTTCTATCCTTTCTTAAATAGTGGGGCGGCATTTGCTAGATTGAAATCCACAGGAACAATTACAGAATCAACTGAATTTTGGAAGACATCAACCAAAACATTATTTCCACTGCTACCTCTTTCAAAGTACAGATGTACATCACGTCCTCAGGATCCATGGGGTTTTAGTATTATCAGCTTCTCCCGTACTGATTTTGGTAATACTTATTTCCTTCAATTCCTCTTTCCTATTTGACCCACAGCTCTCTGCTATTTCATGAATGTCTTTTTACATTTTCATCAAAGGCGGCAAACACAAAGTAGTAATTTAACTCCTCACCCATTTCCTTTTTCACCTTTATAAATTATCCCACCTATCTGTGAAGGGCCCACATTTTCCCTTGGTTTTCCTTTTGACATTCATATAGGAGCTCTTTCAGGCTGCTAATATGCTTCCTGTCAGTTTATTTCCATATCCTACCTTGTCTATCCTTATCAATTTCTTGGTCCTCATTTTCAGTACTCTAAAATACTCGAACAATCCCACGGCCAACTGCCTTGTACAACAACTTAACATGCCTTTCAAAGTAAATGTAATACTACCTCAAATACTTCTATTCAGCCATGCATGGGTTTCTGTAGCATAGAGAAATATGTAGCCATCGCCAGCCCACCATCATACCTTGCGACGGTATTTTCACAATTAAGGCCAATTCCCTTCCTTTCCTTTGTTTAGATTTCAGGCATTCTTCAGTTTGAACCCCACAACTTTCGAACTCAACATAAGATTCTAGAATATTATGGCGACATTTCCCAAAGGCTCTTCCTCCAATTATCCAGCACTCTCAAGTATTTGATGATACCGGACTGGCAATTTTTTCAGACTATTGGATATTACACCTATTAATATTCCCAACACTTTTAATATACATTATTCAAGAATTTTACATCTCAATGAACCTGGTCTGTTCAATAGGAGCATGGGAAATAGGGTCCTAGAGTTAACTTAACACTACATTAAAATCTGCCGTGTGCATTCTCCCTCAGACCAAATCACACATATTCACGTTCACCAGTCGTGTGCTTACTGATCTACACCACCCTCTAGTAAAGAAACCTTTCCCTGTACCTCACAATTAACCACTGCCTTGAATTTAAAATTCTCAGCCTTTATAATTTGAATATGACCTTACCTCTCACCATTTCATCAATCTCCTCCAGCTCAACAACTGTTGACGATTGCCATCCTCTATCCTCGTCTTTTGCTCACCTATGTTTAAATGTTGTCGTCTGAAGTTATGCCTTTAAGATGGCTCTATCCTCTGTAATGCATATCCACTACCCCAAAAACTTCTCAGTTCACTCTCCTTTACATCTGCATCATTGGTTTAGCTTCTGGTCAGCTGCCCCAATAGCTCCAAGTACTCAGCATCCAAATTGTATTACTGGTCTTCAACACACAAGTTTGCAGGTGAAAGTGCCGAACGAGTCCAAGCTTTCCTGTTCGGCATAATCCTAGATTCTGGCATTATCCTACTTAATGCTTTAATCACAAAAAAAAATTCTCCCGTGCGCACGCACCTGTTCACAGCAATTATATGCGGCCTGTTCTAACCAAGATATGCGACATTTGATATAATTTCTCTGCTCTAAATTTTATGTTGAAATTAATCTCAAACCTTGTATTCACCTGCTTATCAAACCATTTCACTACTTTTGGTCTGAGGATCTTGCAAAAAAAAAAAAAAAAAAAAAATTGTGCCACTGCCTGCCATTTCATAATAGCTTTCCAAGATTTAGCTTTATTTGAAACTGAGGAATATTAATTCTTTTAAAAAGTGGTCAGAGGTTTAAGTATAGTTATACATTTATTTAATGCTCAATTCCGGAAAGTAGATTCACTTGGGTGGCAGCAACCCAGGAACCCCGTAAAAAGAAACATTCTGAATGGTAATTTTTTTTTCATGGGACAAGCATGGAATATAATTACTCTAAAAATATTTTAGCATCCAGTATTCCAGCTCCCTTTCCTTTGGATTTGAATTAGAGGTCTACTCCATAGGATTAAAAAAAAAGTTATTTATTCACCCTAATCAATGATCTCAGAATGCAAGCCTAAAAATAGTCACATCAGTATAAACTAGAGATAGATACGAAATGCTGGAACAACTCAGTGGGACAGGCAGCATCTCTGGAGAGAAGGAATGGGGGACGTTTCGGGTCAAGACCCATCTTCAGACTGATGTACTTTTCAGGTGAGGCAGAGGTTCACTTGCACCTCCTCCAACTCATCTACTGTATCTTCTGATCCAGGTGTGGACTCCTGGATATCAGCGGGACCAAGCGCAGGCTCGGCGATCGTTTCGCTGAACATCTCTGCTCATTCCGCCTGAACCTACTTGATCTCCCGGTTGCTAAACATTTTAACTACCCATTCCATTCCCAAACTGACCTTTCTGTCCTGGGCCTCCTCCATTGTCAGAGTGAGGTCCAGTGCAAATTGGAGGAACAGCACCTCATATTTCTCTTGGGCAGCTTACACCCCAGCGGTATGAACATTGACTTCTCTAACCATATCCCTTGCTTTCCCTCTCTCTCCATCCGTGCCCCTTCCCAGTTCTCCGATCAGTCTTACCGTCTCCAACTACTTTGTATATGTTTGCTTTGTTCTTACCTTCTCCCAACTAACAATGATCTATGCTACATTTTCCTTGATCTGCATTTCCCTTGTCCTGTTTTCACATCCTTTGCTTCCTTATCTATGCACTTCCTTATCTGTGTACCTCCCTCTCCCCAGACATCAGTCTGAAGAGTCTCGGCCCGAAACGTCACCCATTCCTTCTCTCCAGAGATGCTGCCTGTGTTACTCCATCATTTTGTCTATCTTCAGTTTAAATCAGCATCTGCAGTTCCTTCTTACACATTCAGTTTAAACTAGGATGCATATTTCAAAAATAACAAAGCAGGAGCAAAAATATATCATAATTGATAAAAAAATATTTGAAGAAACCTAGAATTCCAATCTCTGTAACTCTTGGACTGCAGAGTGGCAAACATAAAGCAGGGAAAGACTGAGCTTTACTACAAAATTTAAAATTCAGGCTCCTCTTAAGAAAAACTGACAGTAGATAATTAATATGAAAGACAAAATATTTGTCTTTTGATCCACATCAGTGTGGATGTACTTTTTCTATACTTCCCATGGGTTGTGTAAAGGGATTGGTTTAACAAATAATCTGGCTTGTGATGCAGACATTACAACACAGGGGGTAGGGCACAGAGGCAGCAACTAGACACCAAGTTCCTTTGGAAGATAGCGCTTCAATGAGAAGCTAAGATTTTAGCACCTGTAGTAATAGGTCAACAATGGAATTGCCATAGCAACATGGCAGGGGTGATCAGCAAACCAGCTTCAGAAGCAATGTGAATAGATTTATGACAGGACACCAGACTGGTGTGATTAGTTCCCAGTTAATGGAAACTAATCAATCTACAACTTGTGGCCAAAGACACAAGTATGTGATACTTTCAAAATAAAGATGCATTATAATTAACTTCCAGTCTGAAGAGACTTTAAAGCATATGCCAAGGCAATAATTACATTATAAATGAAAATCATTTGTCTAGCTTTGAAAGTAAACAACAGCAATTCAATATTTCCATCACTGAAGGAAAATCCAGATTGGATTAATTCTCAAAATATATTTCTCATGCTTCCTGCTTTATCATAAGGGCAGTGAAAATATTATAGTTATCAGCTATAATTGAACTGCATATTTCAAATGGTGTTATCACATCATGAGAAACATTGTATTCTTAATGCTAACATGAAGTCCTGTGTGGACATTTTAAAGTTACACATTTTCCTTTCCATAACTGAAATACACTTTTTAATTAAAAACATCCAAGTTACTATTAAATGTTTAGCTGCATAGATAATTTTCATCACAGTAGCGATGTTAAATGCAAAAGAAAACAAGTGTAATCTTGAAGTTGTAATTTTGTTAAATCAAATTCTTCAATGTATAAATCAGCAACATGCATTTTGAGAAACCTTTTTTCCCCCAAATCAAAAGCAGTTGAGGATTTCTAGCAAAGAAAAGGACTTCCGGTACAAATACAAACATTCGTTTCAAAGGAGTCTAACCTTTATTCAAATGTTGTATTATGTTTATCTAAAATAATATTCAAAATGAAAGAGTATAACATCGCAAAAAGAAAACTTTTATTCAATTCCTCCTAGCTATTTCTAACTGGCAGATGTAACCAAGCTGGATCTGGCTATAAATCACTTAAATTGCAATTTAAGGTTGTGGAACAGGTCAGATATGGTCATATAGAGGCCCAGAGAAAGGGTTACAAAGTTGTTTTGTTGTCTTGGATTCCCCCAAAACTATATGCAGGGACACTCAACATTGCATTCACTTTGACGGACACTATTTCACAGTTCACAATTTAAGTCCTGAATTGAATATTTCAGGAAATATGAATGACGTATGAACGTAATAGATCCCACAACTAAAAAGTTGATATAACCAAATGACCACATTCTGTGACAAAACACTTCTGATTCTAGAGGAACATGTCAACATTCAATGCTTTATGATACTTTCAATAGATACTTCATATTTTGGATGCAACAGAAATTTGTTGATTCCCAATTACCAAGGAACATGAAAAAAAACACTCACCCAGCTGCTGTAAAATATTTGCTTTCACTTGTGCAGAAAGATTCTCTGTTTGCAAAAGTTGTTCGTAGGCTTCTTTTGCAGCACGGTACTTTCTCTGCAGTTGTGAGTTGTGGGAAGAAAAAAAAAACTGTCTAAGGCAAGTTGAAACAGCCCTAAAGCTCTTGGCAACAAACTTTTACAACTTTTATTCTCGGGGCTGTAACTATGCACGTACAAGAATGAAAGATGCTTTTTTGAACACTTCCTTAGTTTCTTTGTGACAGCAATGACATCAATTGCACAAACCGGAAAGCTGGGTTCCACAAAAAACATGGAACAAGGGGGAAGGGACCCTGGCTGACAAAAAAAAAGGATTTCACAACATACTTGCACCCCATCACTGTGTTCTTCATCTACCGCTCAAAGAAAAATAAGTCAATGGTTAATAGACTAGTTAAAATGAAAAAAAGTTAAGTAGAGCTCTGGCTCCAGCAAAATGAAATTAAATAAGTTATGTCTTATTTTAGAGATCACTGTAAAATGGTTTCAGACAGAGCCAAACAATAGAATAAATCAGTAAATGGTTAAAATTAGCAAAGTCCCTGCAACTTAATTGCAACATTGCCAGCCTTTGAGCATTATAACATGGGCTACAGATTTTTCCTATGAGACATAATTTGGAATCCCAAATGTCTTTCATGGGGTGGTGGCAGACAGAAATTACTTTCTCCTATTATAGAATGAATGAGGATAAAATTAAAATACATTTGCAGTAATAATTTTATTAGCCATAAATATAACTACTTGGCAAAAAAACAAATCTGTAAGCAGGCACACGTCAAACTACATGGAAATTGCAAAGTTTATTTAAAGTTTTGCAACTGTCATGAATATTTTATTTTTATATATATAATTTATTGTGTGTGTGTGTATATGTGTGCATGTGTGTGCGCATGTGTGTGTGTGTGCGCGTGTGTGTATATATAGGTGCATTATCTCAATGTATTCAATGGACGGTAGTTCGGTAAAAAATTAGGGTAAAAGCTTACGAGTTCTCTGCAGAAAAGAAAAAATCTAATTATTGTGCCGTAATTCTCATTGCGTTTTAAATATGGATAATATCAATTCCTGCAGTGCTTTCAAAATTAATATTTTTTTCTCTCTGATGCGCAGGACTAACCATTTTAAATAAAGGTGCAGTTTCAAAAAGGTTCAAATTATGATAATATACAAAAATATCTAGCCACATGCACTGTTGGGAGTGTTTCAATACAACAGCAAAATAATTTAAAGTAACAATAGCCACCACTCAGAACAAGTATTTTTAAAAGTTTATAATTGTCTAATTTTACATACCTCGCCTTTCAACTTCTCCTCCCCCCCCCAAAGATTGCCAAACTACATGCAGCATTCTACAACTACGATGTCTAGAATATAATGCGGCTTTGTTTGTTCCAGCAGGGAGCACGTATGAGCTCTTCCATTATTGTCCAAATTCAAATAGGCCATGTAAACTGCAGATGGACATCGAGGAATCCTTTGATTCTATTAACACAAATGCCATGTGCAATATTCAACAAAGCAGTTAAATTCTTGGTATCCTACCAAACGTTGCTTTGTCATTTAACTATAATAGATTTCTACAGGAGCACTGTGGAGAGCATATTAACTGGTTACATCATGGCCTGGTTCGGTAAATCAAATGCCCAAAATTGAAGGAGGTTGTAGAAAGTGTTGGACTTTGCTCAGTCCACATCTTCATCGAAGGGATCTGCAAGAATATTTGCCTCAAGGCAGCAGCTAATATCAAAGACACACACCACCCTAGCCACACTATCATCTCGCTGCTACCATTGGTATGGTGATACAGGAGCCCGAGAACCATTACCTCCAAATAGACTTGCTTATGATTAATAGCTTGATGGTCAGAGGGTTATATAGCTCATATATGTCTGTATGAGTCTTTGAACAGATCAAGCGCCTTGCACCTTGTTGCTTTATTAATTCTTATTCTTATGTTTATAATGATGAACACAACGGTGATCGGGTTGATCACCAACGGTGATGAAACAAAATACAGAGCGGAGGTGCAGAACCTGGCGGATTGGTGCTCTGATAACAACCTGTCCCTAAATACCACCAAGACCAAGGAGCTGATCATCAACTTCCTTGGGTCACACAACGGGGAATACGCCCCGATCTTTATCAATGGGGACAGTGTGGAGAGAGTGTCCAGCTTCAAGTTTCTGGGCACTCACATTTCGGAGGACCTAACATGGTCCAATGACACTGCTGCACTGGTCAAGAAGGCATAGCAACGACTGTTCTACCTAAGAACACTGAAAAAGTCTGGTCTATCTCAACAGCTGCTGACGACCTTCTACCGCTGCACCATGTTGTTGTTGTTGTTGTTCGTCCTTCGGGTTCGAAGATGACCATGACTTCACTTTCAGTTGGAGGATTGGTGATTGTGGGTCCGGAAGTGACTGGTGAGGCCAATCCGGGCCCGGAAGGGACGCCCACACGTAGGACACAAGTGGATGGCTGCTGCAGTGGAAGTGGAGGTAGCCCGGGCCTTGCGCGCGGTGCGTTTCCTCTGGGCCTCTGCAGCGCATCTGTTCTCTGCTGCACAGGCTCCTGTGGTGAGCTTGCTACACCAGGTTGGACGATCCAGAGCAAGAGACTCCCAAGTGCTGAGGTTGATGTCCAAGTCTTTGAGGGACACTTTGAGTCCTTAAACCGTTTCTTCTGTCCTCCTACTGAGCGCTTGCCCTGACACAGTTCTCCATACAAAGCTGTTTTGGCAGTCGACTCTCGGGCATTCTGACGACATGGCCTGCCCATCTGGCTTGGGCTTTCCGTAGGAGGGTGTGGACGCTGGGGATTCCGGCCTGTTCCAGGACCTCTGTGTCGGGAATTTTGTCCTGCCACCTGATGTGAAGGAGTCTACGTAGGCAGCTCAAGTGAAAGTGGTTGAGCTGTTTGGCCTGTCTGCTGTAGACAGTCCAAGTCTCACTGGCATAGAGAAGAGTGGTGGGTACCACTGCATGGTAGACCTTCAGCTTGGTGGTAAGGCTGAGTCCTCTCCGCTCCCAAACATTCCCACGGAGTTGCCCAAAGGCAGCGCTGGCCTTGGCAATCCTGTTGTTGACCTCAGCGTCAATGTTCACCACTCGCGAGAGTGTACTACCCAGATAGGTAAAGCTGTCGACTGCCTGTAGGTTCTGCCCCTTCACCGTGATGTGTGGTTCCTGATAGGGCTTTCCAGGTGCTGGCTGGTACATAACTTCAGTCTTTTTGGTGCTAATGGAGAGACCAAAGTTGTCACAGGCCTGTGAGAAGCAGTCCATTTCATGCTGCATCTTCTGCTCTGTGCTGGCGTTGAGGGCGCAGTCATCAGCAAATAAGAAATCTCTGATGATGGTCTCCTTCACCTTTGTAATAGCTTGCAGGCGCCTGAGGGTGTACAGCCTGCTGTCAGTCCTGTACCTGATGTGTATTCCATCCTGGCAGTCACGGAAGGCATCAGTCAGCATGGCAGAGAAGACCATGCTGAAGAGTGTAGGGGCAAGAACACAACCTTGCTTCACGCCGTTTGTCACTGGAAAGGCTTCCGACTCGTCTCCATCATCTAGCGCTTACACCATCATGTCGTCATGGAACTGCCGGACAATCGTGATGAACTTGCTGGGACAGCCAAACTTCTGCATTATCTTCCACAACCCATCTCTGCTGACAGTGTCGAAGGCCTTTGTCAGATCGACGAAGGTCACGAACAGGTCGCTGTGCTGCTCTTGGCATTTTTCCTGGAGTTGGCATGCAACAAATATCATGTCAACAGTTCCACGCCCAGCACGGAAACCACACTGGCTTTCGGGAAGGAGACCCTGCTCAAGGTGTTGAATGAGACGGTTGAGCAGGATGCGAGCCAAGATCTTCCCAGCTATGGACAGGAGGGAGATCCTGCAATGATTGTCGCAAGACTGGCGGTTGCCTTTCCTCTTGTAGATGTGGACTATGCTGGCATCTTTCAGCTGTTGTGGGACCTTCCCTTCATTCCACATGGACTGGAAGAGTTCGGTCAGCTTCTGCATCATGACAGGGCCTCCTGCTTTGTACACTTCAGCAGGAATTGCATCTGATCCTGGTGCTTTGCCACAGGAAAGTTGCTTGATGGCCTTTGTGACTTCTTCTTCTGTCGGGAGGTTGTCAAGGTCCTGGTTGATCTCCATCTGAGGTAGGCGAGTGATGGCCTCGTCGTTGATATTAGCAGGGCGATTGAGGACCTGGTTGAAATGTTCAGCCCATCTCTCCAGAATCTGCTTCTCTGTCAGCAACTGGGTCCCGTCTGCACTGAGGAGGGGAGAGGAGCCAGAGGACTGGGGTCCATACACAGCCTTCAATGCATCGTAGAAACGCTTAGTGTCATGACTGTCTGCGTAGCCCTGGATTTCATCGGCCTTCTTGCTATACCATGCGTCCTGCATCTCACGGAGTTTCTTCTGTACCTTTTGTCTTGCACTGGCAAAGGCATCTTTCTTTGCTTGTGACGTGAGGTCGTTCTGGTGTGTTCTGAACAGTTGGTGTTTCTCTGATAGCAGTGCCTGTATCTCTTCATCGTTCTCGTCGAACCAGTCCTGGTTTCTGCGGGATGCTGGCCCGAGGTGTTCGAGGGCAGTGGAGTAGACTGCATCTCTAAAGGCCAACCACCGTTCGTCAGTGCTGTCCTGGTCATCATGGGGTGTGTCCACCAGCTTGCCATCAAGGTCTCTGGAGATTTCTTCTGCAATTTTGCTGCTCTTCAGCTTGGAGACGTTGAGCCTCTTTGCAGTCTTCTGACCTTGGGGTCTTCTCATGGGCACGATGCGAAGCTTGAGTTCGGACACGATGAGGCGATGATCAGTCCAGCAGTCGGCACCACACATGGCCTTTGTCACTCTCACGTCCTGCCTGTCCCTCTTCCTACAATACAATACAATACAATATATCTTTATTGTCATTGTACCCAGGGGTACAACGAGATTGGGAATGCGCCTCCCATACGATGCAATAATTTAGGTAATTTAGACAGCAGCAACCCAACGAAACGAACAGTTGTAACAGTTTTGGACAGGGTAAAGTGCAAGTTGATCTATGCGTTGTGGCCATCCGGCTCAGCAGGACCGGTTCATAGCAGCTATGGCCCTGGGGATGAAGCTGTTCCTGAGTCTGGAGGTGCGGGCATAGAAGGCCTTGTATCGTCTGCCCGATGGAAGGAGTTCGAACAGACTGTTGCAGGGGTGTGAAGAGTCTTTGTGGATGCTGGTGGCTTTTCTGAGGCATCGTGTGTTGTAGATGCCCTCCAAGTCTGGTAGCTGTGTTCCGATGGTCCTCTGAGCTCTATGGACTACCCGCTGTAGAGCTTTCCTTTCTGCCTCCGTGCAGCTGAGGTACCACACAGGGATTCCATGCGTTAGGATGCTCTCTATGGTGCTGCGGTAGAAGGTCGTCAGCAGCTGTTGGGGTAGACCAGACTTTTTCAGTGTTCTTAAGTAGAACAGTCTTTGTTGTGCCTTCTTGACCAGCGCAGCAGTGTTATTGGACCATGTTAGGTCCTCCGAAATGTGAGTGCCCAGAAACTTGAAGCTGGACACTCTCTCCACACTGACCCCGTTGATAGAGATCGGGGCATATTCCCCGTTATGTGACCTACGGAAGTTGATGATCAGCTCCTTGGTCTTGGTGATGACATAATCAATCAGATGCCATTGCCTGGAGTGTGCACCATAGAGAGCATCCTAACACATGGCATCCCTGTGTGATATCTCAGCTGCACGGAGGCAGAGAGGAAAGCTCTTCAGCGGGTAGTACATAGAGCTCAGAGGACTATCGGAACACAGCTACCAGCCTTGGAGGGCATCTACAACACACGATGCTTCAGAAAAGCCACCAGCATCCACAAAGAATCTTCACACCCCTGCAACAGTCTGTTTGAACTTCTACCATCGGGCAGACGATACAAGGCCTTCTATGCCCGCACCTCCAGACTCAGGAACAGCTTCATCCCCAGGGCCATAGCTGCTATGAACCAGTCCTGCTGAGCCGGATGGTCACATCGCACAGTGAACCGGCACAGATCTACTTGCACTTTATTCTGTTTTAAAACTGTTCTAATTTGTTTCATTGGGTTGTTTAAATACTGACTAGCTAATTAATTTATTGCATCGTATGGGAGGCGCATTCCCAATCTCGTTGTTCCCCTGTACAATGACAATAAAGATATATTGTATTGTATTGTATAATTGTTTGTAACCCTGAAATGTTCTTTCTCCATTTGTTAATCTGAATTGACAAACCCTGTCCATATTTAATTACAGAATCCAAACTTTTTGCTGCTCTTGACTTAGTCTCCACAAAAATTGCAGCAAAAAACATATATTGTTACATTTCATTCTTGAAATAATATTTGCAATCTCTATCACCAAGTTTTAAATTATTTAACAGATACAGAGGTCAGAGGGGCAAATCAGAGGTCAGACTATTTTTTTTTATTACACATGTGACTGCGATTTTCTAAAGCATCAAAGTTCTGTAATACTTGTAAATTTAATGCTTGTGCTACGTCATTTTCAAATAATTAGCTTGTATATTGTAATTATTATATAAATAAGCAATATTCCTGTGACCCCCATTTGTTGCAAATTATATTATGATTTTACAGCAATTTGAGATGATTAACATCAGTTCTTCTGATGCATGTCAGCTTTAATTAGAGATAATCCAAGTTGCTCTTTGACATGAGAAATGAATTCCACTACCGCTCATTATTCCATGAATCACACATTATTAATTACCCATGTTTTCACTTTTAAGTAATGACTTGCAAAGTCAAGAATACACAGTATAAATCTCCATCTTTTTAAAAATGTATTAACTTCTCAAGATGTTTGCGTGGCAGGCAAGGGCAGCATGTATTGCCCTTCTCAACTGTACTTGAGACTGTGGTTCCACCTTCTTGAATCACTGCTGCCTTATAGTTCCAGGTCAGAGTGGTGAGTGACACTAAAAGCAGCTTACAGGTGGTGGTTTGCCCCTGTGACTACTAACCATGCCCACCTTGGTGTTAGTCACAGCTTTGGCAAGAATCTTTGGAATGGTCTTGACGAGTAGCTGCCGTACATTTTGCAGATAGCACCGATTAAACCCATGGTGTAATGGTGGTCATGACAATGTGGTGGATAGGGTGCCATTCAAGCTGCTTCCTTGGTGCTCAATCATATCCAATTCTGTTGTAGTTTCATTCAGCCAGTCAAATAAAAGGTCACACTCTTGATTTGCACTGTCTAAAAATTGTGTCACAAAAGAGCTATGGGATACATAGTTGTTGCTGTCACATTGTGTAGCTGTGGTAGAATTGAACTGAGTTTTATGGATAGCAGAGATAATGCAAAATTGTGGGCCAAACCAATGATATAATTTAAAGACGAAATGTGTAGGAAGAAACTGTAGATGCTGGTTTAAACCGAAGGTAGACAAAATGCTGGAGTAACTCAGCGGGATGGGCAGCATCTCAGGCGAGAAGGAATAGGTGACGTTGCGTCTGAAGGGTCTCGACCTAAAACATTACCCATTCCTTCTCTCCAGAGATGCTCCCTGTCCCACTGAGTTACCCCAGCATTTTGTGTTAATCTACATGATTTAAAGATGTGGATGAGAATTTGAAATTTGAGGAATTAGGGAGTAGGGAGTTAATGCAACCAAAAGGGATAGTTGTGATGATGGGGCAAGATTTGTTTCAGTACTATATACCAACAGACAAATTTTGGTTAAAACTACTGCTGGGGGGGGGGGGGGGGGGTGTCAGGACCATGGCTGTGGCTAGAGAGGATACAAACATCTTCATATAAGCCCCAACAATCTCCCCTTTTGCTTATCTCAATAAAAATTGGGATAGAATCCAACAGACCCTTCGGGCATCACCTTAATCCTCTTCAAGAGACCCAACATCAATCTCCTCCTTGCTCTCAAAATGTCTTAGCATATTAGTATACCCTCTTGATCTCACTATCCCCATGTCTGGCTCCATGGTGAATAGTGACGCAAAGTACAGGTTGTTCTGCTAAAAAATCTTGCGTTATAGAAAATCTCATTATTTAAAAAAGTGTCAATGGGGCATGGGTGTTGTGGGCTGAAGAATTTCAGACTAGCAATAGGTTATTTTTCCACAGGATTTTCAAAAAATAGTTTTTTTTAATAGCAACAATATATTTTTATTGTTGCAAGCTAAAAATACTGAAAGTTGAGTTATATTGTTTTAGAGTTTCATTGCACAACATAAGTGATTGCTTGTCATTTTCAATTGGCCACCAGTGGCCTTTGATGATATCCTTAAGACAATGGTGTCTGATCATTGCAACACGGTTACATGCAAACAGATTTTTTCCCTCTACACTGTTTTTTTTTTAACCCCAAGCGAGATTTACAGTAACTTTTCAAAGGTCTCTAGTTCCTGATTGAAATAGCATTATAACAAACTTGGTCCATTTGATTTAATTAGCCTACCCTAATTCATCACTCGTGTTTAATGAAATTTGTTTATGGGAATGTACATTTTAGCAGAACTATCTGTACGTGTTTCATACTCACTTCTTCATCTGATGACAAGCATAAATTCCCACCTTTAATCATTGAGTGGTCCTCCCCTCTTCTTAGTTACACACTGTTTTTTTATGTATGCATAAAAAACTTGGGATTCTCTTCAATCTGGCTTGGCAATGACATTTCATGCTCCTTCTGGCCCTAATTCCCTGCTTGAGTTATTTCCTGCTTGCTTTATTTCTCCATGGACCTGTCGAACTTCATCTTTCTCAATCTGACATATACGTGCTTTTGTATTATTGATCAAATCTGCAACCTCTCCTGTCATCCATGTTTCTCTTATTGTGCCATCCTTGCATTGCCTCCTTGCTAGAATATACCAACCTGGAATTCTGATCAGGTGGTCTTTAAATGAACCCCAAATATCAGATGTGTATTGATCCCATAAAGGCTACTCGCAATTTCCTCTCTGCAGCTCATGCCAAATAATATTGTCATTTACCATCCTTCATGTTTGTACATTCCACCAAGGTCCAGTCTAATCCCTATTCTCAACTGTCTTAAGATTTACTGAGGCACAAGAGAATGCAGTTTCGCAAAATTTGAACAAAAATTAAGTGTTGGAGGAACTCAGCGGATTAATGGTATTTGTGGAGGGAAATGGGCAGTTAATATTTTGGGTTGGAGAGAAGAGATAGAGGTAGAAAGAGGCAAAGGAAGGGGGTGGTGCAAAACCTGGTACATGTTAGGTGGATTCAGCTAAGCAGAGGTTGATTGGCAGCTGAGTCAGGGCGGGATGGGAGAAGGGTGGAAACAGTAACCAAGGTCAAGTAAGTCGAGACGACAAAAGGCTGCAAATGGTGACATCTGATAAGAAAATAAGTTGAAGAATGAAATGTGGAACCAAAGGGAGGGATGATGGGCAGAAGGGAAGGGGTAAGTGATGAGCAGATGGAGGAGATAGGAGGGATTGAGCGCTAAAGATAGTGGATAAAACTAAGATGTGTATTTCTGTGGGGAGGGGGAGAGCTTAGTAGATATGGGGGGGGGGGGGGGGCTGGGTTACCTGAAATTGGAAAATTCAATATCCATACAATTGGGTTGTAGATTACCCAAGCAGAATACGAGTGCAGTTCTTCCAAATTGCGAGTGACCTCACTCTGGCATGGAGGAGACCAAGGACAGACAGGTCGGTATGGCAATTGGGAGGGGCATTTAAGTGGCAAACAATGCAAGGCAAAACATCTGTAGCTACACAAGATAGATTCTGTCCTTAACCATCTTGCTTGCCTTCATATATTAATGGAAAATATGGGGTAATACATATGCTTCCACAGCTCTCTAAAAACATCTGTGTGTTTGATCTTTATGTCATCAACAATGTGCTTTTGTACAATATCCTACAAACTACCAGCATAGTACAATGGTCCATTAGGTAATATGATCATCCCAACACAAAGCAGCTATATTTATTGCACTACTTTATTTTCTGGGCAAAATATTGTCATCGAGAAAAATTAAACGCTTTGGATTTAAATATCAAAAATATTGAAAGTCAGAGATAAAGACGCACTCTCATTAGAAATACATAGTTGCTTATATGGACTAGGCCGTCTGTGCAAGAAAGTATTAAGATGCTCTTTATCTTGGGATATAGAAACAAAATTCCAAGTCTTTCCTTCTTAAGGAGCCACATACTGGGTCGGGTCAGACACCGATCAATAGCCATTTAAATTTCATATTCGAGGTTCAGGCATAAAATTATCATTTTTGTGAAGTATTCTCATGCAAATAGTACTTGTGGAATTGCAAACTAGCAATAAAACTAAATTTTGTGGCAAGAAAATTATCAAGTAAACATCAAATGTAAGAGCATAGTTATAAAGGATGTCTTGAGTGTTTCTTGAACTTTCTCGATCAGTTAATTCTTATTTGGAACTCTAATTCTAATTGATTAGTTCTAAGCTGAAACCCAAGAAAATAAGATATATTATATACATTACATGTACAAAGATGATGTTTTTTACTTGACTATTTCTTCTTGTTCCATACAAAAATATTATTGTTTGCATTGGGAATACAAGAGACAGTCCTAGAGTGCTTATAATAGGTTTTGAGACGGGTATCCGTAATTTCCAACCAGTTTTCTTTCCACTTTTGCAAAGCAACTTAAGCCATGGCACTTCCGACATTATGTTTATTTTGAATTTTAAATAAAATGGAATGCAATAAAAATTAAAACTAACCATTCTAGGAGGAAGAAAGTAAACTAATTGTAAAAATACAGCAATTTAGTTTTTGCATCTGCAAAAATCTTCCAACAGATTTCATCCTTTCCTCCATGAATGCAGTATCAGATGCTATGAAAAGAACCGGATTTCGTAAAATCCACCAAAATGCGTACCTAATGTCTGCCACATAATTCCATTGGCAAATAAATGACTCGACAAATGTTGAATTACAGTGCATTGATTAAAACACGCTTAATTATATGGATATGAAAATAGGAGCAGTCTGCATATGTTTTAAATATATTATCATGTACGTAAATGAGTCAATTAATGTTAAATCTGGTCCAATGCAGATTTCCAAAACTTAATCAAACATATCATATCATATCATATATATACAGCCGGAAACAGGCCTATTCGGCCCTCCAAGTCCGTGCCGCCCAGCGATCCCCGTACATTAACACTATCCTACACCCACTAGGGACAATTTTTACATTTACCCAGCCAATTAACCTACATACCTGTACGTCTTTGGAGTGTGGGAGGAAACCGAAGATCTCGACGAAAACCCACGCAGGTCACGGGGAGAACGTACAAACTCCTTACAGTGCAGCACCCGTAGTCAGGATCGAACCTGAGTCTCCGGCGCTGCATTCGCTGTAAAGCAGCAACTCTACCGCTGCGCTACCGTGCATTTAATTAGAATCACATGGGTAAATTTATGATTTGGTGTATGAAACAGCTAAATTTTAGATTGGAGAGTGTGCTTTCTGTAATAGGAGAATTCAAACAGTGACGAGAAGATTTTTATCTATGGAAATGGATGAAGGAGAGCCAGTGGATGTAGTGTATCTAGACTTTCAGAAAGCCTTGGATAAGGTACCACACGGGAGGTTGGTGAGCAAAATTAGAGCACATGCTATTGGGGGTAGGGTATTGACATGGATAGAGAATTGGTTGGCGGGCAGGAAGCAAAGAGTAGGAATAAACGGATCCTTTTCAGAATGGCAGGCAGTGGCGAGTGGAGTGCCGCAAGGCTCGGTGCTGGGGCCGCAACTATTTACAATATATATTAATGATTTGGATGATGGAATTAGAAGGAACACTAGCAAGTTTGCGGATGACACAAAGCTGGGGGGCAGTGTGAACTGCGAAGAGGATGTTAGGAGGTTGCAGGGTGACTTGGACAAGTTGAGTGAGTGGGCAGATGCATGGCAGATGCAGTATAATGTAGATAAATGTGAGGTTATTCATTTTGGCGGCAAAAATAAGAAGGCAGATTATCTCAATGGTGTCAGATTAGGTAATGGGGAAGTGCAACGAGACCTTGGTGTCCTTGTACACCAGTCACTGAAAGTAAGCGTGCAAGTACAACAGGCAGTGAAGAAAGCTAATGGCATGTTGGCCTTCATGACGAGAGGATTTGAGTACAGGAGCAAAGAAGTCCTTCTGCAGTTGTATAGGGCCCTGGTGAGACCACATCTGGAGTATTGTGTGCAGCTTTGGTCTCCTAACTTGAGGAAGGACGTCCTTGCTATTGAGGCAGTGCAGCGTAGATTCACAAGGTTAATCCCTGGGATGGAGGGACTGTCATATGAGGAAAGATTGGAAAGACTAGGCTTGTATTCACTGGAGTTTAGATGAGAGGGGATCTTATAGAGACGTATAAAATTATAAAAGGACTGGACAAGCTAGATGCAGGAAATATGTTCCCAATGTTGGGGGAGTCCGGAACCAGGGGACACCGTCTAAGAATTAAAAAAAGGGGGGGGGGGGGGGGGGGGCATTTAAAACTGAGGTGAGAAGAAACCTTTTCACCCAAAGAGTTGTGAATTTGTGGAATTCTCTGCCACAGAAGGCAGTGGAAGCCAATTCACTGGATGAATTTAAAAGAGTTTGATAGAGCTCATGGGGCTAGTGGAATCAAGGGATATGGGTAGAAGGCAGGCACAGGTTACTGATTGTAGATGATCAGCCATGATCACAATGAATGGCGGTGCTGGCTCGAAGGGCCAAATGGCCTCCCCTGCACCTTTTTTTAATGTTTCGATGTTTCTATGAAACAGGAAAACAAAAATAACTAAATAATTCAAAACTAGAGAACCGGTTGAATTAACCGGTGGCCCTGCACCTTGGCCAGTATAATCCAGTTTACCTTCCTCTAGCCTGCTCTCCTCCATCAAACTGGGCTGGCTTTCCCCACACCTTGCTTACTCCTCTATTCATGCTATGCAATAATCTTTGTTTCTCCCATCACACTTGTTTCACTCACTGATCTTTCCCAATGCTGCCTCCTTTCACCACATATCACTCATTTCTTTTGATCCAATCACGACATGGTCACCTTCACCAAGATCCCAAAACATCAAATACTTGCTCTTCCCCATGCACTGTCCTCCTCAAACATCCTCATTCATATTCCGCTCTCAAGCACTTCCTTCCGCCATGCTTCCCCACACATCTCCCTTCCCACATATCCCTTACTCATTTTCCCTAATCAAATATCATCACTTAAATTATTCTCTTCATCACCCATTTGCAACCTGTCAATATCCTACCTCATCAATGTCACTCACATGCACCCAAATATCCTCAATACTTGGATTAGGCACACAAATTCACCCAGAAGCAAATTGAAAGAACCATTTTAAAAAGCAGATAAGAGGATGGCTTACCTGGATTTCATACAAGTGAGCAACATGGAACTGAACTGCAAATAATAATAAAGATCAATTTTAGTAGTTGATACTTTAAACAATTCAATTTAAAATACTGCACATATACTTAAATGACAGGGGGTGACAAATATAAAACAAATATAAAACCAGAAATCTAGAAATGTGGCAACAACCAATGAAATCCATCCATGAAAAGAATTTCCAAATACAGTTGCTGAAAAAAACCATTCATGCACCAGGTACTGGCATAGAAATATCCCTGCAAATGAGACATCTAAACATTCTAATAGATTTCCCAAGATGATAATCACCAAGTCACAGAGGCTACATCATTCTTCAAGTAACATTATGCAATCACCGTAATTCAGTGGCATTGAGAATAAGATTTTCATTTCAACGATAATGCAATTGCATGCAGTATTTTTAGATCCACGTTATTTCTACGTGCTTTCATTTGTTTTGTTACATATCAAATGTTGTTTTAGATGCTTCTCAATTAAAAATTATAACATTGCATTATAAATGTTCACAAATCACAAAGATTAGAATTTATATATGGTGTTGAGTTGTCCCAAAGTGCCGAGTCAAGGAAGTATTACTCTCCTTCATGTGGAACATGTAGCAAGTGCGTACAGTGGCTAGGAGGCAATTTTTAAAAAAAATGTTTCAAGATCTTTATGGGAGTATGGGGAGATGGTAAATGCAATGAGAGAGATGGAAAGCAGGTGGAAGGCTAATTGCATAATGGTGGAATGTAAGTGTGAAAGTGACATGCAATTAGTGGCAGAATTTATTTAAATGTTCACACATGGCTTTAGAGCAGTTTTCTATAAGCAGTGGTAAAAGTGCTGCAGAGTGCCATTGGGTTTTTTTTAAAAGCAAGCAGTGCACACAATCTGTCAGTCACAACTTTGTATCAAGAACAAATAAAATTCAAACAGTATCAAGAACAAATAAAATTCATACAACGCTGAATTGAATTAGTGGTTTACATGGGAGCAAGCTGCAAGTGGCAGGGATTGAATATAATGGGCAGGTTGCTTTTTAGAGTATGCATAAAACAAGATAAATTATTAAAACAACAGCAGGCTACCAGCAAAACTTAGAACACATTAATTGCAAAAAGTCAGAGACAGCTAAGTTCGGAAAGAAAATGGAAAAGGAATGTGCTTTTTTCAGGATGAAGAGAAAGGTACGACAGGATGCAAAGGAAGAGCAAAATTCTAACGCAGTGGAACCCTGACAAACCAGCACCCTCAGGCCAGATTTTCTGTATGAATGGATATCATCCTTAATAACACACTTTGCTTATATTTCCTTTTGAAAAAGGATTGCACAGTAGTAAAATAAATTTTCCAGTGAACCTAGTGAGTTTAAATTGAACTGGAAATATTCAAGAATTCTGAACCCTTGTTACAGGTGTAAATATAGCCACATCCCTGATACCGAGCCTTCTGAAGTCCAATACACTGGCCCACATGTCAAACACTGGCACCAGCCACACTCTCCACACGCCCCAATCCCGAACGTCTGCTCACACTGTAAACAAGTGAGCGAGATGCCAAACTATCAGGATTTCTGAACAATTGGACGACAGATTAAGAATAAAAACACAATTTAACAACTGCTTGCCCTTTTGGACAGATGTTTTTTTTTCAAGATTTAATAAGTAATTCAATGTAAAAAAAAAAATCACACTCCTGGAAATATTCAGGAATGGATGTAAGTTTTTTGTTTCATTACTACTTCTGCACGAAAAGCACTTAAATGGTCATGCATGTTGTAGCCAGAATACCTATTTCTGCTGAGTGGAGCAGAAGAAACTCTTACGCAAATGTTTTTTTTTTAAATCAAAAAGTTCACAAGGTAACCAGTTAAATTGTATTGTTGTGCATTAGGCTCAATTAGAACGATCTGTTCAGCATGCAGAGAAAAACACAGCTTCATGGTTTCAGTTACATTTGTACAAATGGAGAGATGCACGAGAAGCAGTAATGGCAAGACAAAAGTTCTGTAAAATGTAAAAGTGTACCAAACTATCAAAAAATACCAACTGAAAATTACTGGACACAAAATGGATTTGGTGTTTGATAAAATTTTGTCAATAATTCTATCAAATACTAATATTTCTTCCTAGAGTACTCAAAATCTTAGTCCAAATGTTAATCTACTTCCAAAATGGTTTACTTTGCCTCACCAAAGAGAAGTAGTCAGGGAAAGATAACTACCTAGTACTGGCCTGGAAATTAGCGGCTTTGAGCAGAGCGGGTGGAGTACAAATTATATAGTTTGAAGTAATTTAACCTGTGTTTATAAATATTTTTTGTTGAAGTTAATGAAATCTTTCTGTGAAATGAAACACCTGCCTTCCAGACTTAAGGACAGCTTCTTCCCCACTGCTCTCAGACTCCCAAACTAATCACCTCTTCCACAACCACTTCACGGAGGTGCTGCCACGTACTCTCACCTCTACCTCATTTGGTTATTGCATTATGGCACTTTAGTTTTTATTTTGTACTGCTTCAAATAACATCACCATTTTTGTAACATTCTGTTGTCTTGCATTCTTCGCTGTATTGTCATTACCATGTATAATGCCTATTCACAACTCACTGACTCCCACAACTATCTCGACTGCACTTCCTCACACCTTCCTTCCTGCAAAGATTCTATCCCCCTACTCCCAATTCCTCTGTCTACGCCGCATCTACGCCAAAGATAAGGTGTTCCATACCAGGACATCCGAGCTGTCCACATTTTTTAGGGTAAAGGGGTTCCCCTCTCTCATCATAGATGAGACTCACACTCGTGTCTCCTTGGTACCCCGCAGTTCCACCCATGCCCCCCTAGTTGCAACAGAGACAGTCCCCTTAATCCTTACCTTTCACCCCATCAGCCGTCGCATTCAACACATAATCCTCCGAAATTTTCGCCACCTCCAACGGAATCTCAACACTAATCACATCTTCCCATCTCCACCTCTTTCCACCTTCCAGAGACCGTTCCCTCCGCAACTCCTTGGTTAACTCTTCCCTTTCCACCCAAACCAGAGGTCACTTGCACCTCCTCCAACCTCATCTACTCTATCCGTTGTTCACGTTGAGTCATCTGGACTCTTATACATCGGCGAGACCAAACGCAGACTGGGTGATCGTTTCGCTGAACACCATCACTCAGTCCACATGAATCTACCCGAACTCCTGGTTGCTAAACGCTTTAATTCTCTTTCCCATTCCCACACAGACCTTTCTGACCTGGGTCTCCTCCATAGTCAGAGTGAGGCTAAACGCAAATTGGAGGAACAGCATCTCATATTTCCCTTGGGCAACTTGCAGCCCAGTTTTATGAATACTGATTTCTCTTAACTTCAGGTAGCCCCAACATTCTCTCTCTCTCTATCCCTCCCCCAACCAAGTTGCACAAGCTTCTCGTTTTCACCCAACAAACACCTGCTTGCTTTATCGTTGTTACTTTTTTGCATATCTTTCATTCATTGTTCTTTATCTCTCTACATCATCTGTATCTCTCATTTCCTTTATCGCTAACCAGTTTGATGAAGGTCTCGACCCAAAACATTACCTTCTCTCCAGAGATGCTGCCTGTCATGCCTGTCCAGCTTTGTGTCTATCTACTCTATGAACTTCAGGCAAACAATGAATTTCATTGCATCCTGGTGCATATAACAAACAAATCAGAAATATTCTGTAATCATATGTCACTAGATTTTAAGATAGTCAAGAGTGTTTTATTGTCACATGTCCCAGACAGAATAATGAAATTCTTACTTGATATCACGTAAATTGTTTAAAAAAAAATAGCACACACAACTTGGACGTGGTAATCCTCTCATTACAATTAACACATCTTAGGCCCCCCTCGGTCATGGCTGACCATGGGTGATGCATCCTAGTTGGCTGCTTGCTCCAAACCTCGGCTAGAGCAGCGTCGCTTGTGACTGAAGAGACCAATGCGGGCGGGAGTGACAGTCTCTGTCGCAAAGGTCACATTTGTGTGTGGTCTCTGGTTTGTTGAAGTTGCTGCGCTCCTTTCTGCGTGCCAGCTTGTCTGCCGCTGCGTTCATCAGTTCCTCTTCCCCTGTTATAAGATGTTGGTTCAGGGTACCTCTCCACCTCGTACTGGGTGAAGCTGCAAGGCTCTCCGGACTCCACATCGATGTCGAGCGCCTTCAAATCTCTCTTGCAGACATCCTTGTAACGTAGCTGGGGGCAGCCGATGGTTCTCCTCCCAGATGTCAGCTCTCCATAGAGGATGTCTTTTGGAATACGGCTATCCTCCATACAGCGTACATGGCCCAGCCACCGCAATCTGCGCTGCCTGAGTAGAGTGTACATACTCGGAAGCCCAGCGCGAGACTGAATCTCGGCGTTGGATACTCTGTCTTACCAGGATATACCCAGGATACGGCGGATGCTTCCAAGGTGGAAGGTGTTGAGTCTTCTCTCCAGTCTGGCATACGTAGTCCATGCCTCAATGCCGTACAGCAGCATGCTGTTGACACAGGTGTTGTAGACTGCTATCTTTGTCTTCACTGACAGCTTTGGGTTGGTCCACACTCGAGTTGTGAGTCGAGCGAGAGTTGCAGCTGCCTTCCCGATCCTCTTGTCAATCTCTGTGTCCAAGGAGAGGTTTTCGGTGATGGTGGAGCCGAGGTACGTGAACTGATGGACGGCATCAAGTTCATAGTCATCGATGGTGATGACAGGCAGTGCCTCTGTATCCTGCCCCAGGACTTTCGTCTTCTTCAGGCTGATGGTCAGCCCAGCAAGTCCTTGCCAGCCCGATAGAAGCGGTCCATCAGTGACTGTAGTTCCTGCTGGGTGTGGAACACAACTGCTGCGTCATCGGCGAACAACATGTCTCTGATGAGAGCTTCACATACTTTTGTCTTGGCTCTGAGGCGGGTGAGGTTGAAAAGCCTGCCATCTGATCTAGTACGCAGGTAGATCCCCTCTGTTGTGGTGCCGAAGGCATGTTTCAGGAGCAGAGCGAAGAAAATCCCAAAGAGTGTGGAGCGAGGATCCAGCCTTATTTGACGCCACTTACTGAATATTTATCTAAAATTCAAATTTATGTCAATAAAAATTTAGTGGAGTATGCAAATAATCAGTAATTTATTATACAGGTGTTAAATAAGAATGACTAAATCATACTCCTAGCAATAACCTTTACCGAAGAGCAGTTATATATTGGTACCATTTACATCTGTACAAATTGTTATTTAACCCAGATACAACTGTTTGACCCGACACAGTTTATCCCATGATACAACTCCACAGTCAAAGAGTGTTATTATCCCGCGATACAAATAAACATCACCATAGACAACTGTATCAAATACACCAATGGAATACTTTTGAAGTTGCTGCTGCAACATGAGAGCAACAGCAACTAATTTGCAAGATCCTGCAAGGAATATTAAATCATTCGCTTAATTACTCTGATAGTGTGTCAGATATAGCCAAGATCCTTACCAGGTTAATTACCCGTTCTTTTTTAAAAGGCGCCTCTGGATCTGTCACGAGCAAATACAGAGCCTCAGCTCAACCTCTCATCGGAGAGATTACATTTTCACTCAGCACAGCATTAAAAACTTTAGCCTAGAATACAAGATCGCGTGTCTTGTGACCCAGAAACATTAAAACAAGGGATCTGATTGAAAAGGTAAGCAACCTAAAATATTCACTCACAAAATGCTGGAGTAACTCAGCAGGTCAGGCAGCATCTCAGGAAAGAAGGAATGGGTGATGTTTCGGGTCGAGACCCTTCTTCAGACTCAACCCGAAACGTCACCCATTCCTTCTCTCCTGAGATGCTGCCAGACCTGCTGAGTTACTCCAGCATTTTGTGAATACATACCTTCGATTTGTACCAGCATTGCAGTTATTTTCTTACACTAAAATATTAATTCTTTCTTTTGATAGATGCCAAGTACCTCCCGAGTATTGCACCATTTTCTGTTTTTATTCCAAACCTTTAGTCTCTGTGGTAGTTCACTCCTCAAACAAAAGCAGCTCTTAAAGTCAGGTCATAATATTGAGTACTATTTGTAAAACTGACTTAAGCAAAGGTTCTTTTCTCTTGTGCTGCCAAAATGAAACTACTCAACCACAGTAAAATATTATATTAGGTGTATTAACTGCCAATATTGAGCAGTTGCTCTGATAATTAGAACATGATCTACGATAAGGTTAAATTGTTCACATGGTTAAGTAAACATGAGATGCCATTGCAAAAATATCTGTGCTATATATAAAAATCTTCAGACACATATTTCCCTATATTTACAGTCTATCTATGCAGGGTAAGGGTTCCCTCATGCACTATTGAAGTGATACAGCCAAATTGCTAGTAGATTTAGAAAATAATAGATTGATAAAATGTAATAAGTCAATTAGTCAATCAGATCTCTGTCATCTCCTTATTGAAACCAATGTGATAAAAGTCTGAAGAAAGAGCCCAACCCAAAATGACATCTGTCCATTTCCCACCACCGATACTGTCTGACCTGCTGAGTTCCTACAGCTGTTTGTCTTTTCTTAATACAACCGTTCACTTTCTCAGATAACATTGAATTCCACTGTTCTTCTGTGAGTTCCCATTAAATCCTAAATGTTGATATTGCAGCTGCTTCCATCAACCTTTCCCAGATCACATCACCTCGCCTTGTGGGAGGGGTGATGGAGAAATTCTATTTAATTCTCTTTTGTTTCTTTTGTGAGCCATCAGAATTGTTGGTCAGATCAACATTCACTACCACACCACTAACTTCTCAAAAAAATTGGTGCCATTTTTTTGAATTACTGCAATTCACGCTGAGAAAAGAAATTGAGGCAAATTGGAACACATCCGACAAAGTGCACAAATCTTTACGTGGGGTTATCAGCAGAGAATTATTTGAAAACAATTAGCGCTTACCATTTGCTGCTGAAGCATTATAACTTTACACTACTTTGATCAATAGTAAGCATCAATGGAAATATGAACAGTTTAAATACTGAGAAGACCAAAAACTACTTAATTGGTACAAGTTTGTCTCTTATGCTCAACAATGCATTTGAATCGAAGAAGATTAACTATCCATCTTCATCCTGAAGATCCACATTTTTCAACACTTCAAAGTGCGATAGTCAGGTTTTATAATTTCTCTGAAGTACACAAACTGAGTCGTTAATGCTAAAAATTATATTGCTCTGAATTTCAGCAAGATCTATTTGATAGCTGTAATGGTTAGAACGGAAATAAAATTGTCAAATATTACAAAGCAATTTTATGATCAACTATTCCACTTAGCCTGATAAATAATACAGCATGCACAATTGAGGTTGCCTAGATGAAATGTACATATCATAGATCAAATAGATATTGGTGCAATGGGAGAAAATGGCAGGAAACTTAAAATTTAAATAAAGAGTTCAAAATATGACTATTGTGGTGTCGATTATTCTTCACAAGCAATTTTTGTTTAAATTGTATCCTGGCCATTTAGCTTCAAATCTCCAGTAAAAAGGTTGCTCTATATGTTCACTTCCAAGACACACATATGGTTTCCAGATATTCACCCACAAGCTGCAATGAAAATTGCCAAGAATGGAGTTGAAAAAACAGAGGAATACTGCTGCACAAAGTACTTTTAATATGAAATCAGAACAGTAAACCAGTGAAGAAAATCACTTACTTGATACAGGTTTCGGGTGATTTCATTTATTGAATTTAAACCCAATGACATTAAAGGAAGCGTGGCAAACTGGGCCCTGGTGTGTTTAAAGGGAGAACTGCAAACGAGGTTCCAGTTAGTTTATTATAAATTAATTCTCTTGAGAAGCCATAAATCCAAACTTTTCCAACAAAATCTTAACTAGGTGTGGGATCAAGCAATCCTGCTAAAAAAAAAGATTAATTAAGGGAAACCTCTGTGGGTTTGAAACATACTAAAACCAAAGTTCATGATTATGGAAGGTCGTTAATGACACACAGAACAGACACGTTCAAGGCAATGTCTTTGACCAAATCATCTTCAGCAGTTTCATCAATGCCTTTACTATCATCCATCATTACGGCAGAAGTAAGAATGTTTGCTAATGATCGGATAATGTTCAAATCCATTTGCAATTCCTCAGATAATGGGCTGAATCCTGTTGGCTGTGGTCACTGGCTCCAAAGGAAAGCAATGGTACTTAAACACATAAATGGAAGTAAGTCCCAGACTTCCAGGTACTGAGTGGCGAGTGGCAGATGGCACCATATTAGACCTGGCAAAGGATTTGAAACCCAATTGATTTCAATGGAATTACTGGTTTCAAGGGGATAATGTGTCTTGGATTAGGAAGCAAAGAGAAAGAAACTTTTTTGTTTAATCAATTTCACTTACCGTTTTAAGAACAAGTTTTTTGTTTGTTCTTAAAACTGACTGCAGCAGTTCAGAGAAACAGCGCAACACAACTGTATCATGAAAATTATAATGGAGCATTGCCAACTACACCCACATCCCATAACTGAATAAAAATAACAACTAAATCTGGAGATATAGTTGGGGGAAAAATTTTATAATTGTATTCAAGGTTTAAGCACCTCACTTTCCTTACTATAACTGTTTACAGCTCAAACAAAGCATTTGTAGTTTATAGTTTATAAAGTATCAGAAGTCAAAAGCGATAACATCTTCCAGGTTGGTCATTGTGCAGTGAATCAAAGGATGCAATTTAAACTTGGGTCCTTGTCCAAGTGCATTTCACAAAATCTGTAAATTAATACTAATGTAGAAATGTTATAGTTCCCCTTTCCACTGCAATACATTAAAAGAACGTGGAATCCATCAGGCCATTCAAAATCGAATTGAAAAAAAGATCAAGGGGTAACAATTAGCAGGACAACGTGAAATAACAGGAAAATGGGATTGGTGGTATTGCTTTATAATTAGCTGGCACTGTTCCACTGGGTCAAACGGCATCTTCCTGTGCAGTAATTCAACGATCGTACTAATAGTATATACTTAAACATTTTTAAAAATAAAACAGCAAGTGGAATACTAAATTACGTGCATGAAATCCGATTTTATTTGATTGCCATATAAAAAAAAGTAATTGAATAATTACACTTTCCTAATATAATACAAAATATCTTTTAAGGAATTTGGTAAAAAAAGTACTTACTTTCTGCTTTGGACAGAGTGCAAGGGTTGGAATCAATCAATGCCAACTGAAAATGCTGCCAGAGAAAATAAACAATATCAATTTAATGCCACCATATAAACATCAATTAATCATATAGGAGAACACTTCAATTAATGAAGGATAAAACATCTAAAATAAAATGTGAATGTTTTATCTTTTTCACAACTGGGAGGAACAGAAAATAAAGTTGATGCTGTGCAAATAAGTATGTTTCTAAGAACCATAATATTCAAAATGCTTTACAAAGAAAACAAGTCAGAAGTGTTCTACAAAATGTTTTAAAATCATACTTCACAGCTGGCCTGTTTTTAGCAATGAACTCAAGCAAAGGAACCAGAAATACTGGAAAGATCCCAAATTAATCTACTTTGCTGAACTTGTAGAACAACCTATGCAAGCATTTTCCAAGTATGGAATAATCCAGGAAACAAGGAGGCAATTTTGACCCGAAATGTCACTGATTCGTGTTCTCCTGCTTTCTGACCTGCTGAATTGCTCCAGCATTTTCGGTCACCTATTAGCCTCACACAAGGATGCTTTTAACACTAATTAAAATTTCAGAATAAATAAAGAATACATTTTAGACATTTGGTAATTTCATTCAAATTAGCATTCCCAAAAGCTTTCTTTTGCTTTTAATTTGCTACGACTGCAGAGTTGGTCTTATTACAATCTGTTGTGATCATTATTTAAATAAACCTAATAAGCTGCTGCTGTAGGTGAATGACTTATTTACATTTACATTTTGATCACGACTTAAGTATTTGCTTTAAACCTTTGACAGTCTTATTTTTCCAGCAACTTTCTTCCAAAAGATGCAAATAAACTTCAAGTGATGAACAGATGACACAAGTAGCTATTTGTCAAAACAAGTGCAGACAGAAAGGGGCGACGGCAGGAGAATGAAGTTGAGAGGGAAAGATAGATGAGCAATGATTGAATGGTGGAGTAGACTTGATGGGCCAAATGGCCTAATTTACTCTTATGACATGAACAGCAAATATCAAAACTGTTTAAAGTTTTTCCTTGTAAGCAAAATATCAAGGGTCACTGAACACCAATTAGCAGAGTGACCATTTCTGTCCCTTTATTTTAACCCTCCAACTGAAGTATCATTATTGTTATACAGACTAGAGATCCGCTAATTCAGTAAATCAAATACTTTGTTGTAGTTCTACATAAAACACCTAATTGACGAACAGAAAATGTGCACGCTCCCTCTGAATAGTATAACTGTTTGATAATCTACAGATACTATTTAAATTTAAATTATTAAAATTACACTATTTGAATTTAAAGATCTGGAAGTCTCACATTTACTTAAAGTTAAAAGCTTAATGCAGTCAGACACCGTGAAAAATGTATCTGCAAAGCTGAAATTTACATCCATATTTACAAGGAAGAACACAATGCAGGCAGTCCATGCCTGAAAGTTAGTCTAGATGGTGAACAAATGCTGACCCAATTTTTAAATGTAATCATTAAATAATTCAATAAACATTGAGGTATAATTTGCTTCATTAGTTCGATGTATTATTTGGGTTTTTTTTAAATGGGAAGGCATGAACAGATGAGAATTATTGAACAATCACCTGTGACAATAATGGAAGAAAGCTTGAAAGATGAAAACCGTTGGAAAATTTTACCTTATGGCAGTATTTAGCAAGCAGTGGCCCCAAATTAGTGCCTATAGAAAGGTGTGTAACCATTAAACGAGTAATTTTCCTAACAATTGAGAACAAGCCACCATTTGGGACAGAAATCTTATTTCCCAATGCCATGACTACCCAGGAATCTATCAATCTCAGTATTGAAAGAACACAACACCCATGACTCCTCAGCTTTGCAGCATGCAAAACACGAAAGGATTACCTGCTCTGAGTGAAGTATCTCATCTCTGTTCCAAACGGCCTAATCCTTATTCCCAAACTCTAACCCAAGTCCAAGCTCATCCACCAGGGAAACATGCTGCCTGCATCTAGCTTGTCAAGCCCTTAAAGATGTTTTAAATTTAAATGTCAATGAGATCTTCAATAAGGGACCCATATTTGCCCTTGCTAATCTTTTCTATTTCCCCATAATAACTCCCACTCTGTTTAAGATATTCGTCAGTCTACTCTCATATTCTATTCTGCCTTCATTATGTCTTTGATCCTCATTTACTGAATTCAAAACTGCTCACAATCCTCAGTCCTGCTATTTCTGGCAACACAAGCCTATACCTTTGGTTTAACACACTCTCCAATTACTCAACAATGAATCACTCTTCCTTTGGAACTTTTTCACTTTAAAAGATAGGTATTTCTTTTGCAAAATATGCATTTCTTGAAATTTTAACTCCCTGAAAGATATGACCAGTCAAAATATATGTTCTCCCAATTAAGCACATTAATCGCTCCTCTCACATAATCCTTTGCTTGAAGCTCCTAATTTTGTTTTGAACTTCACTTTCCAGTCTAATAAAAAATTCTATCATATGATGATCACTGTTCCCCCAAAATCCCTTCACAATAATAACAGTTAACCATCTCTTTCTTAATACATAAAATTAAATCCAAAAAGTATTTTCCTTCATCTTAAACATCCCAGCACAGGACAATCTGAAAAGTAATTAAACTAATATATCCCATGTGCTTTGAATATTTTATTCCCTTTACAAAAAGCCATCCCATGGGTTGTCTAATTAAATATGTCTATTACCATGGTAGCCTATGTGACAGGTGTTTACTGGAACCTTCCAGACAATTGCACAGCACACAAACATGAACAGAAATTACTGGAAGTGATCCCAAGCAGCAAATAAGCACTTTCTTAACATAAAACTTCAAAGTTTCGACAATAACCATGACAATTTATTTTGCATCACCTGAAGAATGATTCCTTCCGGCCCCTGTCCGAAAAGGCTGAGATAGTATCAGAGTGGGTTTCAAGGTCTATTAAGCCAAGTCAAGATGCTCAGTTAATATTTGCAATGATCTCAACCTTCAAATATCTGTACAGCCCACTCTTATTTCTATCAACTAATGATGATCAGCAAATTATGTAATTATAGACAGAGTGCTGGAGTAGCTCAGCGGGTCATGCAACATCTCTGGAGAACACGGATAGGTGAGAGTTCGTCGGGATCCTTCCTCAAACTGATAGGTGTTTGGGGGAGGAGGGCATAAGAAGAAAGCTGGAGAAGAGGAGGAGCAGGCCAAAGCCTGGCAGGTAATAGGCCTGCTGGGCTTTGTCCTGCTCCTCCTCTGTTTATTACCTGTGATCATTGACCTGCCTCTCCTCTCTTGGGCTTATTACCTGCCAGGCTTTGTCCTGTCCTTCCTTTCTTCTAGCTTTCTTTCCCCCCACCCACCTCCAACAGTGAAGGTCCCGACAAAAAACTTCACCTATCCATGTTTCCTGAGATGCTGTCTGATAAAACTGAGCTACTTTAGCACTCTGCGTCTTCTTTTGTAGACCAGTATCTGCAGTTCCTTGATTCTAATTATAGGCTTGTAGACTGATGTGAGAATGGAAGGATTCTGTGCAAATCAAATGCCAAGCTGATTTGCAATTCTACACAAATGAGCACAAATCTGGCCCAAATATTCTCCTCCTCTGCAAGCACCAATTTCAGTGCCCAAGTACTCTTTAACTGATATTAAATATTACCCTATAAATTATGACAAAGTTCAGAAAGAAATTACTGCTAAAATAGCTTTGCGTATACTTCAGAATTGTTGCTGTATGTTATTTTATCACCCAGAGTGGTGATTTTCACCCAGAGAGTTGTGAATCTGTGGAATTTTCTGCCACAGAAGGCAGTGGAGGCCAATTCACTGAATGTTTTCAAGAGAGAGTTAGATTTAGCTCTGAGGGCTAAAGGAATCAAGGGATATGGGGAAAAAGCAGGAACGGGGTACTAATTTTAGATGATCAGCCATGCTGGCTCAAAGGGCTGAATGGCCTACTTCTGCACCTATTTTTCTATGTTTCTAAATACATTAAACCATCTAGAGGCGAGTTTAGTTTGGTTTAGAGATATAGCGCGGAAACAAGCCCTTTGGCCCATTGGGTACGCACCGACCAGCGATTCCCCACACACTTACACTATCTTACACACACCAGGGACAATAGGTACAGGAGTAGGCCATTCAGCCCTTCGAGCCAGCACCGTCATTCAATGCGATCATGGCTGATCATTCACAATCAGTGCCCCGTTCTGCCTTCTCCCCATACCCCCTGATTCCACTATCTTTTAAGAGCTCTATCTAGCTCTCTCTTGAAAGCATCCAGAGAATTGGCTTCCACTGCCTTCTGCGTCAGAGAATTCAACAGATTTACAACTCTGACTGAAAAAGTTTTTCCTCATCGTCATTCTAAATGGCCTACCCCTTATTCTTAAACTGTGGCCCCTGGTTCTGGACTCCCCCAACTTTGGGAACATGTTTCCTGCCTCTAACGTGTCCAATCCCTTCATAATGTTATATGTTTCAATAAGATCCCCTCTCATCCTTCTAAATTCCAGCTTATACAAGCCTAGTCGCTCCAGTCTTTCAACATACGATAGTCCTGCCATTCCAGAAATTAGCCTAGTGAACCTACGCTGCACGCCCTCAATAGCAAGAATATCCTTCCTCAAATTTGGAGACCAAAACTGCACACGGTACTCCAAGTACGGTCTCACTATGGCCCTGTACAACTGCAGAAGGACCTCTTTGCTCCTATACTCAACTCCTCTTGTCATAAAGGGCAACATGCCATTAGTTTTCTTCACAGCCTGCTGTACCTACATGCAAACTTTAAGTGACTGATGAACAAGGACACCCAGATCTCTTTGTACTTCCCCATTTCCTAACTTGACACCATTCAGATAATAATCTGCCTTCCTGTTCTTACCACCAAAGTGGATAACCTCACATTTATCCACATTAAACTGCATCTGCCCACTCACACAACCTGTCCAAGTCACCCTGTATCCTCCTCACAGTTCATACTGCCACCCAGCTTTGTGTCATCCGCAAATTTGCTAATGTTACTTTTAATCCCTTCATCTAAGTCATTAATGCATATTGTAAATATGCTGCGGTCCCAGCACTGAGCCTTGCGGTACCCCACTAGTCATTGCCTGCCATTCTGAAAGGAACCCGTTAATCCCTACTCTTTGTTTCCTGTCTGCCAACCAATTTTCTATCCATGTCAGCACCCTAACCCCAATACCATGTGCTATAATCTTGCCCACTAATCTCCTATGTGGGACCTTAAAGGCTTTCTGAAAGTCCAGGTACACTACATCCACTGGCTCTCCCTTGTCCATTTTCCTAGTTACATCCTCAAAAAATTCCAGAAGATTAGTCAAGCATGATTTCCTCTTCGTAAATCCATGCTGACTCGGAACGATCCTGTTACTGCTATCCAAATGTTCCACAATTTCTTTGTTATAATTGACTCCAGCATCTTCCCCACCACTGATGTCAGGCTAATGGTCTATAATTTCCTGTTTTCTCTCTCCCTCCTTTCTTAAAAAGTGCGATAACATTAGGTACCCTCCAACCCATAGGAACTGATCCTGAATCTATAGAACGTTGGAAAATGATCAGCAATGTGTCCATGATTTCTAGAGCCACTTCCTTAAGTACCCTGGGATGCAGACCATCAGGCCCTGGGGATTTATCAGCCTTCAGTCCTAACAGTCTACCCAGCACCATTTCCTGCCTAATGTGAATTTCCTTCAGTTCCTCCGTCACCCTAGGACCTCTGTCCACTAGTACATCTGGGAGATTGTTGGTGTTCTCCTTAGTGAAGACAGATCCAAAGTACCTGTTCAACTCGTCTGCCATTTCCTTGTTCCCCATAATAAATTCACTTGCTTCTGTCTTCAAGAGACCCACATTTGTCTTAACTATTTTTTTCCTCTTCACGTACCTAAAGAAGCTTTTACTATCCTCCTTTATATTCTTGGCTAGCTTACCTTCGTACCTCATCTTTTCTCCCCGTATTGCCTTTTTAGTTACCTTCTGTTGCTCTTTAAAAGAGTCCCAATCCTCTGGCTTCCCGCTCATCTTTGCTATGTTATACTTCTCTTTTATTTTTAAATATTTGTATAATTTACAATTATACCAAACCAATTAGCCTACAAAACCTGTACGTCTTTGGAATGCGCGAGGAAACCCCGGAGATCCTGGAGTAAATCTTCGCGGTCACAGGGAGAACTCACAAATTCCGTAGACAAGCACCTGTAGTCTGGATCGAACCCGGGTCTCTGGTGCTGGAAGGCAGCAACTCTACTGCAGCACCAACATGCCGCTCGTGATTGTAGCAGATATGATTAGCAAATGATCATGAAAATTGTGGGTGAAATGGAGATATGATGGTCATTTGGTATGATGGGCAGAGAAACTGTAAATGAAGTGGATTCTGAAAAACGTGAGGCTCCTTTTGGGAGGATTATTGAGGCTAAAACATACAAAACAAATTTTAGGAAGTACTGAAGATGGACCTATATATACACATCCAAGGAACCCTGAAGGTGGCAGCAGAGATTTATAAAGGTGGATATCTGAGAGCAAAAAAATATTTTTACCCAGAGGGCAGTTGAAACCTGGAACTCGATGCCTTAAATGATGGTGGACTGAGATACTTACACAATATTTAAGAAATATTTGGATGATCATTTGAAGCAACATCGACGATTACAGGTGGAATGCCAGGAAATGGAATTAATATATAGACAGAAAGGGGGCTGCAGAGCTTGTTTACAAGCTGTATGATGCAAACTCTCACCTTAAAAGACAACATTATGAGCAACAACACTGTGCAACAAACTGCAAATCCACTTAATATGGTGTCATGTTTTCTTCTTACAGATCTGAACATTTCTCCAATTTACCTTTGATGATGTCACAAGAAATTTAATGGCAATCCATCGGTGCAAAAAACTGGTAGGAATTTGCCATGTCATATTTCAGGTGTTCATCTTGTAAAGTCTAATGCCACATCCCATTTCTTCCCACGCACATACTTAAAGGCAAAAACATTGCTCAAGGTATCAACTTCATTCACCAATTTACTCTCACTTTGAAAGGTAGAAATTGAAGGGATATTTTTGAATTATATTTGGTCAGAACACAAAACTATTCTTTTCCACTTTACAAACAATTGTTGATATTTTTACCTGAAGCTACCTGCCCGTTTCAAAAACGTGACACTGTTTCTTTCTGGAACATTTAATACTTTTGTCAACTGAACTAGGAACCACAATCAATCAATATATCTTTATTGTCATTGTTCAAGTACAACGAGATTAGGAATGCCACTTCCATATCGATGCTATAAAATAAATAAAACACGGCAAAAACATAAAACAAAAAGGGAGGAAAAAAAATCTGTGAACAATGTACTCATTGACAAAATTATGTTTCTGCACTAAGGGAAAGTCATTCTTCTGGTGTGTGTTTTCTTTAATTTGAACTTTGCCGAATATGTTAAAATCAAGCCATAAGATTACCTATATCCTACCATAAAATACCAGGCAGAAACATCAATCAACTGGTGAGACAAATATTTAAAAATAAACACTTCTGAAAATTCACTTAACTATTTATGGAATTCCAGAAAGGATTTCACTAAATTTGTCTGCCTTTTTGCTGCTTTAGTTGTCCTAAAACTAGCCTGTGGATTTCTAAGTGAATATCTGTTTTCCTAGCATTTAGTTCTTAGAATTTTACCCACTTCTGTAACAACTGTTAGCCACATGTCTTTTCCTCTAATGGAGAGTCAAGAATGTTTTTCAAGTCTGTGGCCAGAGCTTCTATTTCCGACCCAACTATGTCCATCATTCTACTTTTCTCCCAATTCCTCTGGAATTTCATTTTACTTAACTCTTTCCATGCTTTTGGCTCTATTCCTGGCTCTGGCTGCACATTGAGCTCACATCCCAGAGTGACCTAGATGCCAGACTATCAGGATTCTGAATAATCAGAGGCCAGATTAACAGGGTTTTACTACATTATGCCGGAAGCGAAAGGACTGCCGTTCACAAAAAAGCCCTTGTACCTCTTATAAACAAAATATGTTCAATGACATGATTTCAATTTGACACCAAATGTTTCTGACCCCGAGACTGGCATGACCAGGTGAAAGAACAAAGGCTGACAAAAAAATGTGCTTGTTTGTCATGCTTCATCCAGCCAACATATCAGTTCAATAAAAGTTAAATTTATTAAACCTATATGTTTCACATATGAAACAAATATTTACCTATGAAAAGCAACAACAATCATTTGTCTATACAAGCTGCATATGCTGCCACATTATCCAACTGATAGACACTTCACACAGGGACTTCCATTTTGATAGGACCCGTTGGTTAAAAGGGGGGACAAAAACAAAGAGGATGGTAATAGACTGTTTTGATCACTTCAAACTGGAACACACTGCTGGGGGTGGTGGTGGAGGCAGACATGATAGTGGCATTTAAGACACTTTTGGATAAGCATATGGATTTGCAGGAAATGGAAGGATATGGATTATATGCAGGCTTGGTCTTAGTCATCGGTTCAGACATTGCAGGCCAAAGGACCCGATTCTGTGCTGTACTGTTCTATGTTCTATTAACTTAAATTCTGACTCAGGATATCTCTTAACAAGAAATCCCTTTTTTTCCCTCCTACAAACGGAAGAATCTTACTAGTAGTGCAGGTGTAGTATGTTATTTTAAGCAAACATTTTCATAACCATATGCAGAAATCACATTAAAAAAATTAACAAATATCAGTCACTAAACATATTATAGTTGTTTGCCTTGATATTCCACTTTCCCCAGAGGTAAAAATGGTATTGGAGCATGAGCAGCTTATTAAATAATAATCCCAAGGCTCGTTTGCCAAAAATCAGTTCCTATGGCAACACATTTTACCTTATTATATAATTATAAATGTAGCTTTTGTTTGCAATAGCCTTAAACAGATAATGTTCTTCACTTGATTTCCACAACAATCACTCTGAATTGCCATTGAAAATCAGACACGGTCCATATGATGTCAGCATTCACCAAGAGTACCATCAAGGAGTTCCGGTAAAGCCAGTGAACGATCATAAAGAGAAATTATTCAAATGGCTGAGCTCATATCTTACCCACAGAAAGGTGGCTTTGGAAGTCATTGATCATAGGCATAGGACAATGCCTTCAATGCAACCATCTCCATCAGTGACATTTCTACTAATTCAAGGGCAGGGTCGGGACTACTCGTGAATTATACTCACATGTCCAATTTCAACTAGAACTCCTCCAAAATCAAAGCAGTTCATGCAGGAATATAGCAAAACCAAAACAACATTCAAACATGGGCTAAGATTGGCAATTAGCATTCACATTGCAATGCTAACAAGGATCTCAAGGCTAACAAGGATGTCAAGATGGCTGCGCCGCCATGAGTCTGTTTGTCTTTTTTCTTTTTTTTTGTCTATGTGTTAGTGTTAGATGTGTGTAGTAGTCTATTTTGGCTGTGTATACGTGGGGGGTGGTGGGGGAAACCTTTCTGTTTTTTAAATCTCTTCCTCGATGGAGATGCGACCCTTTTCCGAGTCATATCTCCGTGGCGCTGTGGCCTAACACCGTGGAGTGGGCGGCCTCCAGCTGGGATAGATCCTGAGGGATCCAGTCGCAGGGCCAGGACTTACTATCTTGGAGCTGGCCGACTTTCGGAGGCTGCAGCTTTACCTCCGGAGGCTCGGCCAGGGGCCTGTGGATTGCAACATCTGGAGCTCGCAGGTCCCTGGCTGGTGACGGCTTCAACCACCCCGTCGAAGGGCTTGATCGACCCGCTTGTAGGACCGTGGCCCGGCGCGGTTCAGCCGCGGGACTGTCCATCGCCCTGCGCGGCTCGGCCGTGGGACTTTTGATCGCTCGTCGTGGCTCGGCCACGGGACTTTTCATTGCCCGACACGGTTTGGCCGCGGGACTTTTCATCGCCCGGCGCGGCTCGGCCGCGGGACTTTTCATCGCCCGGCACAGCTCGGCCGCGGGACTTTCTTTGCCCGACACGGCTCGGCTGCGGGACTTTTCATCGCCCGGCATGGCCGCGGGACTTTTCATCGCCCGGCACGGCTTGGCCGCAGGACTTTTCATCGCCCAGCACAGCTCGGCCGTGGGACCTTCCATCTCCTTGCGGGGGCTGCGCTAGTCGGGAGCCTCGGTCGCCTCGGCAGAAGTTGAACTATCTGTCCGTGGGAGAAGCATGGGGGAAGAGAGAAGAAATGTTCTTGCCTTCCATCACAGTGAGGGGGTGTCTGGAGGAGTCACTCTGTACTGTTGTGGCTGCGTGGGAAATGATTTTCGTTCAATTCATTTTGAATGACAATAAAGGTAATTCAGATTCAGATTCCAACACTAGAGTCCAACTACCTACCCCTGATATTCAATGTCATTACCATCACTCAAATCTTTAATCAACAGCTTGAGGGTTGCAAATGACCAGAAACTCGACTGGGTCTAAATTCTGGAATTTCTGGCCAAACAGCATTCAGGGAATCCCTCCATTAGAAAGATGACAATGGATCAAGGAGATCACCTTCATCTTTTCTAGGGCAAATAGGATGGGAACGCACTTATATGAATACATTTTCAAAAATGCTCACATAGTGAACACCCCAGGTCTGATGAAAACAATGAGCCAGTGTGTGAGCTTTTTTTTACAGAATCACAAACTGGATTGGAAAGCAGAATCAGAATTTTAAACATTGCTAACAGAAAAATGACAAAGGATCTAGATGAGTTACTCCAGCATTTTGTGAATAAATAACTTCAATTTGTACCAGCATCTGCAGTTATTTTCTTACACTAAGGATAAAGGAGGAGTCAGTTACATCTTTTCCATTCAATACTTTCCCTTCAATGATATCAAATATACTGTTTTTGTTTCCTGCACTTGGTGTGGTGCAAGAATCAGGAGCTGTTAATATGGTAAGCAAGTGAATAGGCATAGAGAAATAAGTGGATTATTCAGATTCTCCCTAGAGCTGCACTGACTCAATGGGCCAAATGGCTTTCAATATCTTAAGAAAATAAAAGAATACCCTTAAACAAGTGCTTCCGAGCTTCTTTATATTCCTTTGTTTTATTTTTATTGAGGAGTTCAGAAGAGTGGTATTAAATACATCCAAACGATATTAAAAGAATGCTGGAGTACTAAGATTTGCTTTAGAAACAGAATTTACATTCTGAATCTAGATCATTTTCTGGGTCAAAAAAGTTTGTGGAGGGTAAAGAAAGAAGCCTGTTGAGACAATCATTGAACAAATGACAAATGAAATTTAGAGTTTTCAACTACCATGCACCTAGAAAAATATTATCCAATTATCCAAATAAGATCCAATTATTTCCTGGGTTAAAATAGCACATGGTATCACAAAGAACTTCAGAAAGTTATAAATTACCAGATCAACATTTCACTTTTCCACCTAAAAAGGCAACTCAATCTAAAACAGGTAACTCTTTTCACAGGATAGAAACCAATTGCTTTATTTATTGACAGGCAAGCAACGTTACATAGAAAAATTGAATTGCAAAGCAAAAAAAGTTGCACGTATTCTTTAAAACACCATTGAATGCAGCCCAGGCATTACAATTATACCACCTAAAAGATGTTCTGGTTCATTACTGCGCAAACACCTCATAAGTGGTTATCTCCCGCAGATGTATTTGAAATCAGTCTGCTTTAGCACCTTGCTCTGTACAAACTGTAGAGCAAATACAATCCTAGTTGCATCTTTTGCACCCTCACTAGAAAACCTATCTTCAGAATCAGTAAATACTACCAATAAAACAAGGTGTTTCTCTAGAGCTGAATAGGTAAGAATCATGTACAAATTAACAGATCACTGAATTGTCATTGTACTTAATGAACCATTTTCCATGGAACCACATCCACATATGAAATGAGGGGAACATTTTTCTCAGCTAACTTTACCACACAGTCTATCAAGTTAATCCTGCAAACTACTAAGTAACTGTTTAACAAATAAAATACCAAAATAAAAATCAAGGTATAAACATATGCCTGTTCTAACCACAATGGCACATAGCATTTATTCCAACTTACCACAAGATAAAATGTGGACGGTGAAGGAAGCTAAGGGGAATGTTCTTACAGTATATGTCGTGCTAGAGCACTACTTTGTTTCTGTTGAAGATTGCTCTTTGTTCAAATAACCGGGACGCTGAAAGCTATTTGTTAATCACACCACTGGAAGCTCGCCAAGTTCTATTTAGCAGGCTCATTAGTGGGAGAAGGAGAACGTGCAGCACGTGCAGCAGAATCATCTCATTAAGCTCTCCCATTTCCTCGCAAATCAAGATTTGTTTGTCTTGCAAGGAACATGTCGAGGGAGTACAGCCTTGTGAGCATTAGAAATGTAAACGGTCTCCAAGCATTGAGACACAGGCTTTTACGAATCAACAATTTTTCATTCAATGCCTGCAGGCTAACTTGCAGGTTAATATTACAGTCCATCCACAATGGACAGCAAAGACACCGAACTAAGAAAATATTTCAGTTTCTTATCTTCCCTATCCATTAACAATACACTAAAAGAACTCTGCAGGAAAGAACTACAGATGCTGGTTTAAATCGAAGGTAGACACAAAATGCTGGAGTAACTCAGCGGGACAGGCAGCATTCTCTGGAGAGAAGGAATGGGCGGCCCCCGAAACGTCACCCATTCTTTCTCGCCAGGGATGCTGCCTGTCCCGCTGAGTTACTCCAGGATTTTGTGTCTCCCTTCATACTAAAATAACTGTTTTGGAATAAAGTGACATTCACTTAAAATTCCAACACCATATTTCACGACTGGATAGTTCATTTCAGTTTAGTTTATTGTCACGTATAGGCACTGTGAAAAGCTTTTGTTGCATGCTAACCAGTCAGCAGAAAGACAATTCATGATTACAATCAATGCATTTACAATGTATGGATACATGATAAGGGAATAACGTTTAGAGCAAGGTAAAGCCAGTAATGTCCGATCAAGGATAACCCGATGATCATCAAAGAGATAGATAGTAGTTCAGCACCACTCTCTGGTTGTGGTAGGATGATTCAGTTGCCTGATAACAGCTGGGAAGAAACTGTCCCTGAATCTGGTGGCGTGCGTTTTTACCCTTCTATACCTTTTGCCTGATGGGAGAGGGGAGAAGAGGGAGTGGCCAGTGTACGACTCGTCCTTGATTATCCTGCTGGCCTTGCTGAGGCAACCCGAGGTATAAATGGAATTAATAGAAGGGAGGTTGGTTTGTGTGATCGCCTGGGCTGCAACCACAATTCGCTGCAGTTATTAGTGCATTTTGATCATTGTGCAGTTCTTGTTTTGTATAAGCTTGTTGTTTACAATATCACAGCTTGTTAGACTGAGAACTACTCTGAATACCAAATGCAAGAATTAGTTGCTTATTCTTTACATTATATACTTTATATTTTTAATTTTTTACATTTGTTTTATGTGAGGAAGAATGCATTTCATAAAAAATGTAGTGAAAGCCATTGGAAATAAAACCCGGTAATGAGAATGAAGGTTCACCACTTTACATATCAGAACAGCCACATAGAGTGCCCTCCATGATAGACAATAGGTGCAGGAGTAGGTCATTCAGCCCTTCGAGCCAGCACCCCCATTCAATGTGATCATGGCTGATCATTCACAATCAGTACCCCGTTCCTGCCTTCTCACCATACCCCCTGACTCCGCTATTAAGGGCTCTATCTAGCTCTCTCTTGAAAGCATCCAGAGAATTGGCCTCCACTGCCTTCTGTGGCAGAGAATTCCACAGATTTACAACTCTGAGTGAAAAAGTTTTTCCTCATCTCCGTTCTAAATGGCCTACCCCTTATTCTTAAATGATGTTTGGGACAAAGACCCATTATTTATTTATTTGCCTCTGTACTCCACCATTTGAGATTTATAATAGAAAAAAATCACATGTGGTTAAAGTGGACAATGTCAGATTTTAATAAAGGCCATTTTTATACATTTTGGTTTCATCATGTAGAAATTACAGCAGTGTTTGTACATAGTCCCTTCATTTCAGGGCACCATAATGTTTGGGACACATGGCTTCAGTGTTTGTAATTGCTCAGGTGCTTAATAATTGCCTCCTTAATGCAGGTATCAGCACCGAGTCTTTCCTCCAGTCTTTCGATCACCTTTGGAAACTTTTATTGCAGTTTATCAACATGAGGACCAAAATTGTGCCAATGAAAGTCAAAGAAGCCATTATGAGACTGAGAAACAAGAATAAAACTGTTTTATCAGCCAAACCTTAGGCTTACCAAAATCAACTGTTTGGAACATCATTAAGAAGAAAGAGAGCACTGGTGAGCTTGCAATTTGCAAAGGGACTGTGCAAAGCTCCAGTTGATGACAGAAGAATTCTCTCTAGAATCCCCAAACACCTGTCCGACAGATCAGAAACGCTCTTCAGGAGTCAGGTGTGGATTTGTCAATGACCACTGTCCGCAGAAGACTTCATGAACAGAAATACAGAGGCTACACTGCAAGATGCAAACCACTGGTTAGCTGCAAAAATAGGATGGCCATGTCACAGTTTGCCAAGAAGTACTTAAAAGAGCAACCACAGTTCTGGAAAAAGGTCTTGTGGACAGATGAGACAAAGATTAACTTATATCAGAGTGATGGCAAGAGCAAAGTATGGAGGAGAGAAGGAACTGGCCAAGATCCAAAGCATACCACCTCATCTGTGAAACATGGTGGTGGGGGTGTTATGGCCTGGGCATGTATGGCTGCTGAAGATACTGGCTCACTTATCTTCATTGATGATACAACTGCTGATGGTAGTAGTATAATGAATTCTGAAGTGTATAGACACATCTTATCTGCTCAAGTTCAAACAAATGCCTCAAAACGCATTCCCCGCAGTTCATTCTACAGCAAGACAATGATCCCAAACATACTGCTAAAGCAACAAAGGAGTTTTTCAAAGCTAAATGGTCAATTGTGCCAAGTTAATCACTTGATCTGAACCCAATTGAGCATGCCTTTTATATGCTGAGGAGAAAACTGAAGGGGACTGGCCCCCAAAGCAAGCATAAGCTAAAGAAGGCTGCAATACAGGCCTGGCAGAGCATCACCAGAGAAGACACGCAGCAACTGGTGATGTCCATGAATCGCAGACTTCAAGCAGTCATTGCATGCAAAGGATATGCAACAAAATACTAAACATGACTACTTTCATTTACATGACATTGCTGTGTCCCAAACATTATTGTGCCCTGAAATGGGGGGACTATGCATAAACACTGCTGTAATTTCTACATGGTGAAACCAAAATGTATAAAAATGGCCTTTATTAAAATCTGACAATGTGCATTTTAACCACATGTGATTTCTTTTCTATTACAAATCTCAAATTGTGGAGTACAGAGGCAAATAAATAAATGATGGGTCTTTGACCCAAACATTATGGAGGGCACTGTAGCTAAGAGGTCCTGCATTTTAATTCAATACAGTATTGAGTACCTACTGGTCTCCAGAATTTTGGTTCTAATTTCTCCAAAATTTGCACTTAATTTTCATGGAATATTACCTGGAATTAATATTTTGTAAATAAACAAAGTTAAAAGATTTAATATTAAACAAAGGGTAGTGAGGAGGTAAGTAGAAATGTTTCACAGTAGTGCAGCTGTGATCTATCAGTAAAAGTACTTTAGACTTTAAAGTACGGCTTCTTACACACCATTACAGCCCAAATAACTGATCTGACAGAAAGTACTGCCCTGTGTTCCTAACAGCTAAAGAGTTACTCAAGCAATTAAATAAATTTAAATCAAACATTCATTTTGATGTGCTTGAGAAGGAATAGCTATCCAACACGTCATCTTTTCAAAGATGCATTACAGTTCTGGGCTCCAATTATGATTTAGGAAATAAATCAAAGAATTACAGAGATCATTAAAAGCATTCCCTTGTGCACTATTTTAGTCATGCCTTCGAAATGTTTATTAGATTTGTCAGGCATGTGTTCCAATTAAATAGGGTCATGACTGCACTCTATCCCAATCAAAATATAGTCAAGATGTAATTTGCTTCTATTTTTCTTGCTACCTGATCACTTAGGGTGAACTGGGGCATTTAAAGAGCTGTAACCTGCAGGATTTTAGTCAAAGAGCTGGGAAACAGGATTAACCCAAAGTCCATTTTTCTCTGGCTTGATATGATGGCTCACGGCCTTTTTTTGTGCTGCAAATGCGATAATAATCGTGTATCTTGAAACTCCGAACAAAGCTTATAGTACAAAGCATCCTTACAATGGACTGCAAGTACAAAGGACCTTTGAAAGCTAGACCTGTTAAAGGAAACAGTAGCGCAGCGGTAGAGTTGCTGCTTTACAGCGAATGCAGCGCCGGAGACTCAGGTTCGATCCTGACTACGGGTGCTGTACTGTAAGGAGTTTGTACGTTCTCCCCGTGACCTGCGTGGGTTTTCTCCGAGATCTTCGGTTTCCTCCCACACTCCAAAGACGTACAGGTATGTAGGTTAATTGGCTGGGTAAATGTAAAAAAAAATTAAAAAATTGTCCCTAGTGGGTGTAGGATAGTGTTAATGTACGGGGATCGCTGGGCGGCACGGACTTGGTGGGCCAAAAAGGCCTGTTTCCGGCTGTATATATATGATATGATATGAAACACAACCTCTTAAGACATTGAAGACAAGGAGGGCCTAGGAACACTCCAAGGTACCAAGGGCTAAAGTACAAAGAACTCGCCCAATTTTCTCACATGTGAGAGAAGATAAATCTAACCTTCAGTCTGCATGTTCTAATACGAATTTTAATAATATAAATCAATTTTTATATCAATTTATATCTTCCAGCTTCCAGCAGTGGTTTTATATGTGATCGATTTATATCCAATAAGTTGAAATTCAATTTTGTATAATTCAGTAACAATAGTGATCCTTGAGAAGGCAGTTCCCCTTGTTTAGGTACAGGATAGAAGCAGGTGATGATTCCAACACACTCTAAATGTAACCTTCATAAATAGAAAAGCCACAATAAGGAGTGGAGAAAAAGCACTCATTATAAAGTGCAACATCAGTGTTCAGCTCTTATCAGTGATCCTGATGTGGCTAGTCCTGATCGGTTTCCAGTCTTCAGTGTCTGCAAAATGACTAGGCATTTTCTTGTTTGAGATAAATGCGTGATATAAATGTTACCTGCCATTTGGCAACATTTGACATTACATACCAGTTCTGAAGTGTAGTTTGATTAAACCTATTCAATCCTGTGCATTGCTTGCCATACATCAGATATGTCAGCAGCAATTTTATACAAGGTAATACACATACTACCCAGCTACAATGAGGCCGTCAGTTTTACGGCAACAAAGCCTAATTACAGTTACTATCACTCCTATTTTTGTTCATTTATATTGTATATTTAATGTTCCTAAAGTTACTCATATTGCTGTGATTTAGTGGGTCACAACATTGCAAATTATTCATTAACTTCATCTGCAGCAAGCAGTTACACAGCCTGAGTGGCATTAAAAACTTTTTGTGACTATAGAGATGAAAAATCACGTGGTCATACCATGTCAATATATTGCATAAATTATATGTGTATTTTTACAATACCGGAGAGATTTTAAGGAACAAGATTATTATTCCGATTTTTACACCAATACACTGTTCTTAACAAAAATCTACCCATCATGTGAAACCTTATAAATAACAGATATAAATTAGATAACTTCAAGATCTAAAGTCAAAACCTTTCTTCATGACAAATTTTCATCATTTTACCACCATTTTGGACACCAAAAATGTGACATAAAATCTCTGCCACATTTGGTCATGAATATTTAATTCATAAATAAACTTCATATCGCCCCTTATACATATACGTTTTGATAATGATCTAGGGAAATATCTTCATCAATACCAGGAGAAAAATACAGTACCATGTCTGGTATTCCGCCGAGCAAAGATCCGGTAACGGTCGTTGTGCTTGGTGTCACAACGACCGTTATCGGGGTCGGTACCTCCGTAAGTTAAACCACGGAGGCTCCAAACGTCTACTGCTTTTCACAAACCCCCAACGAGGTATCCTATGGTAGTAGTGATTTTGGGGTGAGTTAATTATTTTTTCTTGTATTCAAATTTAATATATCAAAAACATCATGGTGTCAAAAACACAACAACCGTTTATGATATATTTTCCAACTTTTTTAATTGAATAAAAAAATTTGGGGGGGGGGCATAAATTGGTCATCAAAACTAAGAAACAGAGCCAATCTTCAGTTTGCCAACACACTGTCTCTCGTTTACCTTTCGTACAGACCAAGTCGCTGACTTCATTTCTCCGTGTCAACTTCCGGAAGCTCCACAACGACCGTGACGGAGACAAAAAGCATCAGACCCATGTCAGCTACAAAGCTGTTACAGTGTCTGTGTGAATATCATGAATACTGTGTGAATATAAACTTTCTCCTGCAGTCCCTGAACATGAAATGCCTTCAAGTAGGTCACAACAAGTCTGAAGAACAAGGTTTTTTTAATTATATGTATGTATCAAATATGACTTGGTAATTTATTTCAGACTTTTCTTCAGACTGAAGAAGGGTCCCAACTCTCAACAGAGCCACTCCAGCACTCTGTGAAACATCACCTACCCATGCTCTCCAGACGCTGCCCGAACCGCCGAGCCACTCCAGCACTCGGCGAAATGCCACGCATCCATGCTCTCCAGAGATGCTGCCCGACCCGCCGAGCCACTCCAGCACTCTGAAACATCACCTACCCACGCTCTCCAGAGATGATGTCTGACCCACTGAGTTACTCCAGCCCTCTGTGAAACATCACCTATCCATTTTTATACATGATCCCCCCCCCATTTCAGGGCACGATAATGTTTGGGACACATGGCTTCACAGGTGTTTGTAATTGCTCAAGTGTGTTTAATTGCCTCCTTAATTGCCTCCCTATAAGAGAGCGTTCAGCACCTAGTCTTTCCATCACCTTTGGAAACTTTTTTTGCTGTTTATAAACATGGGGACCAAAGTTGTGCCAATGAAATTTGTCTTTACTTACAAATGAAACCAAAGATAACATATGTTTTTCTTACGTAACGCCCGTCGCGGTGTCCACTCAGATGGATACAGTATTCTACTATATGATCAGGTAAATTAAGTGGAAACGGTGTTTGCAATATTATTGTTCCATATGGTATTCATAAACATAGAACGGAATAAGAAATACGTGCACTTACTGTGCCAGGTCACTGGACAGCACACAACAAACGTTACACAAATGTATTTGTGTATTCGGATGCCATTTTCGGAAACTTGCCATCAATATGCTATCTTATCTTATATTTTTTGTTGATATGTTAGTCATGAACCCAATAAAGTGCTTGTCAACTTTTTTGAAGGAATTTGAAATTTGACCCCCTATGTCACATTATCGTGTGCCAGTATTGTAAAAATACATATATATTAATTACAGAAATCAATTGCATTCTTTCAATTATTTTTGGACCAAAAAAGTACACTAAAAGCTTTCTTCTAACAATAGCACAATAAATTCAGATTTCTTTTGTGCCATATTGTGTTTGGCGTAATCACGGGGGAGAGCAAAAATGCATCTTCTGTATTTCAAAAAGGACAAGAGGACAACTAAGGAAATATTAAGAAACCTTCACTAATGCTGAGTCTCAAGTCTGATGAAGGGTGTCGACCCGAAATGTCACCCATTCCTTCTCTCCTGAGATGCTGTGTGACCCGCTGAGTTACTCCAGCATTTTGTGACACCTTCACTAATGCTCACATGCAGATCAATAACAATTCATTGTGATTTCTTAATTTTATCTCTGTAGAAAAATGCAGTAAACTAATCGGCTTCATTTCACTCTGCAAAGCTAGTTAAGAATAAAACAATTGTAGTACCAGCAGTACCAGGTACACGACAGAATAATATTGAAAGAAACACATGTTGATTAATTTCAAAATATAACAAAAAACAAAAATCGCAAAAAAATTTGGCCTGCCTTCTTTTCAATAAAATCATCTGGAATGCCTACCAAATAAGCATTTTTTGCATATACCTTTTCCTTTTAGGTACCTCGTTACCTGTACCTCATTGCCTGTACCGAGTAGCTTTTGTTGCGTGCACAACTGAATTTCTGATATCATTGCAGGAAACATATTATTTAATTTGAGGGAAGAGCTGATAAATTTAGATAAAGGTAGGCCAATTTTAGAAATCCATAGTACATACACAAAAAGTCAGTTTCAATAAAAATGACTGGAACAATTATTACATGTCATACAGCCCAGAAACAGGCCCTTCTGCCCAAGTCAGCAGGTCAATCGACAGCAACCTTTTTCTATTTCCTTCACGTTCCTATCAACTGCCACCAGACTTTCACTCATCTACACATTTTAGTGGCCAATTACCTATTACCTCACATCTTTGGGATACGAGAGTGGGAGGAAACTGAAGAATCAAAGGAAACCAACAATTGCAGGGAGAAATAAAGCTGGAACTGAGAGACAGCAGGTCTACTAGCTGCCCTATTTCAAAAAATGGTGATGTCAATACAGAGCAAACATGTTTTTTTTAAATGTACTCTCTTATGTGAAACAATTAGAAACATTGGGATATATGCTGAAAAGACCACCACAGCCAAAGAAAGATGCCTGGGGCTACCTATTTCTGCCCAAACATTGTACATATTCACAACAGAATCTGTCTATCGTGTGATTGAAGTCCATAGTAGTCCATGAAGACAATCAAAACCTGGTATCTGACAAAGTGCATGATAAAAGTTGCAAGCTAAATCTCTGGTGATTCATACAAAATGGAGTTAACAAAAATGGTTGTTTCTGCCAAAATATAAAGATTTGAGAAACAAATTTATTGAGGTTTCCATCACAGAAAAGGAATACTATGTACCAGAAAAAAATCAAAATGTCAATGTTCTGAGCTGTATCATTCTCTATGCCTACCTTAAGACTTGACTCATAGTCTGTGTTCACTTTGAACATCAACCCAAGACGCAAGTGAATCTCGTTGGCTCGAGAGAAGCTGGGATCAATATAAAGCACCTCCTGAAATGCTTTAATTGCCCTGAAAATAGAGAAAAAAAGAAAACTCAGTATTATTTGCCCCAGATTTATTCAAAGTTGACACTTAACTGTCTTTCATTGGCCGATTAAAGATCAGCATTGGAGATACAAAAGACTGCAGAAGCTAGAATCTGCAGTAGAAAAAACAAACTGTTGGAGGAATTAGTAGTTCAAGCAACATTTATGAAGGCAAAGCTTCAGGTCAAAACCCTGCATTAGGACCAGATCAGTGTTGTTTCAAATATGACAAAAGCAGTTAAAAGCTGATATAAGCATTCTTACTTTCTGAAAAGTTAGAAGAATAAAATCCACAGAAAGCATCTAAATATTGAAAGAGAAATTGCACTTCTGGTTCCACATTTATGTAATTTCATAGATATATTCTGGTGTAGTTTTTTCATTAATACAGGTCACATTTGAACAATATTTTTCCAATGCATTCAATAGATGTTAAGATTAAAGAAAGAGTTCCATTATTTCCATTGAGTATTTCCAGCATTATATTTTTAATTTCATATTTTTAGCACTGCAGTTTTTTGTTTTTCCATTGAGCTCTCCCTCTTCACCTTTCTCCCATTCCAAGACACAATGAAATAAAGTGATTAGAAATGACTATGTTCTCGAACAAATGAATAATAGATTAAGCAGATCAAATTCCTTTTTTTTATAACTTACTTTAACTTGGTTGGGTTAATAAGCCACAATGGTTCATATCAAATGTAAATTTTTTATATCAGAAAAATATTCTGGTGTCCAAAACAGTTATGCATAATAACTTTCGACCTCCTTCAGTATGAAAGGGGTTGACGTGCTCTAATCGAGTTCACTACTGCAGCAGACAAATTCAGCTTGAATTTCAGCAGGTTATAACAAAAGACAGCTTTCACTTTTGCTATTTATTTGTGAGCAGCTATGGCTGGAGCTCTGATGGCCACGTTCAACTTTAAGCAGAGAACAGCCTGAAATATTTTAATGAGATACATGCAGCTAGCACTTTTTCCTGTAGTTCAATGTAATTCTGGAATTAATATCTACGGCAAATGGTTAGAATTATTTACCAGATATAGCATAAAATCCGATTAAATTTTTTCACGGAAATAACAAGGTGTAATAGGCAGTATGGTCTATGTAAATATCAATAAGAGCTTTGACAAGGTCCCACTTAGAATACTGGTCGAAAATTTTAGACAAGGAAAAATTAGTTCCAAAGTTGGCTTGTTAATAGGAGGCAGAGAGCGACGGTCAAGGATTGTTTTCATGATTAAAAGCCTGTGACCTGTAGTGTACCATGGCAATTGGTGCTGGAACCCTTGCTGTGTGTGATTTACATTAACGATGTGGATAGAAATGGAGGAGGATTGAATCGTAAGTTCACAGAAGACAAAACTTGTGATGTTACGGGTAAATAGCAAGAAACCTTACACAACAGTAGTGATATCTAAAATCAGATGACACACATTTAAGTTAGAAGATTCAACAGGGATCGGAGAAAGAGAATTCTCTTCCATGGAATCTGGAAGCGCTGCCCGAGGGGATGAGGAAGCAAACTTATTTTTCTGGTTGTTAGACACAAAATATTGGAGTAACTCAGCGGGACAGGCAGCATCTCTGGATAGAAGGAATGGGTGATGTTTTCAAATCAAGATCCTTCTTCAGACTGAGAGTAAGAGGGGGAGAGAGATATGGAAGGGTAAGTTGTTAAAACAAGAATCGAAGGGAAAGAAGTTCAAGCAAAATGTAGAATAGATCATTACTTGCCGAGGGGAAGGTGACAACAAGGCATACAATCAGTAAAATGTAATCAAGAGGACAGTTAAGGTAGTCAGATAACTATGAGAGAGGGAGAAAGCTAGGGTTACTTGAAATTAGAAGTCAATATTCATCCAGCTGGGTTTTAAGCTGCCTAAGCGAAATATGAGATGCTGTTCCTCCAATTTGCGTTGCCTCACTCTGATAGTGGAGGCGGCCCAGGACAGAAAGGTCATTGTGGGAATGAGAGGGGAAGTTAAAGTATTTAGCAAACGGGCAATCAAGTAGCTCCAGGCAGACTGAGTGGAGGTGTCAGTGAAACGATCACCGAGCTTGCTCTTGGTCTCGCTGATATATAGGAGTCCACACCTGTAACAGCAGATATGGTAAATGCGGTTGGAAGAGGTGCAAGTGAACCTCTGCCTCACCTGAAAGGACTGTTGGAGTCCTTTGACATAGTCGAGGGAGGAGGTATAGGAACAAGTGCTGCATCTCGTGCAGTTGCTGGGGAAATTATCTGGGGAGGTCATGGTTTGAGTGAGAAGGGATGAGTTAGCCAGGGAGTTGCAGAGGGAACGGTCCCTGCGGAAAGCGGAAAGGAGTGGAAATGGGAAGATGTGAAGATGTGGTGGAATCCTGTTGGAGGTTGTGAAAATGTCGGAGGATTCTGTTCTGTACAAAATGTTGATGAGGTGAAAGGTGAGGTCTAGGGTGACTTTGACCCTGTTGTGACTGGGGGGGGGGGGGGGGGGTAGACTAATCTTGTATTTACTCAAGTTTACAAGAAAGAGAGAGGACTTGAATGAACATGCAATATCTTTAGGAATCTTGACAGGGTGAATGCGAAAAGAATGTTTCCTCATGGGAGAATTTAGCAACTATTAAAAAATAAGAATCAGCTATTTTAGAGACAAGTTTTTTTTTCTCTCAAAAGTCACATACATATTCGGATGTTTCTTCCTTAAAGGGTAGTTGAAACAAACTTGTTGAATATTTTTAAGACACAAAGAGATAGATTTTTAATAGGGAAAGGAGTCAAATGTTAGAAGAATGTGAATGCATTTACAATCAGATCAGCCATACTTTTATTGTAAGCTGAGGAAGATGAGGGATTTACCCTTGTCTTATTTTTGTTTGTATGATGCTAAGAGAACACAAAAGTTAATTTAATATACATAAAATTGATAGTTATGAAGTGAAGAAACACAAACCAACAGTTTTAAATTTAAGTATGGCATATCTTTGAGTTGGAAAATAAACAGGCCTCAGGAAACTAGAGAACAATGAAAAAGGAATGGCTCCAGGAAACTGATAAATCTGTTAATAGGTAACAGTAATAAGTAAGTAATCTGTTTGTGCCAAAAACAGAGCAGATCCCTTTGATAGCAGTTATGTGCGGCCACAACGGTCAATGAGGTAAGTGTATTAAAGAAAAAGGATCACACAAGCTCATGAAGATATACAAATTCAACAGATTGATGAGTTGTACATAAAGAAATGAAAAGAATACAATGCCAACAGTGAGGTAACAAAGTAATCAACAAAGGAATAAAATGTCAATGAGGTGATGAAAAATGTTGTGTTACCCTTAAGTACAGTGAAAGGGAGGGGAGTGTGGTTAGAATTTATTTATTGGATGTGAATGTCACACTGGTCAGTGACCATCTCTAATGTTAGCCCAATGACGACAGATGCAGGCAAGATTATTACGCAAGGAAATCATAGACTCCCCCGTTTCACACCAAAAGTGGTTAAAGTATACGCAGTGCAAGGTGACCCAAAAGAAATTCAATTTCAGGGATTAAAGAGGTAAAGAAATTGCTGGTGTGTTGCACATATTTTTCCACATTTTCTCTAGATTCAGGAATTAGATTGAAAAGATTCTATTTCACCCAATATGACAGCCACCCCAATTAACTTTCATGGGAACATCTCAACCATATTGTGCCATGTTACATGTCTTTGGAGTTTTGGGGCGTATTTGGCAGATAAGAAATTGAATGTTTTGCCAGACCCAGGGCTCTCTCAGTTGCTGACTGTTTCTTAATTCCCTGCTGCTTTAGACTTCAAATCATCACTCACTACCATCAATTGCCCCACAGATCTAATCAGTTGCCACTTTAAGATAAAACTACTTGGTACAATGCCAAAGTATTTTCTTAATCGCATCAAGTAACCTTACAATGTTAGCACCAATTTACTTTGTGCCTTTTGCCCTTCTCTGGACCCATGTAAAATAGATCGCAGAAAGAGTTTCAGACAAAGGAACAAAAATGGTACCTGCAACAATGACTTTTAAGCTACTGATGGTAATAAATTAAGAATGCAAACCATTTTTTCCCCATCTACTCTTCAGGACTCGTTATAATTTTCAATAATCAAAACTAGTAAACTTTTACAACAATCTTTTTTTTTTTAAGTCTCTACAGTTGGGAGTATCTTCCCACTTCAGCAAATTTGCAGATGATACAAACTGATGATGAACTGTGAGGAAGATGCTATGAAGTTGCAGGGTGACTTGGACAGGTTGTGCGAGTGGGCGGATGCATGGCAGATGCAGTTTAATGTGGATAAATGTGAGGTTATCCACTTTGGTGGTAAGAATAGGACGACAGATTATTGGCTGAATGGTGTCAAGTTAGGAAAAGGGGACGTACAACGAGATCTTGGCGTCCTAGTGCATCAGTCACTGAAAGGGAACATGCAGGTACAGCAGGCGGTGAAGAAAGCCAATGGAATGTTGGCCTTTATAACAAGAGGAGTTGAGTATAGGAGCAAAGAGGTCCTTCTGCAGTTGTATAGGGCCCTAGTGAGACCGCACCTGGAGTACTGTGTGCAGTTTTGGTCTCCAAATTTGAGGATGGATATTCTTGCTATTGAGGGCATGCAGCGTAGGTTTACTAGGTTAATTCCCAGAATGACAGGACTGTCATATGTTGAAAGACTGGAGCGACTGGGCTTGTATACACTGGAATTTAGAAGGATGAGAGGGGATCTTATCGAAACATATAAGATTATTAAGGGGTTGGACACGTTAGAGGCAGGAAACGTGTTCCCAATGTTGGGGGAGTCCAGAACCAGGGGCCACAGTTAAGGGGTAGGCCATTTAGAACAGAGATGAGGAAAAACTTTTTCAGTCAGAGTTGTAAATCTGTGGAATTCTCTTCCTCAGAAGGCAGTGGAGGCCAGTTCTCTGAATACATTCAAGAGAGAGCTAGATAGAGCTCTTAAGGATAGCGGAGTCAGGGGGTATGGGGAGAAGGCAGGAACGGGGTATTGATTGAGAATGATCAGCCATGATCACATTGAATGGTGGTGCTGGCTCGAAGGGCCGAATGGCCTACTCCTACACCTATTGTCTATTAATGTCTATGCACAACGAAATAAGCAACATTGATCAATTGTGATCAGAGTTCAATTTTCTGTCCAAATATTATCTCCTCTACATCACATATACTTCAAGGAAGAATTTTACATATAATTCTATCATCATATTATACAATTTTGCCTACATATGCAAATGCATTACATTTTGACACTTCTAGGTCTGAAAACTGCTTCCATTACCTTTTCTCTTTACCCCTTTTCTCCTCTCATCTTTCATCACTGACATGCCTTTTTTCCCCCAATCTTCCAATAATATATACTTGTAAGGAAGCTAACTAAGATTCTCTATATACTCTGAATATATAGAGAAATGGCAAGCAAATGGACTGCTTATGTTACCTACCTCTGAAGAGAATAGGCTCAAAGATTGAATGGCCTGCACCTGTTTGACTGCCATTTTATTCCCACAAATGTTCAGTCTTGTTGCTAACCAGATGACTTCAATTCCTTTTACTCTTTTTCAATGGTATTATCCAATTCCACACACAATTTTAAAATAAATGAGCAAGATAACACTTTATTACAAGATAATATTATAACACAAGCTGGGCGTAGACCCATTGGGTCCAAACCTCTCCTGCAAGCCCGGCAACCCTCCCCCAACTGACGACACTCACCCACTCCATCCCCCCCTCAAAACTCCCCTGCGACCAGAGAGAAAAGGGGAGTGGGAGCTACTCACCCGGGCCCCGGGCGGCTAGCAGCAGGAGAGCTATCCTCACCCCCCCCCCCCCCCCCCCCCCATTGGCCGCCACTCCCATCACTCGGGCGGGTCCCGACCCCCTCCGAGCGGCAACCCTCCCCAACTGCACACGTGCGGATCCAGCGAGACATCTTACGCAAGTATTAGATCAACGGGCTCCATCTGCACAGGCGCGGACCCGTTGGGTTCCCATTGTGACGTCGAACACGGAAGTATTACCGCGCAGGCGCGGCTGACAGGCAGGGCAAGTGGAAAAGGGATTTATTAAAGTTTAAAGAGTGTTTTTTAAAGTTTAAAAAGTGAATAACTTTTAAAATATAACAGCCATTTGAACCAATGGTGAGTAAGGTGGGCCTAAAATTGTTACGCTATTGTGCACTGTTTTGGCTGTATTTCGGGTACATACAATTTTTGGCTGTATTTCAGGTACATACAAACTGACAAACACACAAGATGAGAGATTTTTAGTAATATATAGAAGATAAATTTCCACACAAAAAATGTTACTTTCAAAAGTGCATTTATTTTTTGCAATAGAGAAATAAGTCATACAAGAAGTATAATCAAATAACCTTTATTTATTGTTTAATGCAACATTTGAGGCTATTGCATACCCTCAATTGTATTCACAGCATTAGAATTTCCTGCTGCTCTACATCCTTTTTTATGATCTTATTAGTACGATGGCACCTTCATATTCAAATTGCAAGATATAAGGGGTACACATCTAAATGCAGTCTAGCCAGTGAGCAATTAATGCAATTTAGTGACACCATGTGGTAGAGGGTTGGATAACAAAAAAATGTGGATTTCTTATTAAGAAAAAATCTCAGAAATTTGTTGACCCCATTGAAGGCAGAATTGTGAATTCAAGACCAAAATTTCAAACAAAATATATTAATTCTTCCCACTCAGAAATTCGAGTTTATCAGAAGCTGTTTATCTCGAAATACAACAATTTATATCTAAATCTTGGATTGATGACACAGAAACACCTCCTGGATCGAGGTTTCTTGGAAATAAACACAACATTTTCCTTTGAAAGCATGGAAACTCAAACTAAATTATTAGCCCTAATAAGCAAACAGGAGGATAATCATAGATAACATTGTTACTTACACAAAAATGCAGACTTCATGTTAAGAAAAAATCTCACAGAAAAGAGAACTGGTGGGATCAATGTTGCACTTCCCACTTCTATCAAAACAAACAAACAGGACCAACCTGGTAGGCACCAAAACAATATAATTTCAGGGGGAAAAACATATTCTTCAACATCTTACTACAGAGGCCAACATATCACTTGTCTTCTTAACTGTTTGCTGTATCATTTTATCTTGCATGGTTTATTTTCTGTCCACAACTTGTGACAGAACCACAAAACTGACACTTGCAAGACCCTTTTCCTTGCTATTTGGGCGCAATGCATTTGGTGGGGCTAGTAACTGTGATGCTTTGCTACATCCACGTGCTTAGCTTCCCTATAACCAATCTAACCGACCTTGATTTTTATAATACAATGTAATATACCAGCACGCAGAAACACCATGGCTAATGTTTCAAAGGTAGACACAAAATGCTGGAGTAACTCAGCGGGTCAGGCAGCATCTCCGAAGAGATGGAATGGGTGACGTTTTGGGTCGAAACCCTTCTTCAGACTGATGGCTCATGTTTCCTTGGTCTTAAGAACCTAAACTTTGGAAAAAATATAATTATGTCTAAATCTTGGATTGATGACACAGAAACATCTCCTGGATCGAGGTTCCTTGGAAATAAACTCAACATTTTCCTTTCAAAAGATGTGAAAACATGGAAACTCAAACTAAATTATTAGCTCTAATAAGCACATCAGCAAAGAGGATAATCATAATCATTGTTGCTTACACAAAAATGTGAATTTCGTATAAACAAAAAAAAGCAGAATTATGAATTACTATATTGCACTGTGTATTTAATACCAAGATTTCTAAACAAAAAATATTAATTCTTCCTGCTCAGAAATTCAAATTTACCAGAATCTCTAAATACAACTGACCAGGGTACACATTCAAAAGTGTAAATTGGCACCTAACCGTAATTCTTTCAACTTGCAGAAACACATTAGCGCAACTAAAACATCATTGAGGATATAAAAAGATAATTCCAGTCATAGAAGTTAGACAGGACAAGTGCAAAGAGATGCATTTTGGGTAAGTTAGTCCAGGGCAGGGCAGGGCTGGCCCAGTCCAGGGCAGGGCAGGGCAGGGCAGGGCTGGCCCAGTCATGGGCAGGGCAGGGCAGGGCTGGCCCAGTCCAGGGCAGGGCAGGGCAGGGCTGGCCCAGTCCAGGGCAGGGCAGGGCTGGCCCAGTCCAGGGCAGGGCAGGGCTGTCCCAGTCCAGGGCAGGGCAGGGCAGGGCTGGCTGGCCCAGTCCAGGGCCGGCCCAGTCCAGGGCAGGGCAGGGCTGGCCCAGTCCAGGGCAGAGCAGGCCCAGTCCAGGGCTGGCCCGGTCCAGGGCTGGCCCGGTCCAGGGCAGGGCAGGGCAGGCCTGGCCCAGTCCAGGGCAGGGCAGGCCCAGTCCAGGGCAGGGCAGGCCCAGCCCAGTCCAGTCCAGGGCAGGGCAGGGCTGGCGCAGTCCAGGGCAGGGCAGGGCAGGGCAGGGCAGGCCCAGTCCAGGGCAGGGCAGGCCCAGCCCAGTCCAGTCCAGGGCAGGGCAGGGCTGGCGCAGTCCAGGGCAGGGCAGGGCTGGCCCAGTCCAGGGCAGGGCTGGCCCAGTCCAGAGCAGGGCAGAGCTGGCCCAGTCCAGGGCACGGCAGGGCTGGCACAGTCCAGGTCAGAACTCGCACAGTCCAGGGCAGGACCTACACAGTAAATGGCAGGACTCGCACAGTAAATGGGAGGACTCCATAGGATGGCTGGGGGCAGAGATATAACACAGTGCATTCAGAAAGTATTCAGACCCCTTCACTTTTTCCACATTATTACATTACAGCCATTTTTTAATTATCAATCTACACACAATACCCCATAATAAAAAAGCAAAAACAGGTGTTTAGAGATTTTTGCAAAGTAATTAACAAGAAATAACTGAAATATCACATTTACATAAGTATTCAGACTTAGTACTTTACTCAGTACTTTGTTGAGGCACCTTTGGCAGCAATTACAGCCTCAAGTCTTCTTGGGTATGACGCTACAAGCTTGGCACACCTGTATTTGGGTAATTTCTCCCATTCTTCTCTGCAGGTCCTCTCAAGCTCTGTCAGGTTGGATGGGGAGCGTCGATGCACAGCTATTTTTAGGTCCCTCCAGAGATGTTCGATCGGGTTCAAGTCCGGGCTCTGGCTGGGCCACTCAGGGACTTGTCACAAAGCCACTCCTGCGTTGTCTTGGCTGTGTGCTTAGGGTCGTTGTCCTGTTGGAAGGTGAACCTCCGCCCCAGTCTGAGGTCCAGAACGCTCTGGAGCAGGTTTTATCATGGATCTCTCTGTACTTTGCTCCGTTCATCTTTCCCTCGATCCTGACCAGTCTCCCAGTTCCTGCCACTGAAAAACAACCCCACAGCATGATGCTGCCACCACCATGCTTCACCGTAGGTATGGTATTGGCCAGGTGATGAGCGGTGCCCTGGTTTCCTCCAGACGTGACGCTCGGCATTCAGGCCAAAGAGTTCAATCTTGGTTTCATCAGACTAGAGAATCTTGTTTCTCATGGTCTGGGAGTCCTTTAGGTGCTTTTGGCAAACTCCAAGCGGGCTATCAAGTGCCTTTTACTGAGGAGTGGATTCCGTCTGGCCAATTTACTATAAAGGCCTGATTGGTGGAGTGCTGCAGATATAGTTGTCTTTCTGGAAGGTTCTCTCATTTTCACAGAGGAACCCTGGAGCTCTGTCAGAGTGACCATCGGGTTCTTGGACACCTCCCTGACCAAGGCCCTTCTCCCCCAATAGCTCAGTTTGGCCGGCGGCCAGCTCCATGAAGAGTCCTGGTGATTCCAAAGTTCTTGCATTTAAGAATGACGGAGGCCATTGTGCTCTTCGGGACCTGCAATGCTGCAGAAATTATTTTATACCCTTTCCCAGATCTGTGTCTCGACACAATCCTGTCTCAGAGGTCTACGGACAATTCCTTTGCCTTCATGGCTTGGATTTTGCTCTCACATGCATTGTCAACTGTGGGAGATTATATAGACAGGTGTGTGCCTTTCCAAATCATGTCCAATCAATTTAATTTACCACTGGTGCACTCCAATCAAGTTGTGGAAACATCTGAAGGATAATCAATGGAAACAGGATGAACCCAAGCTCAATTTTGAGTGTCATAACAAAGGGTCTGAATACTTATGTAAATGTGATATTTCAGTTATTTATTTTTAATTACTTTGCAAACATTTCTAAACACCTATTTTCGCTTCTTCATTCTGGGATATTGTGTATAAATTGATGATTAAAAAAATGAATTTAATCCATTTTAAAATAAGGCTGTAACATAACAAAATGTGAAAAAAGTGAAGGGGTCTGAGTACTTTATGAATGCACTGTAAGTACATAATTCCCTGAGAGTATTGATGGACAGAGGTGTGAAGGAAGCATTTGGTACAGTTACTGTAATTAGTCAGGGTACAGAGTACAGGAGGAGGCAGCTCATGTTACAACAGCACAAATTGTTGGTGAGACCACACATGGAGTACTGTGTGCAATTCTGATGGCCCAGCTATAGGAAATATGTAATTAAACAGGAAAAGATGCAGGAAAGTTTGACAAGGATGTTACTGGGATTAAAGGGCTTGAGTTACAAGGGAGAGCTGGAAAGGCCAGAGTGAAGGAGGCAAAGGCCCAACCTTACAAATATACACAAAATCATACGGTGCATGCATAAATGTATGGTCACAGTCCTTTTACCCAGAGTAGCTCAATCTAAAATGGAGAGCAGAGATTTAAGATAAGAGGGGAAAGATTTAAGGTGGAACTGGGGGGCAACGTTTTCACATCGGTGGTGAAATGCATATGCAATGAGCTGTCAGAGGAAGTTAGACACGGGTGTAATAATAATGTTTAACAGACATTAAGACAGTTACATTGATAGGAAAGATTTGGAAGGATACAGGTCAAACACAAAGAAATATAACTAGCCACAGATGGGCAATTTGGTCACCTTTAACAAGTAGACCAAAGAGTCTCTCTCTGTACTGTCTAACTATGACAGAACGCCTTGCGTTTTGCAGGGTTTTCAGCAGTTTAGATATTTTGGCCTTCGATGCATGGATAAAATTACTCTCAATGTATGTTCATTATCATTTATAATACAAAACAAGGATTTGCTGCAAGTTCAAGCAAACAGTTATACATTCAAGTTGTTGTAAAAGGCCATTTTACTCAATGTTCAAAATATTAAGAGACAAATGCATGCTCTTAAGAATTGAAATGTCAAAAATGGTTATTTGTCGATTGCACTGGTTATGAACTAGAACAATTAAATTCCCACTTGCTGCAGCTTTACAGGCACACTGGATGTAATGACAATTAATATGAATACACTTGACAGTGCAAAAGCCAAGGTATGTAGCACAACCAGAGTGGAGCATAGTCCACTTTTCTTAGAGCTAAACAAAGGCAAAACCAAGATACTGCTGTTCAAGTGAAGCCCACAATTTCTATTAGTCCAAATAGCACAGAATTCTGCAACCTTTTGACAAGTTATCTTTCCACAACTTCTATGTCAATGCCATTTGAATTTTTTTACTCAGTTTTAATTTAATATATTTAGTGATCAAATGCTTTATGCACCCCAGACTATTCATGGTCAAAGTACATACGCTAGTAGAAAACAAGCTGTGAGGCAAATTAGTGTATTGGTAGATAACTAGTGGGATCATTGTTGCACTTCCCACTTCTATCTCTTATCCATGAACCAAAAACGGGACCAACCTGATCGGCACCAAACCTATATAATTTTCATGAAAAAAACATACACAAGTCTGCAACACATTAATACAGAGGCCAACATGTAACTTGTCTTCTTAACGGTTTGCTGTATCACTTTATCTTGCATGGTTTATTTCCTGTCCACGACTTGTGACAGAACAACAAAACTGACACTTGCTAGACCCTTTTTCCTTGCTATTTGGGGCAGCTAGTAGTGCAATGCATCACTTCACCCATGTGTTTAGCTTCTCTATAACCCAATCAAACCTATCTTAATTTTTACAACACATTATATACCAACATGCAGAAAAGCCATGGCTAATGTTTCCTTGGTCTTATGGCTAAATCTTGGATTGATGACACAGAAGCACCTCCTGGATTGAGGTTCCTTGGAAATAAACTTCACTAAAGATGTAAAAACATAGAAACTCAAACTAAATTATTAGACCTAATAAGTACATCAGCAAAGAGGATAATCATAGAAAACATTGTTGCTTACACAAAAATGTGCACTGTCTCTGCATTATATATGCAGTTGCCTTAATGATCATCAAAATTTATTTCACACAAACCATTCCAGTCATGTTTACACCATCAAGTTCAGATGCATTCATTAAAATATGGAAAATACTCTCATTCCCACTATTCATGGACTTGCAGATCCATACACTACCCTGGACAAAGTTAAAGAACTTTGTAATTCATTGTACAGCAGGCAGCCAGTCCATTGTGCTTATGCCAGCCAAAAACAATATTCAGGTTAATCCCACTTCTAGCGGTCAATATGCACATAAAAGTACTTCACAAATGCAATGAGAGTTTTAACCACATTCCTATCTGTCCCTGCATGAGCATTCCATAATTTCTTCCTCATCCATCTCAGTATTACCTCAATAGGTACATAATGTCTTTCATCACGTTAAACTGCTCAACATAAATTACAGGTGAAATTAACTTCCGCTCATCCCTGCTGTGCTCATTGGTAAAGTCAATGAACAACCAGAGAGTTTCACAAAATTGACTGACAATGTAATGTCCGACCTGGCTTTGCAGTGCCATCACAATTCATTTGCCACCATTAACATAAAAAGAGTTTACTAAAGACTGTAAATGTTCAAACCAACAGTTTTAAACAGGAATTGCCTAACATATACCCCATATAATGATTCACTTGAAGCAAATTGTCCACTCTCTGGAACAACATTGTAGTTATCTATTCAGTTATCTATTCAGTTTCTTTTAAATGAATTCATTGCTTCCATCAGTACAGCTTTGATGACTATCCAAACTGAATGATAATATTAAATGATCGTTACACAGCAAAAGTTAAACAGGACTGTAATATTGAACTGTAAAGGTCCTATGTTGTTCTGCTTGTAATATACAAGAACAATGTGCTGATATTCAATGCATAAATCAAAACAGCTATCATTTCGTTAAAATAAAATCCAATTTCATACATTCACTCTTGTGCAGTTTATGCCTCCATTACATGTGACCAAATAAACTACACAAAATTTTAAACCACTCAAAGGAAATAAGGCACTCCTTTGGAAGAGTGCCAACATTTTCAATTCTGAAGAACACTATCTAGAAAAAACAGCAAAGTCACAACTTTGGCAGTTAGGAAAAACCTGAGCTTGATGCGAAGTTATTAGGGTACCGCAAGTTTTATTACACTGGCTGTTAGGAACAGCAACTAGTTCTTCATTTATAAATTCAATTCCAATCTGCAAACGCATAACTGCAAAACGCACTAACTAAAGCATCCACCCAATTTGCAAAAAAGGTAATTTTATTCACATTGATTGCATTCACGAAATAAGTAAACGTGAAGTCAACTCAAAATTAAGACTGTGGTAAAATGCAGCTTGCCATCCTTCACTCATCGCAGAAACAGCTAACTATTGTCTTCTCCAATAAATAAAGGAGAATACTGGTGATAGATCAATTCAGATTATCAAACCTGTGTTATTTCTTTCTTCAATATAATAAAAAATGGAGATCCTCCTTGTGCTGATTCACAGACCCAGAAGTGCATTTGACCGCTTTAGAAATATGGTGCGGAAATAGGCCGTTCAGCCCACCAAGTCCACACTGACCAGCAATCCCCGCAAATTAACACTATCCTCCACACACTAGAGACAATTTATATTTATACAAAGCCAATTAACCTACAAACCTGTACATCTTTGGAGAGTGGGAGGAAACCAAAGATCTCGGAGAAAATCCACACGGTCACAGGGAGAATGTACAAGCTCCGTACAGACAGCACCCGTAGTTGGGATCGAACCCGGATCTCTGCCGCTGCAAACGCTGTAAGGCAGCAACTCTATTGCTGCATCACTGTACCACCCAATGCTTTCTCACATTGAAAAAGCAGAACAGTGTAACGCTTCAAATAAACTTTGCTCGTTCCTGTTTAGTTGACAGGAAATGAGCTGAAACCTTTTTAACTTATCCACATCAAAGCACAAGGGCCTTGAAAAACAACTACATTTAAATAAAAGGTCTGATATTGTGTAGTTTACCAACAGACATTTTGTATTTTTGCTCACAGCAGCAGACTCTGCAGCCATAGAAGCCCAAGTTATCAGGCAAAGAATGCAGAAAGTCGTTTACACGCATCATCATTTGCATGCTCTGACATTGTGGAGAACGTAAAGAAAAAGTGAAGGTATATCTAATTGGGATCAATGCCTCAAAGTCCAAATACGTTCTGATGGTGGTGATGTTGTGAAGAAAAGAAAGCCAAAAGATTATCAGGGCAAGGGATATCAACCGAGGCTCATTATCTTGAGAACTGTCTGTGCCACTCCCATACCATAGTTAATCAGCAAGTCATTATCTTAAAAAGTTAGATTGACAACAGCGTGCTGGGAGCTGATTGAGACGACCATCTTTGAACTGCACAAGTGCTATAAAAGCCTGGAATGTTTCAGGAATGTGACCTTATGTCTTGAAGGTGCATTTCATGAGAAGTGGCATCCATCAGTCATTGACCAGACCATCACATCTTCAGCATGTTCACTTCTATCTCAATTGCATTCCACTTTGCAGCTAACAAATGTTCATCTGCATAGCACTAAAGGATACAGTGTCATGCAACTGAATTTCTACACAAAGACCTCTTTTAACATTTACAAATTTCTTTACCGCCAACGTTCCCCCCAACCACTCTAGTTACTTAAGGTAACTCAGGATTCAGATGCTCTCCACCCAAGTATGATAATTATATTTTTTGGAGTAGAGCAAAATATTTTAATTCAAGTTGTGATTTTTTTGCTATTTGATTTGCATTGTATAATTGTTAATACATCAAATATCTCATGACCTTATGATGCAATACGATAGAACTTTATTTATCACAGGAGGAAAATTGATCTGCCAACAGTCATAAAACACAACATAAAACATGAAATTAGAGTAACAAGTGGAAAGGATTGGGGAAGTGCAAAGATTGGGGGGAGGGGGGGGGGAGAGTCGGTCTACTCTACGACAGAAGGGGTAGGAGTTGCACAGTTCTGTACTACATCTTGGTGGAACCAGCCTGTTGCTGAAGGTACTCCTCAAGTTGACAGTGTGGCATGGAGAGGGCGAGCTGTATTGTCCAAGATGCTCCGCAGTTTGAGCATCCCAGGACGGAGCCAGCCTTCCTGATGGGCTTGTTAATCCTGTTGGCTTCTGCGGCCTTCGCCCTGCTTGTCCCAGCGCACGACAGCTAAGAAGATGGCACTGGTCACCACCGATTGGTAGAACATCTGCAACATCTTACTGCAGACGTTAAAGGTGCAGAGCCTCCTCAAAAAGCACGGACGGCTCTGTCCCTTCTTATACAGTGCCTCAGCGCTCCTGGACCAGTCCAGTTTACTATCCAGGTGAACTCCAAGGTACTTGTACTCCTTGATAAACTGCACATGTACACTACTGATGGAGATAGGGGATAGGGGTGTTCCTCTCATTCCTAAAGTTCACCACTAACTCCTTAAGGGCCTGTCCCAGTTACGCGATTTTTAAGGCGACTGCTGGCAACTGTCAAAGTCGTAGCAGATCACCGAAAAACTTCTTTTTTTTTTACCCTACGACAATGCCCGCGACAAGCTACGACAACCTACCACCTAGGCAACGGCAAGCTGCGGACAACCGGCGACCCAGTCTTCGCGACCTATAGGACGTCCACTACGACAGGGACCACGACAAGCTACGACAACCTGCACTTATGTGGAGGTGTCACAAGCACAACTCAGTCTCCACATTCCTGAGTTTTAACCCGTTTTACATCATGCGAGCATGTTATAACCCTTCCCTTAATGCATATTTCTAGACGTAATATCTCGTTAGGTCACATTATAGACATGGATTGGGAAAGCTATTACAAGCCAGGCTTTAGTTCAGATCCACTTTGCACACATCACTCACTGCCTTCACGTAGCAGGCTGGGGAGTTTTGCGGAGTTAGAACACGATGCAAAAGCAACGCCGAATTTAGACAAGAAATCGCCAAGTCGTTTTGGGACGTTTACATTTGTTGAATGAATGAAAAAAAGGTGCATTTTCTCCGTGCAACTGAAGAAACCGAATGTTCTCACCTCGTTCTGGTGTTCGAACAATCGTGCTGAATAACTCTTTCCAGGAAATAACTCAATAGACAATCGAATTTATATCAGACGCTCAAGTAAGCAGTCAGGTCGATACAAGTTACTTTTTTTGTGAAACTAGCACCTCGCTGAGAGTTTACATCGTCTTCGGAAACATCACAAAATTAAAGCACGCTTACCTGACCATCAAACTGTCACCTCCAATCTACCTGTCAAATGTCCTGACGGTAAATAAATTGGTTAAACAAAACTATATTCTGGTATCTTCAAATGCCTTTTTTAAATTTCAGTATTACGTGCTTCTAAATGTTGTGAGTACCATGCACCATACTTTGCAAGCACCAGGCTTATATACATGGAGCATGCCTGACACTGTCAACTTTAGGTGGGTGGCGGGTAGTGGGAACATCTTGTAATCTCTCTTTAGAAGCACACATCTTCCTCTCGATGGACTGTAACTGAAGTCCATCAATTAGCCATAGCTCTCGAGTCTCCCATGTGAACGAGCGTGGTTCAGTGGTGGCCGTGCCATGCTGTGCTTATGTTCACAATTTTGGGATTCCCTAAAAGCTGCTGACGTCAAGGGCCATCTGCTGTACTTAATAGAGCTTTGCTTTCACCCTTGCAACTTAAAACAAGGGAGAAATTTGCAAACAGGAGTGTAAAATCACCCTCAAACAAGAACGACCTGGTCGAGACCCTTCTTCAGACCCTTCTTACGACCCGAAACGTCACCCATTCCTGCTCTCCAGAGATGTTGCCTGTCCTGCTGAGTTACTCCAGCATTTCATGTCTATCTTCAAATAATCTTCTGTTCTTCCCTAACACCAAAGGCCGTTTTCCTCGGGTACATTTCTTGAGTTTATCTCCAGTTCAGGTGTCCGCCCCCCTTTGACAGCATCGCGGTCACCGCCCTCATTCCACAGCTGGCTGTTGCAGCTGAACTTCTGTGGATGGGTTTTGACAGTTCTGTCAGTTTTGACAGTAGGCGATAACCTACCACACCTGCGACAGCACCCACAAGCTATGATCATTGGCGACGAGCCAGCTATCGGCGAAAATTTTTGAACAGGTAACTTTTTCCACGACGATCCGAGATCTGGTACGACTCATTGAAGACTACTCACGATCATGCCCGCGACACCCCGGTGAACGTGTGGCGACAGCCTAGTTGCCGGCAGTCGCCTTAAAATCACCTAACTGGGACAGGCCCTTTAGTCTTGTCGGTTGTGAACTGGAGCTGATTCAGCCCGTACTACACAAAGTCATTGACTACACCTCTGTATTCAGCTTCCCTCCCGTCACTGATGCAGCCCACAATTGCAGAGTCATCCAAAAATTCCTGCAGGTGGCAGGAGTGTGAGTTGTATCTGCAGTCAAGGTGTAGATGGTGAACAGGAAGGGAGAGAGGACCTTCCACTGTTGGGCCCTTGTGTTGCTCACTACCATGTCCAGGACACAGTTCTGTAGCCTGACATACTTTGATCGCCCAGTCAGGTAGTTGTTGATCCAGGACACCAATGGAGCATCCACCCACATCTTTGTCAATTTGCTCCCTAGCAGTGCAGGCCGGATTGTTAGCAGTTAACCGGATGGTTTGCTCCCTAGCAGTGCAGACCTCTTAAGTAAGAGGACGTTGCATTATTTTGACATTTTGTGTCCAGGAGAAAAACTGTTATTGATTAACATTGGTAAATTCAAACTCCAGTTTTATTAAATACCATTTTATGTTCCATTGGAAATGAACTCCCAGATAACCACTATTCTTAAAAATAATTATATATGATTTAGTTTTAGCTATTCCCTGTACATTATGCTGGAGATCAAGGGAAAGTGTAGTGCTTAATTCAGAATTAAAGGACGGGGAACTGATTCACTGGGCGTCGAGAGCTATTTGGGACAAGGGGAGGGCTCTTACGTTTCAAATTCAGTGGTTAAAAAGTGAAGATATTAAAGGAGAGAAAAAAAATGGGGAAATGATAGCAATTAGCACTTCACATTCTAACAGGCTGGTGGATATGACGTCGTATCCAGTTGGCCATAATTAGGCAAAAAAAACCTAGTGTTATGTAAACGATACTCAACTTTGATGAACTCAATATGTAGAATCGAAATTCTATTAACTCTTTCCAAATTATGCAATAACACCACCAGCTCAATTATTTCTGCAGTGCAGTAGCAAATAGGACCTGATTTTAATTCAAGTCATTACCACTCGTAGATTAAATTCAGTTGATATATATTATTATCTATGAAAATTGCAAACTAAAGAACCTCATAAATATTTTACTCACCACTGAAATGCATTATAATGGAAGTAGACAATACCAAGGCCATATAAAAAGGCAGCATTCTGTGGAAAAAAGAATGAAGAAATTAACAATGCATTTAACTCAACTAATGTTACCTTAAGCAAAAAATCTTAATATTTGTTATTAACAGACCAATATCATTAAAACCCACATAAACTTGGGTCATTCATCCATGTATGATCTTACTGTGCACATACCACCATTTTTGTTTACCCAACTGTGTGCAATGTATTTCAAGCTTCTAATTGTATTTGCCATGTTATGAGAGGTTATAAAGATTAAACACAAACAACAACTTGCAAATATAAACTAATATTTCTTTCAAAAATGATGCTACGGTTTCAAAGATCTACTAATAATCAAAAATAAATAAGCTGAAGGAGGCCTGAAATGCTTGTCAATAATGTGGAGTTTTAAAAACCCTGTAAGGAGAGAAGAAAAAGCCAACAGCATTTGGGGTGGAATTCCAAACCAGAGTTGAAACACGAAGTCACAACTGTTAATAATGGTGTGAAAGGAAGAGAGAACTGAGGGGGATTAGGAAATTAGTTTAAAAAAAAAAATTAATTTAGGTGATCTGGAGTAATGTAGGCCACATGGGACAAGAGTGAAAAGCAAGCAGGACATAATTCTGATTGAAATAATGGGATAAGGAGCTTTTTATGTCTGAAATTTCAAAGTGCATTCTCGTAATTTTGTCCGGATTAAAGGAGATGCCAGATCATCCGGAAAATCAGTAGTGGACTAGCACCACAAAAGATCTGGTAGTAATTTGACATGGAAAACCAAAGGCTTGTGAAAAAAGGTTATTCAGAACTTACAACTACAACTTGAGAAACCGCTCTTCAAAGTATAACAAAGGACAAGAATCAAGTAATATATAACATCACCTGACTGCATTTGACTGCACTGGGCTTGTACTCTTTAAATTTAAACCAATTAAAACTCCAGCAAGTCTTTCAAATGGTACAAACCTTCCAGTAGTCAGACTGTAAACTGTAGTACCTCTGATATGCAGATAATGCTGAAAGGAAACAGAAAACAAAATTTGTGAACTAAAATTCCGGTAAAAATGTAACCCTATCTAAAACCAAAACTATTTAGCAGGTTTGGTTGAAACTGCAGAAAACAGATATGATATTCAAGATATGGATCCTTCCAAAGGACTCCTGATAACGAAAGAACATCATGGCAACATTGAACTAAACTCCACCTGCAAAGTGACAAACAGGAAAAGGAATGAAATTTCCAAGGAAAGGGAGATGTGCGAATGCTCAGGATTGAACAGAATGTCATCACTGTATAATCTTGGCCAGCGAACGTGTGGCGATGTTGTTTGCGATTATATATAAATGATTTGGATGAAAATGAAGGTGAACTGATTAGTATGTTTGTGGACGACACAAACGTTGGCAGAGTTGTGGATAGCAAGCAAGGTTGGCAAAGGATTCAGCAGACTATGGGCCAGTTGGAAATGTGGGCAGATAAATAGCAGATGGAGATTAATCGAGACAAGTGGGGCTGTTGCATTTTGGCAGGTCAAAAGTTAAAAGAAAGTGTGTAGTGAATGATTACATCCTAAGGAGCATTCATGTACAAGCTCTTAGCTTCCTGAAAGTTATAATGTTAGTAGATGGGGTGGTAAAGGTGGTGTCTAATTCATTGTTGATTGTGTTGAATATAAAAGTTGTGAAGTCATGCTCAGCAGATCTGTTAAACTTTGGTTAGGCCACATTTGAATACAGTGCAGAGTTCAATTTGCAACAGTGCAGGAAATAGTTGGAGAGGATGCAGAAGAGGTCAATGAGGATGTTGCCTGAATTAGACAGAATTGGTTATATGGAGAGGATAAACCAAACTTCTATTGGATTCTCTGGAACACAGGCACAGGCAATCTTGGAGCAGTATATAAAATTATGAAAGACATACATAGCGTAGATAGAATCTTTTTGCCCACAACAGAAATATCAAATTAAAAAAGTCAAATACTTGAAGGTGAGAGTGGGAATGTTTAAGTAGATTTACAAGGTAAATGTTTTTGTTAGAGAAGGGCCTGGATCAACAAGGAATTGATAAATACAGATACGATAGCAACACATGAAGGAAAGGAAGAACAAAGACCACATGCAGACAGATATTCAGCTTAAATTGTCATGATGATTGGTGCAGACATTGTGGGATAAATAGCTTGTTTCTATGCTGTACAGTTCTCAGTAATGGTAATAGTGGTTACACTAATAATTGTACAAGTCGAAGAGTAGCCAGCTGTACAATTTAACTTTAAAATAACAAGCTGGGATTTTTTTTTAAATACAAAGTCATTAGCAACAATGACCACTGTTATTACAAAAACCCATCAGATTGATCAGTCATTCAAGAACAATTACTCTATTCTGCAAGCCAGGATCCTAGATGCCTGTGGAAACTGTTCAACAAGCTAGTCAGTTCATGGGCAATTAAGGATGGGTAGTAAACGCTGGCCAAGTCACAAATGTCCAATTCCCAAAACAAAATATCTAAATAAATGATTTGCACAAGAGCTGGATAGGAAGGAGTCAGGTAAAGGGCTGTGGAACTGTAGTGAGCACAAGCTAAAAACATTACAGTGCCCTCCAAATGTTTATCATTTATTTATTTGCCTCTGTACTCCACAATTTGAGATTTGTAATACATAAAAATCACATGTCATTGTCAGATTTTAATAAAGTCCATTTTTATACATTTTGGTTTCACCATATAGAAATTACAGCAGTGTTTATACATAGTCCCCCCATTTCAGGGCACCATATTGTTTGGGACAAAGCAATGTCATGTAAATGAATGTAGTCATGTTTAGTATTTTGTTGCATATCCTTTGCATGCAATGATTGCTTGAAGTCTACAATTCATGGACATTGCCAGTTGCTGGGTGGCTTCTCTGGTGATGCTCTGCCAGGCCTGTATTGCAGCCATCTTTAGCTTATGCTTGTTTTGGGGGCTAGTCCCCTTCAGTTTTCTCTTCAGCATATAAAATGCATGCTCAATTGGGTTCAGATCGGGCAATTGATTTGGCCACTCAAGAATTCACCATTTTTTAGTTTTGAAAAACTCCTTTGTTGCTTTAGCAGTATGTTTGGGATCATTGTCTTGCTGTAGAATGAACCGCCAGCCAATGAATTTTGAGGCATTTGTTTGAACTTGAGCAGATGTGTCTATACACTTCAGAATTCATTCTGCTACTACCATCAGCCGTTGTATCATCAATGAAGGTAAATGAGCTAGTACCTTCAGCAGCCATACATGCCCAGACCATAACACCCCCACCACCGTGTTTCACAGATGAGGTGGTATGCTTAGGATCTTGCACAGTTCCTTCTCTCCTCCATAGTTTGCTTTTGCCATCACTCTGATGTAAATTAATCTTCATCTCATCTGTCTACAAGACCTTTTTCCAGAACTGTGGTTGCTCTTTTAAGTACTTCTTGGCAAACTGTAACCTGGCCATCCTATTTTTGCAGCTAACCAGTGGTTTGCATCTTGCAGTGTAGCCTCTGTATTTCTGTTCATGAAGTCTTCTGCGGACAGTGGTCATTGACAAATCCACACCTGACTCCTGAAGAGTGCTTCTGATCTGTCGGTCAGGTGTTTGGGGATTTTTCTTTATTATAGAGAGAATTCTTCTATCATCAGCTGTGGAGGTCTTCCTTGGCCTGCCAGTCCCTTTGCAATTAGTAAGCTCACCAGTGCTCTCTTTCTTCTTAATGATGTTCCGAACAGTTGATTTTGGTAAGCCTAAGGCTTGGCTGATGTCGCTAACAGTTTTATTCTTGTTTCTCAGTCTCATAATGGCTTCTTTGACTTTCATTGGCACAACATTGGTCCTCATGTTGATAAACAGCAATAAAAGTTTCTAAAGGCGATGGAAAAACTGGAGGAAAGACTGCGTGCTGAGAGCTCTCTACCTGCATTAAGGAGGCAATTAAACACACCTGAGCATTTACAAAAACCCATGAAGCCATGTGTCCCAAACATTATGGTGCCCTGAAATGGGAGGATTATGTATAAACACAGCTGTAATTTCTACATGATGAAACCAAAATGTATAAAAATCGCCTTTATTAATATCTGACAATGTACACTTTAACCACATGATTTTTTCTATTACAAATCTCAAATTGTGGAGTACCGAGGCAAATAAATAAATAATGGGTCTTTGTCACAAACATTTTGGACGGCACTGTATACAACATTGATCTTTTAGTCTAAAGATACAGCATGGAAACAGGCCCTTCGGCCTACTGACCCACACAGTCCAGTGCACCACTAGTTCCATACTTTCTCACTTTCTCATCCACTCCGTACACACCAGGGGCAATATTTAGAGGCCAATTAATCTACAAACCCGCATGCCTTTAGGGTGTGGGAGGAAACCCACGCAGTCACAGGGAGAACTTACAACCACACAGACAGCACCCAAGGTCGAGATTGAACCCGGGTCTCTGGCGCTGAGAGGCACCGGTTCTACCAGCTGTATCACTGTGCCACCTGACCTCTTCAATATTTCAAATGAAGTAGTGTTTAACACACTAAAGTAGTAATAGTTTAACACACTAAAGAGAAGTTACAGACCAACTGGCATTAGTGTCCTAATGATAAGAGACAAAAAATTGGAAAAGAAGATTAAAGGTAGATGCTTGGGAGGTATGAAATGCTTTCAAAGGGTAAGGAACAGAATCTATTGGTAACTCATGAAGAAAAACATATGGACACTGCGGTAGTGCAGCAGTAGAGTTGCTGCCTTACAGTTCTGTCTACTGCACCTATGGGTGCTGTCTGTACAGAGCATGTACGTGTTCTCCATGCCCTGCTTGGGTTTTCTCCAGGAGCTCCGGTTTCCTCCCACACTCCAAAGACGTACAGGTTAATGGGCTAATTGGCTTGGTAAAATTGGTAGGCCGAAGGGCCTGTTTCCACATGGTACCTCTAGACTAAACTAAAGCAAAAGCTAAGGACTTGCCATTAAATTTTATTATGAACTAAAAACAGGGTGATAAAAGACGAAATTGCAGAGCATTTGGATAGCAGTAACAGGATCCTTCCGAGTCAGCATGGATTTACGAAGGGGAAATCATGCCTGACTAATCTTCTGGAATTTCTTTGAGGATGTAACTAGTAAAATGGATAGGGGAGAGCCGGTGGATGTCGAGTACCTTGACTTTCAGAAAACCTTCAACAAGGTCCCACATAGGAGATTAGTGGGCAAAATTAGAGCACATGGTATAGGGGGGTAGGGTACTGACATGGATAGAAAATTGGTTGGCAGACAGAAAGAAAAGAGTGGGGATAAATGGGTCCCTTTCAGAATGGCAGGCAGTGACTAGTGGGGTACCGCAAGGCTCGGTGCTGGGACCACAGCTATTTACAATATACATTAATGACTTGGATGAAGGGATTAAAAGTAACATTAGCGAATTTGCAGATGACACAAAGCTGGGTGGTAGTGTGAACTGCGAGGAAGATGGTATGAGGTTGCAGGGTGACTTGGACAGGTTGTGTGAGCGGGCGGATGCATGGCAGATGCAGTTTAATGTGGATAAGTGTGAGGTTATCCACTTTGGTGGTAAGAATAGGAAGGCAGATTATTATCTAAATGGTGTCAAGTTAGGAAAAGGGGACGTACAACGAGATCTGAGTGTCCTAGTGCATCAGTCACTGAAAGGAAGCATGCAGGTACAGCAGGCAGTGAAGAAAGCCAATGGAATGTTGGCCTTCATAACAAGAGGAATTGAGTATAGGAGCAAAGAGGTCCTTCTGCAGTTGTACAGGCCCTGGTGAGACTGCACCTGGAGTACTGTGTGCAGTTTTGGTCTCCAAATTTGAGGAAGGATATTCTTGCTATTGAGGGCGTGCAGCGTAGGTTTACTAGGTTAATTCCCGGAATGGCGGGACTGTCGTATGTTGAAAGACTGGAACGACTGAGCTTGTATACACTGGAATTTAGAAGGATGAGAGGGGATCTTATTGAAACATAAGATTATTAAGGGGTTGGACACGCTAGAAGCAGGAAACATATTCCCAATGTTGGGGGAGTCCAGAACCAGGAGCCACAGTTTAAGAATAAGGGGTAGGCCATTTAGAACGGAGACGAGGAGAGAGTTGTAAATCTGTGGAATTCTCTGTCTCAGAAGGCAGTGGAGGCCAATTCTCAGTGCTTTCAACAGAGCTAGATAGAGCTCTTAAGGATAGCAGTCAGGGGGTATGGGGAGAAGGCAGGAATGGAGTACTGAAACAGGGTACTGATTGGGAATGATCAGCCATGATCACATTGAATGGTGGTGTGGGCTCGAAGGGCCGAATGGCCTACTCCTGCACCTATTGTCTATTGTGATGGAAGGTAGAAATATAATAAATCGTATTTAATAATTGTCAAAGATAGGGAGGGAAAAATAGACCATGTTTTCAATGTCACATTGGATATCATTCACTGTTTTGCCTTGAACAATCCCAGTTATGCAATACAAAACAAAGACATGGAGATTTGAAATGTAATCCTCGAAGGGCACAGAAAAAGGAAGTTATAGTGCAATCTAAATTACACAGGAAGAGTAGGGTAGAGATAACTATCACCAATTGGTGGATAGGTCAAGGGTGAAGATATTAAATGGAAGAAAGTGGAATGTTGTTTTTAGACCCAGATTGTATCAGCTAACATAAAGTTCAAAGATGGCAAACGGATAGATAATTGGCCTATTGGTAGCAGGACAACGAAAAATCATATGTATAGCATGAAGGAGAAGAGAATTAAGAGCGACATTCTTTTTGCACAGCATGCCTTTGTTACCAAAAATGTACTCCCTGCAGATGTGGTAGAGGTAGGTTCCATTGTCTCCTTCATGAGGGAATTACATAAATATATACAGTGAAAAAAAATGGCACAGTTACAGAGAATGACCAAGGGATGGAACTATTGAGTTGCTCGAGTACTGAGACAATGCAGACTCTATGGACCAAATGGATTCCTTCTGAGTTGTAACCTATGTTATGACCATTTGAAATAAGCATCAAATTTCCACATATGTCAGCAATTTTAAGCCAAAAGTTTCAAAGATTACACTGCTATTTAAATGAATCATATTGAACAAGATATCTTTGAAAGACAAAAGAAAAGTTTGGACTAACATATCCAATCACAGCATGTACAGAAGAAGCTGGACAGCTAGGCTATGTGCAGTATATTGAAAGACAATTAATGAACAAAAAAGCAAAGGGCTTCCAAATATTATTACACATTTGCTACCTGGCATCACTACAAGGTGAAAATGCCCTTGAATCAGATCCAAACCAAAACATTAGTATACATACAGTTGTAAAAAGTTTGTAAAATGTATTCAATTATTTTGAAACACTACCCATGAAGAAGACACTTCTTTTTTCACTACAATAAACCATACTTCAGAACCCTTCCGCATCACAACATTTCCACTTGATGTTGTATTCTCTACAGGTCCTTTGCCTTTAAAAATAACAATTTCTTGCTGTGAATGGTTATTTAAATAATTTCATTTTATTTTGATCAAGGTCCCAAAATGGATTCGGACTCAAAATTATCCAATTATGGCAATGCATCCTCTATCATTTGACATTTTTTCAAATGCCTTTAAACATTATGAATTTAACATCTTGCCACATATAACACATTATCCTTTGCATAGCTTACAGTTTATAATTTTAAAAAACACATCAGAAATATAAATAATGGAAAGAACATTGCTCACCTTTTGGATAATCCTCCAATAAGAGGTTGAAATGACCAAGCTGGCAAAACAATTCTGGGTCAACTTTTCCTTCACACTTCTTGATCACTGACTCAAAGCAGTGAACAGCCTAAAAAAAACAAAAGAATAATGAGATTGCACAGTAATTAAACAGATACACTTTTGGAACTATGTCATCACGCTGCACCTTATTTCTGGAAGAATAAGTAATGAGGTTCAAACAAATCTTCACATATCATATTCAGGCATTGATACGCGAGAAACTGCTGATGCTGCAATGTCTTTCCCATTCACATCCCAACCTGTCCATCGGCCTCTACCAATGCCAGTAAACACCAAATTGAAAGATCAGCACCTTCCATTCCGCTTGGATATCTTAGAATCTAATGATATGAACACCGAATACTCCAATGTCAATTAATATCCCCCGCCCCGCGTCTCTTTCCCCTGCCACCCCCCCCCCCCCCCGCACACACCTTCTCACACCATCGCAGTCACCCTGCTCCTTTTCACCTCCTTTATATATTTATTACCGTCCCAGAGTAACACTTTTCCCTTTTATCTGACAAGCCAGTCCTATATTTCTCTTCGATTCCTCCTTTCTCATCTCCCCCATTCTTGACACTTGTTTGTCTTTATTTTCACCATAAACCTTTGTCACTATCTCTACCCATCTACCAATTACTTCTCTCATCTGTATCTATTTATCACCATCACTGATTACTTGCCAAACTTCAGCCCTTCCCTTTTCCAGTTGTCTCCCCCTTCTCTGTCAATTTAAAGAAGGGTCCCAACCCAAAACGCCATCTGCCCATTCCTTCCACAGATGCTGCCTGATGCTCCAGCATGCTGTTATTTGCTTCGCATTCCGGCAGTCAGGACCTTTGCACTTTGAATATTTATGAGGAGCCATCACTGGACATTTTTTTTAATAGAAGTATACATACAACATTATTACCCTTCGTACATCTCAGCAAACCATAATTACCTAAGTGTGTTCAATTGGTAAAATGTCACAGGAAACAAATGATTTCTGACCTCGGCCATTAAAATATTTTTTTGAAATTTTAGATGGTGCTCTTCAATATACTTGAAGAGCACAAATCAATGATGGGAGGTCAGTACCTGATCAATGCCTTTATTTCCACTATATGTGACTACTTTTTTCCAACCCTGAAATCATACAGAACTTTTAATCTTCTCACAAAATTCGGGCGTCAGGGGTTTATGGAGAGAAGACAGGAGAATGGGGTTAGGAAGGAGTGATAGACAATAGACAATAGGTGCAGGAGTAGGCCATTCGGCCCTTCGAGCCAGCACCACCATTCAATGTGATCATGGCTGATCATTCTCAATCAGTACCCTCCCCCCGTTCCTGCCCTCTCCCCATACCCCCTGACTCCGCTATCCTTAAGAGCTCTATCTAGCTCTCTGTTGAATGCATTCAAAGAATTGGCATCCACTGCCTTCTGAGGCAGAGAATTCCACAGATTTACAACTCTCTGACTGAAAAAGTTTTTCCTCATCTCCGTTCTAAATGGCCTACCCCTTATTCTTAAACTGTGGCCCCTAGTTCTGGACTCCCCCAACATTGGGAACATGTTCCTACCTCTAAAGTGTCCAACCCCTTAAGAATCCTATACGTTTCAGATCAGCCATGATTGAATGGTGGAGTAGACTTGTTGGGCCGAATGGCCTAATTCTGCTCCGATCACTTAGGACCTTAATTCCAGTAACTAATCACCCATCAGCTAGAGTATGGTCCGAACCTCCAATCTACCTCATTGCAGACATTGGACGTTTTCACTGGAACGGCAATGCAACAAATGCTGCAAAACTATATAACGCACTCTGGTATTTTTTTCATTGTTCTACCTATTGTACTTGTGTAAGGCTTGTACAAATGCATGGTATAACCTGATTTAATTGGTTAGCACATAAAAGCTTTTCATTGTACTTTCGTACATTTGACAATGATAAACCAATATCAATAATTACTTATTTATTTTTGCTCCCAATTAATGACTTAAATTTAAAATTTTACTGCATGACTCGGAAACATATCTGACATGAATTCGTGACCATGTCAGAGTACCATCCCTAAAAATGAACTTCTACATTGAGACCATGGTCAACATTGAACACTTTACGCATCTCAGGAGTGACCTACACCGAACAGCCAAAACATTATGACCTGATGAGCCAAAACATTATGACTACCTGCCTAATATGCCGTGTGCAGCCCCATACGCAGCAGGGTGCAATGCACTGTGCATTGTGACACATTCCTCCCGTGACCACCATTAAAATTTTCTGTGACTTGTGCCACAGTAGACCTTCTGTCGGTTCGGACCAGAAGGGATAGCCTCCGTTGCCCTCGCACATCGATGAGCATTGGGCGCCCAACACCCTGTCGCCGGTTTGTGATTTGTCTGTCCTCGGACCACTGTCGGTAGGTACTCACCACTGCTGACCGGGAGCACCCCACAATCCTTGCCGTTTCAGAGATGCTCTGACCCAGTCGTCTGGCCATAATAATTTGGTCCTTGTTAAAGTCGCTCAGGTCTTTACTCCTGCCCATTTCTTCTGCATCCAACAAATCAACTTCAAGAACTGACTGTTCACTTGCTGCCTAATATATCCCACCCCTTGACAGGTGCCATTGTAACAAGATAATCAATGTTATTCACTTCGCCTGTCAGTGGTCATAATGTTTTGGCTGATCAGTGTATTATCAATTATAATCAAATCCACCGCTGCCTCCAATGCACTTCAATGAATCCTATTTCCCATGAAAGGCTTCAAAGATCAAGATCTCCAACCCAACACAAAGTCTACAGTTAACTGAGAAGCAGTTGTTCCTGCACCTCCATCACCCCCTCTCTTCCCCACCCATGCAGATGCTTTGTAGATGTAGGCCATTTCCAGCAAACTCCTCAAAACACTGGATTAATACCACAAACGTTGCCTCTGCGAAACCCTACACATTTACTTACACGCTAGACCAACCAACATCAGATTCTGATCAACATCCAGGTTTTAAGTATTCTGGCAAAAAAGGATGGGTGACATTTCGGGTCAGGTCCCAACCCAAATCTTCACCCATCCTTTTTCTCCAGAGATGTTGCCTGACCCGCTGAGTTACTCCAGCACTTTGTGTCTATCTTGATTTACCTGGCACTGTATTTGAGCTATGTCAGAGAAAATAACCTCAAGAAATTTTCAAACCTTACTTGGATAATAAAAAAATCACTGAATAGCCTCGATGTTAACTGGGAATTCAACGCTCAACTCTGCTCTAAGCAGCAAGGAAGCATCCGAGAAGATTCCAAGCATTTTGAGTAATGCTGAGGAGAGCACATGAAGACCAAGAGCACACAGTGAAAGAACTGCACAGGAATTAAATGAATGTGCCCACATGACACAAGCTCTACTGTTCCTAGTGGTAGAATCTGCAGATTCCACATGGAATTTAACCTAGACGTACAGTAAACTCCTTCATAGAAATCACTGACCTACACTGTCAGTTTTGTTACATACCAGGAGACATGCACATTAAGAAAATCTCAATCATTAACACAATCATAAGAGGATATAGCATATCTCTTTTGATGTTTCCTATATATGTACCAATCCAAATGTCTTTTAAATGCTGTTTCACCTGACTCAACTACCTCATCTGGCAGCTTGTTCCATATACCCACCATCCTCTGTGTAAAACAGTTGCCCCCTCAACTTCCCATTAATATTTCCTAATAACCCCCCCCCCCCCACCTTAAACCAATGCCCACTACTTTTTAATTCCCCTACCCTGGGAAAAAGACTGTACAGTGACATTATCTATTCCCCTCGCGATTTTATATAAACAAGAACACCCACAGAAAACCCATGCAGTCACAGGGAGAACATGCCAAACAGACAGCAGCACGGTCAGGATGTAACCCAGTTCTGTCACCGTGAAGCCCCTTATAAGTTTCTATCAGATCACCTCTTAGGCTCCACGGTAAACAAGTCCAAAAGGTATTTCATCCCATTTGTAACGTTCGATTAGTTTTCTAATCTCCATCAAGTTAATTTGAAGAAGCTTCTCAAAATGTGGAAATCAAGCTAAAGTATTTTGTAATGCAGACATTAATTTGCTCTTTTAAATGGAAATTTTAAATCTAAATTATGTCAGAAACTGTAAAGCAAGAATGGCACAGCCGACGGCCAAACAAACAGTACATTCTATGCTGCAAGAGTCAGGTTGCTTAATCAACAACTGATTCCTTGCACTGCAATTTCTCAAACTTAGTTGATACTTCAGAGCATCAAATAAAATTAGGCAGTTCCCATTGCAGGAATCAGTAAAAGATACAAGTCAAGTCAAGTCAAATCAAGTCAAGTTTATTTGTCACATACACGATGTGCAGTGAAATGAAAGTGGCAATGCCTGCGGATTGTGCAAAAAAAAGAATTACAGTTACAGCATATAAATTAAAGTTAATACAGAGAAGACAAAATTTAGTCCCTGGAGTTATAATAGTTAACAGTCCTGATGGCCTGTGGGAAGAAACTCCGTCTCATCCTCTCAGTTTTCACAGCGTGACAACGGAGGCGCTTGCCTGACCATAGCAGCTGGAACAGTCCGTTGCTGGGGCGGCAGGGGTCCCTCATAATCTTGCCTGCTCGCAATCTACACCTCCTGATGTATAGGTCCTGCAGGGGGGCGTGTGTAGTTCCCATGGTGCAAGGTACATTATAATGGCTAGTCCTTGGCATGATTGCATTTGATTCCATCCTGCTATTCAGACCAGCCTTGCTGCAATCACTGACTGACAAATTAAAAAGGACATATGCCAAAAGAAATGCAAGGTCTTGTGAGAAGATAGTATCCCTCCTGAGTTTTGAAAAGGTGTGGATGAAAAACTTAAGTCACATATCAACAACTTTACTGCACGCACCTGGGGTTAGAACAAAGGACAGTGCAGCACAAGCACAGGCCCTTCGGCCCATAATGTCTGTGCAGCACAAAATGTCAAGACTAGCCCTTATAATCCATATAACATGCCCATGAGCCCATCCAAAAGTCTCTTAAATGCCCTTATCATATCTGCCTCCACTATAACCCCCGACAGTGTGATTCAAGCACTCGTCATCCTCTTTAAAAAACATGTCCTTTAAACTTTGCCCTTTTCACCATAAAGCTATGTCCTCTAGTACATGATATTTACATCCTGGGCAATAGACTCCCACTGTTTCCCTATCCAAGCCTCTCATAATCTTACATATTTCTATCAGGTCACCCAACAATCTCTAGCGTTCCAGAGAAAACTATCCGTCTATCCAACCTCTCCCTGTAGTTTATAATCTAGACAACATTCTGGTAAACAGCCTCTGCACTTTTCTAAACCCTCCACATCCTTACAGTAAATGGGGCGACCAGAACTGCACGCAATATTCCAAATGCGGCATAAAAGTCCTATAACGCTTCATCATTACTGCCTAACTTTTATATTCAATGCCTCCAAAGACAAGCATACTGAATGCCTCCTTCACCACTCTATTTGTATGCCACCTTCAGAGAGTTATGGACTTGGACCCCAAGATCCCTCTGTTAAGGGTCAAGCCTTTTATTGTATACTTTCCCCTTACATTCGACCTCCAAAAGGAGGTCACTTGCTCGGATTAAACTCAGTCTGCCATTTCTCCACCCATTTCTGTAGCTGATCGCTATCTTGCTGTATACTTTTGACAGGCATCCTCACAGTCCACAATCCCAAGAACCTTGGTGTCATCTGCAAACTAACTAACCATCCAGTTTACATTTATGTCCAAGTCATTATATACGTCACAAGCAGCGGTCCCATTACAGATGTGTAGGAAGGAACTGCAGATGCTGGTTTAAACCAAAGATAGACACAAAAAGCTGGAGTAACTCAGCGGGTCAGACAGCATTTCTGGGGGGAAAAAAAATGTGATGTTTTGGATCGAGACCCTTCTTCAGACCGAGTGCAAGGGGAAACGAGAGATAGTCAATAGTCAATAGTCGTTTATTTGTTACATACACATAAATGTGTAGTAAAATGAAACATTACCCGCAGTTGAACAATAAGACCAATAAGATTAATCAATAAAAATGCAATAACACATACAATCACAACTAACACCAAACAAAAAGAAACATCCATCACAGTGAGTCTCCTCCAGTCCCTCCTCACTGTGATGGAAGGCCAAAATGTCTTTTTCTCTTCCCTGCCGTCTTGTCCCGCGGTCAGGCTGTTGGAGTTGCCACATCGGGGCGGTCGGGGCTCCCGATATTGAAGCCCCCGCTGGGCGGTGAAAGGTCAACGGCCTATTTCAGGCCGCGCCGGATGGTGAAAGGTCCTCGACGGGCCGACCCAAGCCCCGCGATTCGGGGCGGGCGAACACGCTGCCGCTGCCGCTGCCGGAGCTCCCGATGTCGGCCCCCACCCAGGGGCCTGCGGGCTTCCGACGTCCACGCGGCCCGCGCCGGAGCCTCCGGAGACGAGTCGCAGCCGCGCCCGCAGCATCCGCAGGCAGCCAGCGCCGCAGGTGGTGAGTCCGCGCCGCGGGCTCTGCGAACCAGAGCCCCAGGTGTTCCCAGGTGAATGGCCGGTGGTAGGCCGCAGCGGGAACGGAGACACGACACAGAAACAAAGGTCACGTCTCCGTTCTGGAGAGAGAATGTTACAGTTCCCGTTCCCTCCCACCCCCCCCCCCCCCCCAAAACATAACATACAACACTACAGACAGTGATGTAGAGAAATAGAACAAATGAATGAAAGATATTCAAAAAAGTAATGATAAAGGAAAGGCCATCGTTGGCTCTGTGCTAGGTGAAAACAAGTTACAGACAATGAGACTAGACGACTTTGAAGCTGGTATGACAGGTGGGGGAGGGATAGAGATAGAGGGGGTGCAAGGGTTACTTGAAGTTAGAGAAATCATTTCATACCACTGGGTTGTAAGCTGCCCATGCGAAATATGAGATGCTGTTCCTCCAATTTGAATTTGGCCTGACACTGACAATGGAGGATGCCTAGGACAGAAAGGTCAGTGTGGAAATGGGAATGGGAGTTAAATTGTTTAGCAACCGAGAGATCAGGCAAGTCCAAGCAGACTGAGCGAAGGTGTTCAGCGAAACGATCATGCAGTCTACATTTGGTCTCACCGATGTCCACACCTTGAACAACGAATGCAGTAGATGAGGTTGGAAGAGGTGCAAATGAACCTTTCATAACTTGAAGGGACTGTCAGGGTCACTGGACAGTCGAGGGTCGGAGGTAGAGGGACAGGTGTTGCATCTCCTGCGGTTGTCGGGGAAGGTACTTGGAGATGGTATGCTTTGGGTGGGAAGTGATGAGTTAACCAGGGAGTTGCGGAGGGAATGGTCTCTGCGGAAGGCAGAAAGGGGTGGAGATGGGAAGATGTAACTAGTGGTGGGATCCCATTGGAGGTGGCGAAAATGTTGGAGGATTATGTGTTGTATGCGACGGCAGATGGGATGAAAAGCAAGTACAGACCCCTGCGAAACTCAATGGGTCACAAAGCTCTAACCTGAATATTGCCCTTACACACAACAGTGTCTTCTCTCTTTAAACCAGTTATGAATCCCGGGTCACAAGGTGGCGCAGCGTTAGAGTTGCTGCCTCACTGCGTCAGAGACCCGCATTCAATCCCGACTTTGGGTGTTTTCTGTGGGGAGTTTGTACCTTCTCCCTGTGACTGTGTTTTGGGTTTTCTCCGGGTACTCCAGTTTCCTCCAAACATTCCAAAGACGTGCAGATTTGTAGCTTAACTGACTTCTGTAAATTTGGCTGAAATGCGTGCTTCCATGCCATATCTCTAAACTAAAGTAAAACTACTCCTGCAAATCCACCCAGTAAAACAATTGACATGATTTTCTGAAAGATGGATTTTGCATCTGACTAAATCCAAACTCAGTTAGTACCTCTCAGCTCTGGTAAGATACCACCAAAATCCTCCAAATTCACTGATGAATAAGGGAACCATCTTCTTGAAACCAACATCCACTGGACAAGTCAAGTTGCTTACATGCACAATACCAGACTCCAAGAACAGTCTTTTCCAAACATTGTCACGAGAAGAGATCAGACATGTTGAGAAAGTCTATGTTTTCCAAGTCTGCTTGAAAAGTCAATAGACAATAGACAATAGACAATAGGTGCAGGAGTAGGCCATTCAGCCCTTCGAGCCAGCACCGCCATTCAATGCGATCATGGCTGATCACTCTCAATCAGTACCCCGTTCCTGCCTTCTCCCCATACCCCCTCACTCCGCTATCCTTAAGAGCTCTATCCAGCTCTCTCTTGAAAGCATCCAACGAACTGGCCTCCACTGCCTTCTGAGGCAGAGAATTCCACACCTTCACCACCCTCTGACTGAAAAAGTTCTTCCTCATCTCCGTTCTAAATGGCCTACCCCTTATTCTTAAACTGTGGCCCCTTGTTCTGGACTCCCCCAACATTGGGAACATGTTATCTGCCTCTAATGTGTCCAATCCCCTAATTATCTTATATGTTTCAATAAGATCCCCCCTCATCCTTCTAAATTCCAGTGTATACAAGCCCAATCGCTCCAGCTTTTCAACATACGACAGTCCCGCCATTCCGGGAATTAACCTAGTGAACCTACGCTGCACGCCCTCCATAGCAAGAATATCCTTCCTCAAATTTGGAGACCAAAACTGCACACAGTACTCCAGGTGCGGTCTCACCAGGGCCCGGTACAACTGTAGAAGGACCTCTTTGCTCCTATACTCAACTCCTCTTGTTACGAAGGCCAACATTCCATTGGCTTTCTTCACTGCCTGCTGTACCTGCATGCTTCCTTTCATTGACTGATGCACTAGGACACCCAGATCTCGTTGAACTCCCCCTCCTCCTAACTTGACACCATTCAGATAATAATCTGCCTTTCTATTCTTACTTCCAAAGTGAATAACCTCACACTTATCTACATTAAACTGCATCTGCCATGTATCCGCCCACTCACACAACCTGTCCAAGTCACCCTGCAGCCTTATTGCATCTTCCTCACAATTCACACTACCCCCCAATTTAGTATCATCTGCAAATTTGCTAATGGTACTTTTAATCCCTTCGTGTCACAACATCCCACCTGACTCCTGGAAATCTCTGACCCATAACCAAAATAAAAGAGCTCGAGTCCATGCATCAGGAGTACACTGATATTTTGTGTAAATGGCTCAGAGCAGGCCACCTCGTTAGTCACCCACCCATTCAGCCACACGTTGCAAAATCTATGAGTCCCACTTCTGCCTCATCAGTCACCTTTGAAATCACAGTACTAGAGTGGAATCAAGTCACCCTTAATCCTGAAGGACGACCGAGGATGATAATCTTTTCAGCAGATGCATTAACAAAGACTTGGATACAAAACAAATGCCTCTACTTCTTGTTCCTTGTGTCTACAAAAGCCTCTACTCATTTAGGAATGGAATTGGAGTCAGATTTTTTTTGTTGTCTCCAAATACCTTGTCATTGTTTTCCATCTGGTCAGTTTTCTCTCTTAATTTGATACTGAAGAATTCCAATATTTGCTGCAATAGGATCATAGAAGTAACAATCAATCATTGTTTACTGTACCTCGGTAGCAAAGTCTTTAATCCCAAAATCTATCATCAATATCATATAAATTCTCAATGTGTTCCAGATTTCTTATACTTTCTATAATCACCCTGGAACATCCCTGCACTGCATTTGGTGCAGTTGAGACTCTGTACAGTTGACTGGGGCTTCCAACTTTAAAGCTGTCAAAGCAACTACCTTTAACACCTATCTCCCCTCCCCCCACTCACCATCAACAACACCATAGTCACATCTGTGGAGTCATTTAAGTTCCTTGGAACCATCATCTCCAGGGACCTTAAATGGAGGACCACCATCGACTCCAGTCAAAAAGGCCCAACAGAGAATGTACTCCCTGCGGCAGCTGAGGAAACACGAGTGATAGTTCTACTCAATAACCAAAGTCTGTAGTTTCTTTTTTGCTCTGGTTTATTTTCACCCACATGTTCAGACTGTAATGTTGTATCCTTATTGTTTTGATGTGTTTATGCTTTATTCTTAATTGTTAACTGTATGTTTGTGTTGTCATTTGTGAGCAGAGCACCAAGGCACATTCCTTGTATATGCACATACTTGGCCAATAAACATATTCATTCATTCATTCCCCCTCCCATTTTGTTGCGAATTTGATACTTTTTCTGCCAACTCCTCCCAGCCACCATTGGTTGGAGATTTTTACTGTGTACAGTTATTATAAACATAGATATTTTGAAAATTTGTTTATTTTATCTATTTCACATCTTCGCAGGAAAGGCACAAAAAAACAGCTTGCACATCTAATTCTACTTGCATGGCAAAATTGTTTAATGAGATACTCCTCAAGATGCAAGGCCACATTTAGAGTATTGTGCTCAGTTCTGGGCACCGTGTTATAGGAAAGATGCTGTCAAGCTGGAAAGGTTACACATAATCAGGGACCACACACATCCTGGTCATTTTTTCCCACCTGGGAGGGTTTTTTGTTTAATTTAGCATCATGGTCAGCACAGATTTTGTGGGCCGGAGGGGCTGTTCCTGTGCTGCACATTTCCATTTTCTACGTCAGATTGGCTGTGAGCGAGCTTCTTAAAATACTTCAGTCCTTCTGGTGAAAGTATCTTCAGGCCTGTTATTAACCCATCTCAAATGTATAAACTGTGAAGGGGTAAGAGTCGCATCAATTGTTGAGAGATGCAAATGAAATTTAACAGTGAGCAATCAGCAACATAAACGTTTCTCAATTCTGATCTTTTGATGGAAGACAATGAAAAATAATCCTAAAATTGTTGAGGCATAGGATACTGCCCAGAGGAACTCCAGCAGTGATGTCCTGGGTCAGGGGTGATTGACTGCCAGCAGCCCCAAAACAACCACCCTCCCTAATACGAGGCGTGAACTACAACACCCTTTGATATCCATTGACTTCAGTTTCATCCGGGTGCTTCCTCTCATCTCACACATGTTACCTTGATGTTAAGAATTGCTATCTTCACATCTCCTCTGAAATTAAGCTTTATGCTGCATGTTTACACCAAGGATGGAACAAATGAGGTTTGGACATTCATTACGATGCTAACGTGGTCTGAATCTTTTTTGCAATTTATCATCCCATGCAGATCTTGCTGCATTCAAGCACATTTACTATTATCCCAGGACTTCAAATAGAGCAGAACGCAGCACCATTTCCTCCAAACATGGTTCTTCATGCAAATCATTGGATAGAATTAATTGACAAGGCAGTTAAAAGTATTTTTGCCAAGGACACTGCACTGAATTCAAGTTCAGGGCAATGCTTTACCTCCAACAATGCAACCATCTGCCTTTAATGCCAGCTGCAACTCCATCCAGCACACAGATTTTCCCCGATTCTCATCAATTTCAACTGTTAATACAGCACACAGTCAAACATTGCCAAGCTGTTCAAAGGCAGTCACCATCATCTTACCTCTCAATATCAGCTCGTCTACACATGGGCCATAACTATATAATGTCTGGAACCTAACGGTCCTTGCAGAATTCAAAAATTAGTTCTTGCGCAAGTCCTGATTCAAGGTCTCAACCCAAAACATCAACAAACCCTCCACCCTGTCGCCCCACACAAATTCTCGTGTCCTTTTGCCTCCATAAATGCTGCTTGACCCATTGAGTTCTTCCAGTAATTGTTTTTTAGCTCCAGACTCCAGAATCTGCAAATGTCTCCATTAGGCTTGCTGAATGAAGGAGTAGGCACAAAGGACGAGATGGCCTATTCCCACTTACATTTTTGTTTGTTCTTTGATTATCACACTGCAGATGAAGGAAAGTGAACTGATGCTAGCCCAAATGAAATTGGTCCACTTAATGGAAATACCCAAGCTATTTTCCATACTATTCAGTAAATCGCATATGTCGCTGCACAGCCATTACAGATTTAAGTTATTCAACTGCTCATATAGAAACATAGAAAATAGGTGCAGAAGTAGGCCATTTGGTCGTTTGAGCCAGCACCTCCATTCAATATGATCATGTTTGATCATCCAAAATCAATACCCCGTTCCTACTTTTCCCCCATATCCCTTGATTCCTTTAGACCTAAGAGCAAAATCTAACTCTCTCTTGAAAACATCCAGTGAATTGGCCTCCGCTGCCTTCTGTGGCAAAGAATTCCACAGATTCACAATTCACTTGTTGAAAAAGTTTTTCCTCATCTCAGTCCAAAGTGGCCTACCTCTTATTCTTAGACCCTTGGTTCTGGACTTCCCCAACATCGGGAACATTTTTCCTGCATCTCGCCTGTCCGATCCTTTAAGAATTTTATATGTTTCTATAAGATCCCTTCTCATCCTTCTAAATTCCAGCAAAAACAAGCTCAGTCGACCCATTCTTTCATCATATGTCAGTCCAGCCATCCCGGGAATTAACCTGGTTAACCTATGCTGCACTCCCTCAATAGCTATAATGTCCTTCCTCAAATTAGGAGACCAAAACTGCGCACAATACTCCACATGCGGTCTCACCAGGGCCCTGTTGTTGAGAACTATAATTCTTCCCATATCCAGGCACTGCAAATTCTTAATATGATACTGAGCGAACTGAATTAGCTCAATTCAAAAGCTCAAGACTGCCTTCTGTGACAATGGGACACCTCAAGTAGGTGGCCAAGGTGAATGCACAGGCTGAAAATAGCTTTAAGTGTTTTTGTCCTGGATTTTATATTTCCACGCTAATTCCATAATTTATAGATATATCCCTCCTATAAACTACTTCAACTGCCCACCACAATCTAAGACCTAACATGGCAGGACTCCAATGTTTAGATCAATCGGTTGTTGCGATGTTTGTGATATTTAGTGATCACTAAACCAAGTGGACCCGTTGGGCCCAAACCTCTCCTGCATTGGTGCAGCATCCTCTCCTCCCCGCCTCCCTCCCCTCCCCCTCAACCCCCTTATCCTCCCTCCTCCCCCCCCCCCCTCCCTGCCTAGGAGATAGATTTAAACTTTAAAATGTGAATAACTTTAAAAATATATCACCAATTTCAATGAAACTTCTTCCATTAGCACCAAGGGGACGATGGTGAGGTGGGCCTAAAATTGTTGCGTTATCGTGTACCGTTTTGGTTGTAGTTCGGGAACAAACAAACAAGATTTTTAATATATAGAATGTTGCAGGTTCAGCAACATGGTAAGCAGTTTTGGGTACCCTTGGTGCCTCTCCGGGCATTACCTGCAATGTTTATCACTGAATCAAGGTGGTCAGCCTCCTGGATTGATATTCTTACTCATTAGATTACAGATTGCAGCAAGCACAATATTAGTCCACAGTATATCACAAAATTTTGAACAAAAATCAAACTGTAGGAAGAACTCAGTGGGTAAACTAGCATCTATGGGGATAAAGGTATGGTGAATGTTTTATATCATAACACTGCATCAAAAATTAGTATAGAGGGAAGATGACCAGTATAAAGTGATGAGAGAGTAGGGTGATTCAGAAGCTGGTGGAAAAGGGTAACATGGGGGATGATGGACAAATGGAGCCAGGCGGGGGAGGGGATAGGGAAGGTGAAACAAGGGAGAAGAAATCCATGTAAGTAGCATTTGGGTAATGGACAGATGGAACTAAATGGGGACGGGTGATGTCTAGGTTGAAGGGGATGGGATGGCAGACCTCCCAACAGTTGATTTTACAAATTCATAATTTTGATGTCCATAATTCAGAATTTTACATCAAAATTCATAATATGGCACATAATGCAACTTTTCAGGGGAAAAAAAGTATGCACGCCAAATGGGCATACGCGTTGCGCTACATTCATGTGAAAAATGACTATTATTTCCAACAGTCTGTAGTTCTTGGACTACATGTACAATGTCAGGCCTATCATTAGCATATTCTGCTATTTATAGAAAGGTTATTGAACAGATACATTTTAAAGAAAAAATTGTTTTGTTTTGTTTTTTCTATTTTGCTTTTTCCTTACACATCCTAATTCTCTTGATATTGAATAAAAGAACAATGGCCATACAATGTATGACTAGGTTATGAAGAAAGAGTTGATATATGCAACTCGACTAAGCGTACAGAAGGATTTCATAGCGCGAGTCTGTGACCGTGCCAACAAGAATCGCAATACAACGCATCAATATTGACCATCCGAAAACAGTCAGTAATTTTGATCACTCTTATACCATCTGGCACAGCGTTTCTCAACCTTTTTACCCTTGAAATAATATTCATGTCTCAGGGAACCTCTACATAAAAATTTGTCACGTACAGCTCCTGTCCACTGACCACGATAGGCCGCTTCACACTGGCACCATATAGACGTTGCTAAATATATTCCCTATGATTATTATACTTTTAAATGATACTAGCCCAAACCTCTCCTGCATTGGTGCAGCACCCTCTCCTCCATCCCTCCGCCCTCCCCTCCACTCACTCCTCCCCCTCCCTCCACCGCCCTCCCTTCACCCCCCTCCCTCGGAGATAGATTTAAACTTTAAAATGTGAATAACTTTAAATATATAACACCGATTTCAATGAAACGTCTTCCATTAGCACCAAAAGGACGACAGTAAGGTGGGCCTAAAATTGTTGCACTATCGTGTACCGGTTTGGCTGTAGTTCAGGAACAAACAAACGAACGAGAGTTTTAGTATATAGATAGATACAGGTTGAAGACTTTATTATAATACCCAAGAATTTTCCAATAATATGCCATGTGTATAATAAAATTATGAATATGAAAATTAAACACAAAAATTACTCAAAAATGCATTTCATATGATTAGCAAGGATGTGCAATTCTGCTCTCATTGGTTCTAGTCCTGGGGAAAACAAACCCACATATGACCACTAATTGCAGTAATTTAGAGTATAATGTCATCTTGCTTATTGAAGTACATGTTGGTACTTGAAGTAAATTCACACATTCATTGATAATCAGCCCAAAAAGGTGGTAATTGGCTTTTCTGCTGTGTTTTATATTTTAACTCCGTCTTAATTAATTACTATAGTTATATAATCATGCACTTAAATTTAATATTTACTCATTACAGTTCCACCACTGATTTCCTGGCACTCTTAGTTCCAGAGCTTTGCTGGTTTATCCAGCCGGCCAAGGAAGTCAGCTATGGAAGAAGATAGATGTGCTGGCTCCAGCTGGGCTGGAGTTCCAGAGCCCCTGCCGCAGGTTGCAAATTTAAACCATCGATTGCCCATGGAAGTACCGATGAGGTCGAGATTGGCTGCCTTGCCCAGCCTAGGTGCCACATTTTCTAGGGCAGGAGGATTTCTCACGGAAACCCTAGCGGCCGAATTGACAAAATGAAATTACCGATTGTTTTGTGGAAAAACGTGAGGCGAAATTGGAATGGCGGAAATTAAATAAGTAAGCGGAATAGCCAAATATATCCGAGATCGAGTTTCTGCCTGCTCCACGTGCAACAGTCTTGCTCCACACCAGCAGCGACAGCCCCTGCTGCAACAGCCTGCCCCTGCCTTGGCCTGGTCCTCGTTGGCTGCTGACATCTTCGAGTGGCGTGGTAACCACTACCTTGTCCTGGTCGACTCATACTCAAACTGGTTCGAGGTGGATTTACTGACATCCCTCACGTCGGAGATGGTGATCCGAAAGCTGCGGAAACACTTCTCCACTTTTGGGTCCCCTGTCAGGCTGCAGACTGACAACGGCAGGCAGTTTACCAGCCGAGAATTCAAAAGTTTTGCGGACAAGTGGAATTTTGTGCATTTCACCAGCAGCCCTGAGTACCCACAGAGCAACGGACTTGCAGAACGGGCCGTCCGCAGCGCCAAGCATCTGATGGAACAGGCGAGACTTTCCAACACTGATTTGTACTTGGATCTCCTAAACCTCAGGAATGTTTCCAGGGATCCGGCCATGGGGTCACCTGCTCAGCGTCTGATGTCAAGGAATACCAGATCTACTATCCCGATTGCCCAGCGCCAGCTGCAACCTCGGGTGCTGGAGCCTGCCTCCGTGCAGAGGCGTATTCAAGAGAAGCATGACAGCCAGCGGCGTTCCCACGATCGGTCGTGCAGACCACTCGATCCTCTTTTGCCTGGACAGGTTGTTCGGTTGCAGACCGCCGGCGGTCACTCCCGTCTGGCCACCGTGGTTGGGGTGGCCGACTCACCTCGTTCGTACCTGGTGGACCATGAGGGCACCATCTACCGAAGAAGCCGACAACACCTGCTTGCGGTTAATGAGCCAAAGCCGCAGCCCCCGGGACCCTATGCCCCGCCGCTCTCATACCAGCAGCCGGCTGCCGTCCCGGCCAGCGTTCCTTGTATGCTTCGGTCCCCATATCGCGCGCCCGGTTCCCCTCTGCGCGGGTCCCCTGTTGCCGGTTCCCACTCTCCCGGTTCTACCACCGCACCTCCCTTCCCTGGTTCCCCTGCTGCCTCGTGTCCTCCGGTTTCTTCTGCTCTTTCGGGGGGAGGGGGAGACATTCGTACGCGCTCGGGCCGGATTAGTAAGCCACCTGTGCGCTATGGCGATTTTGCTTAATTCTGTTATTAATCCTGTTGTTGTGACAACAATCTGTTTAATTTTCTAGGGGGAAGGATGTAGATGGTTTATATGCAACCAATAACATAGTTACCTCAGTACCATTAACCCCGCCTAGTTAACATCAATCATAACGCCTTCCCTTCCTGGGTACAGTTCAGTAGAGGAACGTAGCCAGTGCTTGAAGATGTATGTAATACGCTGTGCTATCATTAAAAGATGTTGTACGCTTTAAGAGTTTGTGAAGTATTAATTTACATGGTGTCGGAAGTGGAAGACACTTGCGTCTCCTGTCTGTCGGGTTTTATTTCTTTCTTTTGATTTGTGCCTTTTTTGTGCTTAATCTCTCTGACCATGGCGTCCTCTTGCAGAAAGCCCGCGCAGCTTGTCTTTGATGCTGACATTTCTGAGCGCTGGGACACGTTTGAGTTTGATTTCACCCACTTTGTCAACGTCGCACATCGCGCTGATCCTGACTCCCTTAAAGCCTCCCTCCTACTCAACCTTGTCGGACCTGATGCCATGAAGAGAGCCAGAACTTTCACCTATGCTCCAGCGGTCCTGGGCGACGACGACGTGGAGATTACCCCTGCAGAATCTGCCAGTGACCCCGCTTGCCTGCTACGTAAGTTCAGGGAGATTTGTGACCTGCCCTCGAACCGCATTCTGCAGAGGGCACGGTTCTTTACAAGAAAACAGTTGCCGGATGAACCTGTTGAATGTTTTATTGCTGATTTGCGTTATCTCGCCCAGCGGTGCCGTTTTGGTGACATGACGGAGCAGCTCACTAGAGACATTTTAGTAACTGGCATGCGTGACCAGCAGCTACGATGTGAGCTTCTAAGGGATCCGGATCTAACGTTGGAAAAAGCTGTGCATGCCTGCAGATTGTCTGAGGTCGTTGTATTGCCAGATGACCACCAAGACTCGGCCAATAAGTCTATCAACCTGGCTGGGTGTAGGAGACCCCAGCCTCGGATGGTAAACAATGCTTTTCTGCCGCGTGCCAACCCAGGTCCTGGTGAAGTGCCCCAAAAAAGGTGCCCAAACTGTAACTACATGCACCATAGACTGTCTACCTGCCCTGCTTATGGCAAATTTTGTGACTTTTGTAAAAAGTTAAACCACTTCTCTGCGGCCTGTCGCTCGATCCGTTCCCGTGGGAGACAGGCACAGATTTCCAGACCCAGTCTAAACATGCTGAGGCAATCTGATGGCTGTTACGATTTACAGCCCAGCCTGGTCGACTCCTACGAGGCAGATCCAATTAATCCTCCTGAGAATTCGAATGTGTTTACCCTCCTACACACAACCGCCCAACGCTCTGATCCCTCTGTAGCTCTGACTGTCAATGGTGTGTCCTTCCTTGCAAAGCTGGATACAGGTGCGAAGGTCAACGTATTGTCAATAAATCTTTTCAATAAGATAAGGAATAATGAGCCCCTGGTTGTTGACAACGCTACGTTGCATGCCTATGGTGGAGAAATTCTAAGGCCTGTGGGGAGGGCTGCTTTAACTTGTGTGCTGCAAAAGGCAACGAGAAACCTCGTTTTCTATGTTTTGAACTCTGACAGTGTAACCCTGCTGGGCAACCGTGCGTGCCAAGATCTTGGCCTGGTGTCCTTCGACCGCACGGTCCACAAAGTGCAACTGTCGTTCAACCCTGTTGTGGAATACCAGGACCTGTTCAACGATGACCTGGGAAAGTTACCACTCACATATCGTATTTCCGTTGACCCAAACGTACAACCTGTAGCCCGCGCAGCTCACAGGGTGTCTCACGCCATGAAAGACAGGGTCGAGGCGATGCTGAATAACATGGTCGAAAAGGGGGTGCTAGAAGCGGTTAGCGATCCCACCGCTTGGGTCTCCACTATGGTTGCCACGATAAAGAAAGACAAGAATGAAATACGTGTGTGTATCAATCCGAAGGACTTGAACCTTGCAATCAGGCGACCACACCACCCCATGCGGTCTGTTGAGGACGTGGCGGCTCAGGTCGGGCAGGCCACCATCTTTTCGGTCCTAGACGCTAAGAACTCGTTTTGGCAGATCCCGTTGGACAAAGAGTCTTCTGACCTAACGACCTTCGCCACACCGTTTGGCAGATTCAAGTTCCTGCGAATGCCATTCGGCATCAATTCCGCTAGCGAGGTGTTCCAGCGAACTATGGAGCAGATATTCTCGGGCCTGCCATGTGCCATCATCGTGGATGATATCCTGGTTTATGGGAAAGACATTGCGGAGCACGACCTGAACCTCCGCAGCATCCTGGATCGGGCGCGGAAGGTCAATCTGAAGCTGAATCCCAAGAAATGCCGGTTCCGCGTCCCAGAAGTCACGTATGTGGGACACGTCTTCACCTCTAACGGACTAAAACCCGACCCCTTGAAGGCAGCTGCCATCTCCGAGATGGCAGCCCCCACCGACGTGCCAGGTCTACAACGATTCTTAGGCATGGTGAACTACCTGGGGAAGTTTATACAAAACCTCAGTGAGCTGAGTGCTCCCCTGCGGCAATTGACAAAAAAGGATATTGCCTGGGCCTGGCTCCAACATCACCAGCAGGCCTTTGACTGCCTCAAGTCGAAATTGATTGACACCCCGACGTTGCGGTACTTCGATGTAAGTCGCCCCATCACCGTCACCTGTGACGCTTCCAAGTTCGGTCTGGGTGCGGCTTGCCTTCAGTCTGTCGATGGATCGTTACATCCTGTCTCCTATGCCTCCCGCACCATGACGGACACCGAGCAGCGGTACGCTCAGATCGAGAAAGAGCTGCTCGCGGTGGTGTTCGCCTGCTCCAAGTTCAGAGATTTCCTGTTCGGCAGCAGATTTACGGTCGAAACCGACCACCAGCCACTGGTGACCATCCTAAACAAGCCAATTCACGCTGCCCCCGCCAGGCTGCAGCGTATGATGCTACAGCTCCAGCGTTTCGAATTCGACATCATCTACAAGAAGGGCACCGAGATGCACATTGCGGACACCCTATCGCGCGCCCCGCGGACCTCCTGTGATCGCCACCCCTACGAAACAGAGGACTTGCTTGTACTGGGCGTTAATTTCATTCCCACCAAGCAGCTACAGGTGTTGGCCGAGCACACCGCTGCCGATCCAGTTTTGCAGCGGCTTGCCACGGTGATTAAAGCAGGGTGGCCAACAAAGCGCTCCGCTGCGCCATCTGAAACACAGCCTTTCTTCCTGGTCCGCGACGAATTGGTGCTCCAGAATGGCGTCATCGTCAAGGGACATAAAGTTGTGGTCCCGTCCTCCCTGGTTGACTCTTACTATTGCGCAGCCCATAGCGGACACCCTGGGGTCGATGCAACACTCGCCCACGCTCAGTGCCAATTCTACTGGCCCGGAATGGCCAAATATATCCGAGATCGAGTTTCTGCCTGCTCCACGTGCAACAGTCTTGCTCCACACCAGCAGCGACAGCCCCTGCTGCAACAGCCTGCCCCTGCCTTGGCCTGGTCCTCGTTGGCTGCTGACATCTTCGAGTGGCGTGGTAACCACTACCTTGTCCTGGTCGACTCATACTCAAACTGGTTCGAGGTGGATTTACTGACATCCCTCACGTCGGAGATGGTGATCCGAAAGCTGCGGAAACACTTCTCCACTTTTGGGTCCCCTGTCAGGCTGCAGACTGACAACGGCAGGCAGTTTACCAGCCGAGAATTCAAAAGTTTTGCGGACAAGTGGAATTTTGTGCATTTCACCAGCAGCCCTGAGTACCCACAGAGCAACGGACTTGCAGAACGGGCCGTCCGCAGCGCCAAGCATCTGATGGAACAGGCGAGACTTTCCAACACTGATTTGTACTTGGATCTCCTAAACCTCAGGAATGTTTCCAGGGATCCGGCCATGGGGTCACCTGCTCAGCGTCTGATGTCAAGGAATACCAGATCTACTATCCCGATTGCCCAGCGCCAGCTGCAACCTCGGGTGCTGGAGCCTGCCTCCGTGCAGAGGCGTATTCAAGAGAAGCATGACAGCCAGCGGCGTTCCCACGATCGGTCGTGCAGACCACTCGATCCTCTTTTGCCTGGACAGGTTGTTCGGTTGCAGACCGCCGGCGGTCACTCCCGTCTGGCCACCGTGGTTGGGGTGGCCGACTCACCTCGTTCGTACCTGGTGGACCATGAGGGCACCATCTACCGAAGAAGCCGACAACACCTGCTTGCGGTTAATGAGCCAAAGCCGCAGCCCCCGGGACCCTATGCCCCGCCGCTCTCATACCAGCAGCCGGCTGCCGTCCCGGCCAGCGTTCCTTGTATGCTTCGGTCCCCATATCGCGCGCCCGGTTCCCCTCTGCGCGGGTCCCCTGTTGCCGGTTCCCACTCTCCCGGTTCTACCACCGCACCTCCCTTCCCTGGTTCCCCTGCTGCCTCGTGTCCTCCGGTTTCTTCTGCTCTTTCGGGGGGAGGGGGAGACATTCGTACGCGCTCGGGCCGGATTAGTAAGCCACCTGTGCGCTATGGCGATTTTGCTTAATTCTGTTATTAATCCTGTTGTTGTGACAACAATCTGTTTAATTTTCTAGGGGGAAGGATGTAGATGGTTTATATGCAACCAATAACATAGTTACCTCAGTACCATTAACCCCGCCTAGTTAACATCAATCATAACGCCTTCCCTTCCTGGGTACAGTTCAGTAGAGGAACGTAGCCAGTGCTTGAAGATGTATGTAATACGCTGTGCTATCATTAAAAGATGTTGTACGCTTTAAGAGTTTGTGAAGTATTAATTTACAGTCACAGAAGATCAAGACCTGGAAAATACTTCCTAAAGGGATTGTGGAAACAGTCAATTCTGGCTTTCAAAAGAAAATTGTATAAATACTCGGAGCAAAAAAGAAATTCAAACTCAGGAAATGAAGCTTATCAAATTCCTCCTGCAGGGAGATGGGACAGATTTTATAGGCCAGTAATATCATTCCATATTGAATTATTGAATGGCCTTAAATCTAAATTCATATTAAAATGCTTCTGTTTATCAGAAATTAATGTTTATTACACTCAATTAACCAAAGTACAAATAAACTCACAATACATTTACGAGAGTTCAACCACCTAAAAGAGCTGCAGCAGAGTAGGAACCAACATTTTGGAGAAAGTGATCGAGTTGAGCTGTGATAAATACAAATGTGAATTTGAAGATGGGAGACAGAAACAGAAAGATGTTATTTTACGCATTTCTTGACAATTGGACTTTACTCATTATTACTCAATGCACTTTTTTCAAAGTTTGCCATCTTAAATACAATAGTAAAAGAGAACACTAACAAAAGTGAGCAATAAACAGACTTCTGGACTCAGGGGTCAGGCAACATCTGTGGAGGGAAATGGACACATAACCTTTCCGGTTGAAAACATTCTTCAATGTATTCAGTGTTGTGGGGGAACAGTATGTGTGATGATACCATTAAAATGCAGAAAATATCTCATTTATCAACTCATATTTTCTTGTTATTATTTTTTAATGTTTTCCCCTGCTTAATTTTTCTGATTATATTATTTCTTACTGTTTCTGCCCATTTCCCTCCCATTCTTCCTCCCCAGCCCCCTGTGCAGTTTCCCTTGTACACACACATATGCATACATACGCATTGTATATATATAGGTGGAGACAGGAAGACAGTGGGAGAACTGAGAAGGGGGAGGGGAAGAGAGGGACAGAGGAACTATCTAAAGTTGGAGAAGTCAATGTTCATACCACTGGGCTGCAAGCTGCCCAAGCAAAATATGAGGTGCTGTTCCTCCAATTTCCGGTGGGCCTCACTATGGCACTGGAGGAGTCCCATGACAGAAAGATCAGACTGGGAGTATATATATATATATATAATATATAGGGCGGCACGGTAGCGCAGCGGTAGAGTTGCTGCTTTACAGCGAATGCAGCGCCGGAGACTCAGGTTCGATCCTGACTACGGGTGCTGCACTGTAAGGAGTTTGTACGTTCTCCCCGTGACCTGCGTGGGTTTTCTCCGAGATCTTCGGTTTCCTCCCACACTCCAAAGACGTACAGGTATGTAGGTTAATTGGCTGGGTAAATGTTTTTTTTTAAATTGTCCCTAGTGGGTATAGGATAGTGTTAATGTATATATATACACACACACACACACACACACACACACACACACACACACACACACATATATATAGCTCTAGTTTCTTTCTTGTGATTTCCTCTAATTATGTTCAGCAACCTTTTTCTTTCAATCTCTCTCTCTATATCTATCTATCTCTCTATATATACCATGTGCTGAGAACCATGTGCTGAGATGTATGTGCATGACACATATATATATATATATATATATATATATATATATAAAATTGTATTTTACGTTTGATTTATATTATTCCAATAGTGCCGTGGTGCGATTGAATACTTGTGAATGCCAAAGACAGCAGTCTTGACAACAGGGCTATCATCAAGATGAACTAGGGGAAGAAATTTGTCAATTGTGCTTAGAGACACCTTGTGCTGCACTGAGCCTATCTGGTCAGTGGGAGATGACTCCCATGTGAAACATAGAAAATTAGGCCAGTTTTTTTATCAGCATACAAAAGAAAATTAATACCAATACTAGATAATTCCAGAAACACTCAATACCATCTATAGAGGAAAACTAAATTAATTTTAGAGTGCATTTTCATTAAGTTTCACAAATGATGCTCGTTTATAGTAAATGTTTGAATTATTCTTGCATTTATATCTTTTAATGTAATACAATCAAAACCCAATGGGAAAATTAGTGCTTTTATATTCAAACTCTTCTGTTTCAGTTTCTATTGACACCACAAAAAGAACTTCAACTTTGAACAATAAAAATACTTCCATGGATTATATTTCCAAAGCATTAGAGTCATAGAGTGACACAGTGTGGAAACAGGTCCTTCGGCCCAATTCACCCACACCGGCCAACAATGTCCCAGCTACACTAGTCCCACTTGCCTGCGCTTGGTCCACATTCCTCCAAACCTGTCCTATCCACGTACATGTCTAACTGCTTCTTAAACAATGGGATAGTCCCAGTCTCAACTACCTTCCCTGGCAGCTTGCTCCATACACCCACCACCCTTTGTGTGAAAGTTACCCCTCGGATTCCTATTAAATCTTTTCCCTCTCACCTTGAACCTTTGGTCCTTGATTCCCCTACTCTAGGCAAAAGATTCTGTGCATCTACCCGATCTATTTCGCCCATGATTTTGTATGCCTCTAAGATCTCCCCTCATCCTCCTGCCCTCCATGGAATAGAGACCCAGCTTACTCGACCTCTCCCTATAGCTCACACCCTCTAATCCTGGCAACATCCTTATAAATCTTTTCTGAACCCATTCAAGCTTGACAATATCTTTCTTACAACATCGAAGGTATTTATTCACAAAATGCTGGAGTAACTCAGCAGGTCAGGGAGCATCTCAGGAGAGAAGGAATGGGTGACGTTTCGAGTCGAGACCCTTCTTCAGACTGAAACGTCACCCATTCCTTCTCTCCCGAGATGCTGCCTGACCTGCTGAGTTACTCCAGCATTTTGTGAATAAATACCTTCGATTTGTACCAGCATCTGCAGTTATTTTCTTATATATTTTTCTTACAACATGGTGCCCAGAACTGAACACAATATTCTAAATGTGGTCTCACCAACGTCTTCTACAACTGCAACTTTACCTCCCAACATCTATACTCAATACTCTGACTGATGAAGGCCAAAGTGCCAAAAGCCTTTTTGACCACCTTATCTACCTGCGACTCAACCTTCAAGGAACCATGCGCCTGTACTCCTGGATCCCTCTGCTCTACAACACTACCCAGAGGCCTACCATTCACTGTGTAGGTCCTGCCTTTGTTCGACATCCCAAAATCCAACACCTCACACTTTTCTGTATTAAATTCCATCAATAATTCCTCCGCCCACCTGGCCAATCGATCCAGATCCTTCTGCAATTTTTCACAACCATCTTCACTGTCTGCAAAACCACTAACTTTTATATCATTCTCCCATAGATTTCTCAATGCATTCTCTAAAGAACTTAACTTACAAGTACAAATAAGTGAAGGAATAGATAAATGCAAAACAAAAGTTTTATTCCAATTCCTTCACTCAATATATTTTGATCTTATTTGTTTTAATCAATTATAATATGCAGGCATAGATGGAACATCAGTATTTGTTGTATTTGCAAAGGTGGCAGCAACAAGCTCTCTTAAACCATTGCAGTCTAATCCAATTTCTCCACTAAATATATTTTGATTCAATTTATTAGTTTTAATCAATTTCAATTATAATATGTAGGCATGAATAGAACACCAGTATGTATTGTCTTTGCAAAGGTAGTAGCAACAAGCTCCCTTAAAGATCAAACCTATATCTAGAGTAGTAGACTAGTTATGCATGCCAAATCTTAACCGGAATAAACCAAACACAAAATGCTGTAGATGGGAGAAATCCAAAAAGTCAGTTATAATAACCATTCTATTTTAAAGCCCCTTTACCCATTCCTTGCATACAGACCACTTCCATCACAATCTCTGTTCCTCAGGCTTAGCCTTCTTCCTTTCTAGCACACTAATTCTGGTGACTGCAGCAACCAATGAATTTTACTCTCTATTACCTTGGCCACTTTAAGACTCAAATTACATCCCTTACCCAAGTTATGGTCAGTCAACAAATATTTGTTTGGTTAACCAACTATTTAGTTTACACCAAAATGCCCAAACACTATTACATGTTTGGATAATAAAAGTGTTGAATAAATGTAAGCTTGCGCACATTCCTATTAAGCAATGTGCTGTGTATTAAAATGGTGCAAATTGTCTCATTGCATTGAATTATATAGTATTGCTAAACACGAGGTAATGTTTAAAGTGTACTTAAATAAATCTCAATATTCTTTACATATGGCTACGAAAAAGATATAAACTACATTTGCATAGCAACAATTGCAATGGTTTGTCCTAAGAGTTTATTACAATGTGTGAAATTATTCATAGATTTTAGCATGGCCTTATACAGCTGCCAGGTTTTGCAAGTCATTACATGGTAGCATAAAACAAAATTAAAAGCCATCACTGCATGAATGGGAAATCCGAGTGCTTTACTTGCAACTACAGGTGCTCTTCGACTTCCAATGGGGTTCCGAGAAACCCATCAGAAACGGAAAGTATTGAAAGTCAAAATGCATTGTAATACACGTTATCACGTGGCCGGAAGAGTGGCGGCCGTTTGCACCGTCGCAAAATCGAACTATCGCAAGTCGAAACATCGTAAGCTGGGGAGCACCTGTATAGCCACACTATCAGTCCACTTCATGCAACTGTCCACCTCTTTTGTGTCCCCTGAGGTGTTACTTTATGCCCATTAAAATCAATGGATATTGTATATCTGGATATTCAAAATAAATCACCTTTGAAAATACCCGGGGTTGATAACTACTAGTCCAGACGGAGGATTGGTTAAATGTCAAATGACGGCAGAAATAAACAAGAGATTGAGGTTTGTAGACTGTGACTGGTGTGGTGCAACTGGGAACAGAACTGATGCCTTAGCTACTCATTATATACTTTTTAAATGACAGATGAAAAGACAGCACACAGCATGTCCAGCTTCAGAGATGACAAAGCTGGGGGGCAACTTAAAATAATACAAAGAGTAGCACGGTGGTGCAGCGGTAGAGTTGATGCCTTAGAACACCAGAGGTTCGATCCTGACTACGAGTGCTATCTGTATGGAATGTATACATTCTCCCCGTGACCTCGTGGGTCTTCTCCAGGAGCTCCGGTTTCCTTGCGCACTCCAAAGACGCACAGGTTTATTGATTAATTGGCTTCGGTAAAAATGTAAATTGTCCCTCGAGTGCAGGATAATGCTAGCGCACAGGGATCGCTGGTCGGCATGGAATCGGTAGGCTGAAGGCATCACACCAGCCTATGTGCAGATGAAATACATTTTCTCAAGCCCCACAAATTAAAAATAAAAAGTGATTCTGAAAGAGGCTGACAGGAAAGATGCTCAGGGACTGCTCCCTCTAGGTAGAGAATTTAGAACTAAGGAGAAATAGTCTCACGATAAAGGGGTTGGTCAATGACTTAATAGGAAAATTTCTTGATGCAGATGCTTGAAAATCTTTAGAATCCCTGACCATGAGATCTGTGGATCTTACATCATTGGGTATTATTGGGAATTAATAAACAGTTAGTCTAAAGACTATATATATATATATATATATATATATAGTATAAAAAAATAACTGCAGATGCTGGTACAAATCGAAGGTATTTATTCACAAAATGCTGGAGTAACTCAGCAGGTCAGGCAGCATCTCGGGAGAGAAGGAATGGGTGACGTTTCGGGTCGAGACCCTTCTTCAGACTGATGTCAGGGGGGCGGGACAAAGGAAGGATATAGGTGGAGACAGGAAGATAGAGGGAGATCTGGGAAGGAGATGGGGAAGAGAGGGACAGAGGAACTATCTAAAGTTGGAGAAGTCGATGTTCATACCACTGGGCTGCAAACTGCCCAGGCGAAATATGAGGTGCTGTTCCTCCAATTTCCGGTGGGCCTCACTATGGCACTGGAGGAGGCCCATGACTAGTCTAAAGACCAGTGGTTTGCACATTTGTGCACAAGATGGGTTTTCACTTCAGCAAAGGATATCCGCCGCCATTGCCCGTACTGGCCTACATGGGATTCCAGACTCACCACCCCGCTTTAACTGATGTACCTATTGAAATACAGCAGTTACTCCCAATCCATTGAATCTTGAAAAGTGTCCTGACAAATACCAGGAAAAGTGTGCAAATAAGGGTTATCCAGCATTTGACAACTAAACTAAAAAATTATGCATTTCATTTTAACTTCCAGCCTACTCAACACAATCACCAGGTGCATTTTTGCACAATAGTAGGGCAACAGAAATGGTACCATGGTGATAGAGTTAACTCCGAATGAGCACAAACACAAATTGCCAGCGAAATTCAGCAGTTGCGCAGCATCAGTGGGGAAAAAGAAATTGTAGATATTTCGGGTGAAGATCCTACTAGACAGTATATCATCCCTCCACACTCTAGTAGGGTCTCAACCCGAAATGTCAATTATTCCTCTCCGTCCAGAGATGCTGCTCGACCCGCTGAATTCCTATAGCATTATGTCTTTATGCTCCTGCTCATCTGCAGCCTCGTGTGTCTCCGAGATAGAATGAGCCTGAAATTCTACAATATTAACTGCAGATATACAATCATGAAATATTATGGCACCAAGTCAAACCCTGGCAAAAAAAAATCTTCTCCTAATTACCACCCACCTTCCTCAACTGAGGATTTAGTACAAAAACATCAAGTGCATAGTATATACAGTAGGCAGACCTCCCAAATTTTGATTTTACAAATTCATAATTTTGATGTCCAAAATTCAAAATTTTACATCAAAATTCATAATATGCCAAATGCACGTACGCGTTGCACCACATCCGTGTGTGAAAAATGACTATTATTTTCAACAGTCTGCAGTTCTTGGACTACATATACAATGTCAGGCCTATCATGAGTATATTCTGCTATTTATAGAAAGGTTATTGAACAGCGATACTTTTTGCAGCACAAAGAAAAAATTGTTTTGTTTTGTTTTTTCTATTTTGCTTTTTCCTTACACATCCCAATTCTCTTGGTATTGAACAAAAGAACAATGGTCATAAAATGTTTGACTAAGTTATGAAGAAAGAGTTGATATATGCGACTAAGCATACGGAAGTACGAAGTTAATTCGCACATTAGTTGATAATCAGCCCAAAAATGTGGTAATTGGCTTTCTAATGTATTTTATATTTTAACCCAATCTTAATTAAATTAATATAGTTATATAATCTTACACTTAAATTTAATATTTACTCATTACAGTTCCACCACTGATTTTCTGGCACTCTTGGTTCCAGAGCTCTGCTGGTTTATCCAGATAGATGTGCTGGCTACAACTGCAGAAGAACTGAAAAAGTTAATTACTTTAGGAAATACCAAATAATTTAGCCAATGGAATGTTGGCCTTCATAACAAGAGGAGTTGAGTATAGGAGCAAAGAGGTCCTTCTGCAGTTGTACAGGGCCCTAGTGAGATTGCACCTGGAGTACTGTGTGCAGTTTTGGTCTCCAAATTTGAAGGACATTCTTGCCTCAAAGGACATTGAGGGCGTGCAGCGTAGGTTCACTAGGTTAATTCCCGGAATGGCGGAACTGTCGTATGTTGAAAGACTGGAGCAACTAGGCTTGTATACACTGTAATTTAGAAGGATGAAAGGGGATCTTATCGAAACATAAGATTATTAAGGGGTTGGACACGTTAGAGGCAGGAAACATGTTCCCAATGTTGGGGGAGTTCAGAACCAGGGGCCACAGTTTAGGAATAAGGGGTAGGCCATTTAGAACAGAGATGAGGAAAAACTTTTTCACTCAGAGTTGTAAATCTGTGGAATTCTCTGCCTCAGAAGGCAGTGAAGGCTAATTCTCTGAATGCATTCAAGAGAGACCTAGATAGAGCTCTTAAGGATAGCAGAGTCAGGGGGTATGGGGAGAAGGCAGGAACGGGGTACTGACTGAGAATGATCAGCCATGATCACATTGAATGGTGGTGCTGGCTCGAAGGGCCAAATGGCCTACTCCTGCACCTATTGTCTATTGACCAATTGGGAATGGATAATAAATGCTGCCCTGGTCAGTAATGCCACATTTCACGAATGAATAAATCTCAGACTGCATATTAAAAATAAAATAAATATGTTCCAGGAAAATAGCAAATGAATATTCAGCAAACCAAATGAGGTATTTAATATATCATAATCCTGTAAAGTCATCAAAGTGTCACAGCTGATGTTTTCTTTGAAAATGTAATCATTGTAGCAAAGTGGGGTTGACATAGAAAAAAGTTAATTACTTTAGGAAATACCAAATAATTCAAAATGGTACTAAGAAAAAGCAGTAAGATTGTTATTTTATTTCAGGACAAATGTTTGAGTAAGTAAATGAACATTAAAAAAGATGAATACTGCAAGTTACCGGAAATCAAATAATTTCCAATCCAAATCATGGTTATTTTCTGCAAATACTGAAAACAAGTTCCATATATCTGATTACTCTTGAATATCCTATTACTTGTAGCCCACTAGGAATCATAGGCTTTAAGATTTCCCTGCATCTTTAAAAGATGTGCAACCTTAGTATGGAAAGCATACTTTCAAAGTGAATTATTAGTGCAAAATTTATTAGAATGTTAGAGACCTGTATTTATAAAGTGAAAAGCAGTGGAATCAGGAAAGGCTGCAGAAATGCTACTGTTTTACAATTTGAAAGATTTCTTACAGTATTACAAAAGTAACCTGAAGATAGTTGATTACTCGGCTATTTTGTTACTACAGAATCTAAAACGAATGAGACCAATAATACTCATCTTTTTCACCATTATTGAACAACAGATTATGCAAGCTTAGTATTAGAAAATCAAGAATGCACATGCACCCAAAACCAAAATCAATACAAGTTTTTAAACTGTAAACTGGATTAAAAGAATTAATTGAGTTCACTTTGGTGCTTTTCAAATGCCGAATAATATCAGATCATCAATAATGTTATGTCATAAAATGTTCAAACGCTTTTTTCTTTCAGTTCTATAAAGCAACCGACAGAATCCAAAGAAAGGAAAATGAGCTTGACATGTTCTGTGCAGCAATTATTTGGAAATCATTTCATATAGCTTCAAACATAGTCCTCCACCAAGTGAGAAAGATCATGAAAGTCCACTATACTGGGAAAAAATGTGCCGTTAATGTCAGGCTAGAAATGGGCCTAAATGATTGAAGTATCATTTCAGCTAGAGTGAAATATGACAGATATGGACAGACTAAATACTGGGCAATTTGTTATTCATTAGGACTAATTTCACAACCACTGTAGCTGAATTAGTACCAATTTTAATAACATTCTAGAAAAGCACATTTATAGCCTTTTAAATGAAATCTTAGCTGCAAAAGAAAGAACCTGTCCATACACCAATTAATTACGCCCGATCTAAAAATTGAGAGTTGTGAATTGATGTACACGTTAGTTCAGTTTGCAGCTCATTACTTCACAATTCACTTTAAAAGTACAAAATAACTGTTGTTAATGTATTGATGTTTTTAAAAGGAAGCCTCAATTAATTTTCACAACAGAGTTTATCTTTAACAAGAAAAATATATATTCAATAAAAACTGAACGGAATAAATTGCAGAAAACAAATGATCCATTTGCTCACTTGTAACATAATACAAAAGAACAGTTTAATAGTTGATGTGATATTAATTACACTATGTGTGTATGTGCAATAAAAGGACTAAAGTTTTATATTATGAGAAGGCATGAAGCTATGAATGATTTAATATTGTTAAAGTTATCAGTTTGTTATTGTGTAATGAGTAAACAAGTCTATATATTTTTAACATGATTACCAACTTTTAAATGTTTTTCGCCCCTACCTATCAAGTCTGCTTGTCGTATTGAAAATTACTAGATCTCTTCAGTGTTGCTAATATTCCATCAAACCGAACCTAATGTACGAAAAGCTTTATTCAAGTCAGCTCCACTACTCACATAATGATAAAAAAAATTGGTAACAAAATACACTAGTCATTTTCGAAATTATATAAATGTCTGCAGTCTTTTCACAATGTTGCACAAACAAGGGTATTTAATGTGCCCCCCATCATCCCACACCCATTTTGCAGTCAAGATCAAATTTGAGACTCGCTGGTTTTACAGGACTAGACAAGTTTCCAAAATTACAAAGAAATGTGGTAATAGATTTAATTAGTCAATCAAAAGGAGTATATTTTGAAGCCACGAAACAACTTATAGCATTGTTCAACGTCAGATCAATGATTGCACTGAAGCAAGTGCAGTACTTCCAGGAAGTCCAGACATTACATATAGATTTTGCACAAATGCAGTAATAACTGCTCTATACATTTGTCTTTGACGGTAGAGTATTTAACGCTTCTCCTGATTTGTTAAAAATATACAGATTTGTTCCTTTTTTCTCCCCAAGTCATTAATTTCCTTGCTAGAATACAACTCCACAGATAATTCTCTGCCAGTTGGCATAGTGTGAGATTGTTACTTAACCTTAGAAACATTACAGAACAGCCCTCTCCTATTGTCACCAAACATTCATATGTAGACGTTAGAAAGAAAATCAACACTCTCAATCCTTACCACAAATAGTCATAAATCTCCTATTTTGACATTATCCAAGAACAGCAATGTTTTTCACACCAATTTGATATCAAACTTGGGAGTTACTGGTATGCGAGATTTGACAGCTTACTTAGCTGCATTGTGACATTATTAATTTCCAACAGCTTTTCAGTTAAGGTAAATGTATTTTGGAGTTTTGCAGCAAAGGAACACTCAGTACTAGAAATCAACCTCAATATAATGAGGAAAGGGTAATGATCCACATGAAATGAGTTTCGTAGATTTCATAAATTTTGATTATACAAGGTCAAATCCTCAAACAGACCTTAATATTTGGTGCCAGGTCGACAAACCTACTAATTTTTATTCACAAAAATACAATTGGCAGTGATTGGCTGTATGACAAATGTGAAAGAGAATAACAATCTAAAACTGCTGAATTATGCCATGTTATGCTGCAGTTAAATGAAATAACACTCTTAAGTACCACTACCCAATTAATAAATAAAAATGTGATCTCCATTTTGAAACAACTATCTTTTCTTGTCAATATTATTAAGGCAAACCAGGAACCAAACAAACAAATACATTATACAATTTTAGCCAATGAAACTCAGAATATACCGGTAGGAACATGTCGGACAGAATATTACAACACTTACGTAAGCTAGGATTTTACCCTCCACCACCTAAATAATAACAGAGTGCCGCATTCTCTCGCCGAAAACAACGATTCAAATGTTTAATCAAAAACTAGAGATCGGTCACTCCAAAATCCTTCAATATTTATAAACTTTTCAATGTATACAAAATAATCATCTACGAAACAAATTTAAGAAACATGTATGCTGCGATGCAAATGTCGATTCTACATGAAAGTTTTCCTGGTAGACATGTGGTTCTATATTATTTCAGCAATTGCACCCAAATTTATACCCGTCTGAAAACCTGTTTAATGAAATGTCACACAGCCTCTATGGTATTGCAGCCATTTCATTATGTTTCACATTTAATGCTTCGTGCTACAGGTTGAGTGAAATAATAATTGTGTATTTCGCGTTAAAAGCACATAAACAATCACGTCAACGTTTCAGTTTCCTACACCTCAGAAGATGTCCTTCATATAGACAACATAATGCACATTGCGGGTCAATTGAGAAATAAATTGGCCCGAGTTTCTTTTTTTTTTGTTGTCCTTCCGTTCCAATCTCTCACTATTTTCCTCTCTCCTCCCTGTCCCGCCATCTTGGAGATCAGCAGCCATTTTTAACGCGGAGCGAAACTTCAACCGATACACAACACAAACCCACAAGCCCAGAGACTTGGTTGGCAAAGCAGGACGAGAGCAGAGGAGGATGAAAGAGTAACCAGTTTTAATGCAACTCCTCGGAACAAAAGATTTGCCGTCCACACCACACGTTCAACATCTGCAAATATCCCTGTTCATATGCACCAATGCTTCTCAAGTTATCATATGCACATAATAAATATGACAACATTCAACGAGGCTGCCCTTTGGAAAAGTAGGGATGTTCTTTGTAAGCCCGGTTTTGTGGTGCAAGAGAAAATAATGCAGAAGTTTGCCATTGCAGTACGTACATTCAAACAATGCATTTAAAAAGGCAGTGTTTCTCAGCTCTTACCTTTATTAGTAAGGCCTTCGTTCTGGCGCCATCTTCATGAACCTTCAGAAATCCAAAGAGTCGGCTGTGCGATAGCGACAGAGAGATGACATACGTTAACATCGGTTTTAATTTATGCACAAACACTAAAACTCAATCAAAAACACAAGACAAAACTTGCAGAATTTTCTAACCTATTGAGGGCTGCAATAGAGTCTCTCTCCTGGGGCGTCAGAGTTGGAAAGTCATCCTCAATTTCACTCGGTTTTCCCGCCGCCATTTTCTTTTCCTCATCACCGAATGATACTCCACAGGATTTCATGGGCTTACAGAGAGATGAAAAAAAATTGTTTGCAATTTATATTTTTATTATTCTTTATTATTTCCGTGTACTTTTTTTGTTTTTTCACATCCTTCAAGCTCTTGCTCCTGTCTGCCGCGCGCTGCTGAAGTCCTCGTTTGTTCGGGAAAATTAAAAGAGCGCTTAAATGATATTAGGAAGAAAAAAAGAGAAAACTTCAAAGCAGAAAGTTGTAATTGTGTCACACCGAATCCACGCCGTAAGCGCACAGGCAGCAACCCCACTCCCCGCCAATGACTAGCAGCCGCCCGCACCACGTGTCCTTGTGTTGATTTACGTCAGCCCGTGCTGCGGGATCGACTGATACCAGGGCCCGCCCCTTCCGGTCAACGTCAGCCTCCATTGGCCCATCCGCCCGTCCGTCAACGCAAACGCCGTACACGTCAGCAATGTTAGGGTTCGCCGGGCTATAAAAGGAATGTTGGCTGCGCGTAACTTTAGTTCTGTTTCGCGTTCGTTTGTTGCGTGGGAGTGGGAGTGGGAGTGGGAGTGGGAGTGGGAGTGGGAGTGGGAGTGGGAGTGGGAGTGGGAGTGGGAGTGGGAGTGGGAGTGGGAGTGGGAGTGGGAGTGGGAGTGGGAGTGGGAGTGGGAGTGGGAGTGGGAGTGGGAGTGGGAGTGGGAGTGGGAGTGGGAGTGGTTTTGTCGCCCACTGCGCAATGATTCGGGTATCACTTTACGTATTTGCAGTTAAATTTGATGCTGACAATTGTTGGCCGTTAATTGAACTTGGGGTTTTTTTTCCAAACAATGTAGGGGTTATTATTTATTGCCCCCGATGCGGCAATCTTTTCCAGTTCATTTGAAAGTGGAATGGAGGGTAATTCAGAAATATTCGTAATCTCATCCCCACAGCTTTCAAAACAAATCGGTTGTACTCCCGGCGGCTTATTTATCCTGTTCGTAGTTGCAATTACTTGTTTTAAAACCACCCAGAGGGGCGACGCCGTGCAACAAAAAAAAAGGAGCCCAACCCTTGTTCAGTCATCTTGTGAAATTTGGCAACCGTTTGGTAGTTTTAAAATTCTGAGTGCGTGACTATTAGTAATGTTCTGGCCAAATTGTACATGATTCCTTTCAATTCAAATTAATTTGTCTCGAATAAGAGGCATATTTAAAGCCACAATTGTTGGCGCATTAGTTCAAATCCTAGCCATATGGACACATTTCTAACTAGTATGGATAGTTTTGTTTCTCTGTAGGGACAGGACTTTTTTTTACAGGGCATGGAGAAACGTAGAAACATTGTTCCAGCCATAATTGCAGTCAAACTTATCGTAAACGGCTACCATGGACAATCTACATCGAGTGTACCTTGCAGGATGCTTGTTAGTTTTTTTAGCCTTAACCGTGTGGACATGGCAAAGGGTTTTTGGTCACCAGTATTTGCAGTTTCAGATGTTAATAGGATATTATCATATCATATATACAGCCGGAAACAGGCCTTTTCGGCCCACCAAGTCCGTGCCGCCCAGCGATCCCCGTACATTAACACTATCCTACACCCACTAGGGACAATTTTTACATTTACCCAGCCTATTAACCTACATACCTGTACGTCTTTGGAGTTTGGATATTGTAGTTGTTTAATCCAGTTCTTGTTTATTTAGTTAGCAGAGAGAATTGAACTGGCATTGGCCAAAGGAAATAATGGTTGAATACCACGTGTAGCGTTCTAGAATGTAGGTAAAAAGCACATGTGATAATTTTTCGTCGAAGGAAAAGCATCCACATCCGATTTGTTTAATTCAGTTCTTTGGTTTGGTGTATGGTTTCATATGTGCACTGAGCTTCAGACACAGTGGAGGTCAGTTGCACCTATTTGCCAAAACGTTTCTTTGTAATGCCGTTTGTAATGTAAGTAGGATTCCTAAAGAAAAGTATTCTCAGTGTTAACATTCATCATGCTGAAATAGTAAGATCTTCATGCCATGTAGAATTAACAAAAGGTGAAAGGCCATTTAGTCTGACCAAGAGGTTTTGTAACCTTTGAATTTTCCTATTTCCTTGAGTTCCAGTTTTTCTTTTGCAAATTTGCAAATCTTCCAAATTGTTCGATTCTGTAGTTCTTTCTTGATTTTTGGTTTTCAGATCCACTCGTATAATTCCACCTTTGGCCTTTTTCTCTGTTCCTGAGACATGTGAACTGTATGAAAGCAGTCGGTCGAGTGCAGGATTAGTACATCTAGAATCTTCTAAATTCCAACAATGCCATGTATTATTCCTCTGACACATCTAAACACTTGTCCTAATTCTATGCCCCCCTAGTTTTAGATAACATCACAATGGGGAAAAGTTCCCTACTATCCACTGTATAAATTCCCCTCTCATGTCCTCCTAAAAGTCCCCAGCTCAGAGGAGAAAACACACAGCATAGTCAATCCCTCCATGACTGAATATTCCATTTCAGATGACATGCTGGTGAATCTCCTCTGCATCCTCTTTCAGTATAATCACTCCTTAGAATGTGGTGATCAGAACTACAACTACTTGAGCTGTGGTTTAACCAATGTTTTATTAAGTTGTAGACAGGATTCAGGCAACATTTCTTGTGGTATACCACTGGTCAAGTGCTTCCAATCACTGAAACAATTATCTATTGTCACCCTCTATCTCACCAAGGTAAATATGGATCTTCCTTTCCAGTATTTGAAAATGAACTAGATTATTTGCAATTACTGTGCATAAAACCAGCTTTTTTTTTCCATGAGCAGTAGCTTTACTCAACAGCCAAAAGTCTGTAGCCTCCTTGTGCTCCGGTATTTTATTTCATTCTTCACATGTTTAAATTATGTTTTATTTTTAATTGTCTACTGTATATCGTGTTATTTGCGTGCAAAGCACCAAGGCAAATTCCTTGTCTGTATACATATTTGACTAATAAAAAGTATTCAATTCAATGATAATATTAATGTACTGTATAAGAAAGGCCAGAGCAGACTTGGTGAGGAAACTTGGGGTCCTTTGGAGCGCAGGGGGCACTCCTGAGGACCTTCGACACTGGTGGCATCAGCCATTTTCTATGGTGTGGTCTGCTGGAGCAGCAGCATCTCAACTGCTGACAGGAAGAGACTTGATAAACTGGTCAAGAAGTCCAGGTTTGTCCAGGGATACCCCCTCGACTCAGTGCAGCCGGTGGGACAGAGGAGGATGATGGCAAAGCTATCATCACTGCTGGACAACGACTCCCACCCCATGCAGGAAACTGTCACTGCGCTGAGCAGCTCTTTCAGTGACAGACTTCACCCCAAGTGTGTGAAAGAGAGATATCAAAGGTCCTCCCTTCCTGCTGCCGTCAGACTGCACAATCAGCACTGCTCCCAGCAGACCAGTAAATAAAGATAATTACTGTTATTTTATTTTTTAATGAATGGTTATTTATTTTTGCTATCCACTTTGCTGCTGTAACCCTGCAATTTTCCCTGTTGTGGGATGAATAAAGGATTATTATTATTATTATTTATTATTATATTCCAATGTAAGATTTGTACCAATGCATTTTTGCCAGTGAACCAAGAAGCAGGATGACAACGTGATACATTTATGGTTAAGTGATTGCTGGGACATTGGGAACAGTTCCGAGGGAGGTTGGGCATATGCCTTGGTCTTCTTGCCTATGGTGTGCACAGCCTAAAGTTGTAGGTCAAGGGTAGACAGCCAGGCCAGAGCAGCATCAGTTGCTGGGTGGATGGCCTTGATGCCACCAGGAAAAAGCCTCAGTGAGCAGTCATTCATGATGTGTGGGATGGTCTGGTCTGTGTGACATTAGCCAGCCAGTCCTACTGGTGCGACCTCGCCCTCGGGGTCGTCCTGCTTCCCGGCCCTTGTCCCCAGTGTCCCCGCGGTTGTCTTCCCCTGGCGGAGTGGTTCCGGTTCCTGCGACCGCTGTGGTGCGCACACGGACTGGTCGTCTCATACGTCCCCCTGTCCGTTTCGTGCCTCCGGTTCTGGGGGGTCCTGTGGCGGTTCCCGGGGATTAGGCCACTCCCTGGGTCATCCCCCTCGGCACTGAGTGGACACGAATGGGGAGGGGTCTGGAGCTACGGGGTTTGCCTGAAGGGGCTAGTGTTTACTCGTGTGGGAAACTGAAGAGAGTGGATGTTCTGATGCTACATTAAAGTTACTGTTAATCCTTACCTGGCGTCTTGCCTGATTCCTGCTGCGTCCAGACCCACTACAATATTAATGCGTAGAGCACAGAGGTAAAGGAGATTCCAATGTATGTTGAGGAGAACATTTGTAGCCAATACTGTACACTTCTGGACCAATGCAGAAGATAGCCTTCTGTTCATCCCCGCATGTTCAAACTATAAGAACACCTTATAATCCCTTGGATCCTAGGATTCTTCCATTTCAATTCTATTTCTCCTCATCTTGCCAGCTACCTTCCTTTCCCCATCCATTTGTGCACACCTTTCTTTCCACTCTATCTGTCCCCTTTGTCCAATTGCTCTTCCACTGTCTCTTCAACCCACCAAATCTCCCTCTGTTTCTACATGTCTTCCTTCCTAGAAGTCCACCATTTGAACCCTTTTGTCTTCTCCCATTATCACCTCAAGTTGGTGACTGTCTCCACTTTTCTTTTTCCCCCTTGACTCATCTTGTGAGGATCCATCTTTCACTTACTAGTTTTTGCCCCACCACTCTCCCTCTATTTCCTTCTACCAGCTAACTCCCTTCTACTTCATCATTCGGATGCTAACATTGTCTGTTCATTTCCTTCCACAGATGCTGCCTGGCCCACTGAGTTTCTCCAGCAGTTTATTTTATTCCATGTAATCTCATAGGACTGTTTTTGAATATTTTGCAATTTGGTTAGCAGTGCAAAAATCTAAGATCAAAGTTTCCCAAAATCTAAGCCTCCTGTCTCACCAATATTCCTCCAAGGCACTGAGAACAATAACAATAGGCTGAGTGTAGTTTACCAATTTGCGTGCAACTCTTTAAGGTCATTATCATAACTGTCCTAAAGGGAACTGAGTTTGGTTAGGGTATGAAAAAGATGGTGCTGGGGTCATCATTGTAGTACTGCTGTGGAGCTGGGGAATATCAGAGCCACTACCTTCGTGGAATTGAAACTGGTTCAACAGGATCCAATTCTGTATTGCTGAAAGAAATCAACATCTTAAATGTTTTATTCTCCACTATTCTGGGTGCTTTGTACATTGCTGGCTCTTGTTTTCAGTTGCCTTTTGAGCCTGGAGGCAGTGATTACAGCCGCATAGAGTTTAAGTTATGCACTAACAGCCAGGAACGGATCATCATTCAAGAACATGAGTTTCAATTCCATCATGGCAGCTGGCATCATTCTCTCTTTTTCAACTCACTTGGCCTTGTGTCTACCTGATGACTCACTCTGCTTTTAAGCCTTTTTACTTCATCCTGAAGTGGATGTTAGTTGAATATCCGAGCTACGACTCCCCAATACTTACTAAAAAGAAATGAGTGGAAAATTGATAATTTATATAGATATGACTTACTTTTTAATTGCTGTTCTGTCAATAATGTTTATCAACCTATTGTTCTGTGTACAAACCCAGTTATATTAAAAATTATCACTTCTATCTGTAGGTAATATATTGGTTTGTCTGGAAAAATACGCTGCTTGCGTGGTTTAATAAAGTAAATATTGTCACGTAGTGTCTCTGCTGTTTTTACCCAATGGATGTTGAGGGGTTTGAAAATCACCAGAAAGGTCTCAGCATAAGGTGGTCTTACATTGCTGAAATTATTAATTGCACCACAACACAGGTTCAAAAATAGAGAGGAAATGTTCATACCTTTCAAAGGGAATAGATAAGCTAAAGGTTACTGAGAAATCCTGGCAGTACCAAGCAGAACTATTCACATATCTCAGCCAAAGTGCCAGGAAATTTATGATTTTATTGTGAATTAAGCAATCCTGAATTTGCTGTCAACCCACCTGATGATTTCCACATAGATTTGCTGTAATTCTCTGACGTTTATGCCAGTGCATCAACCAGCACCTCCTGTAGCTGCTTAGAGCTGGGACAGGATCCGCTAGCCCATTCATTTCAAGGCTTTACAGGAGTCAGGAAGAATAATAAGAAAAGGTTATTTTTTAATTGTTTGTGGCAATGTTAGTTAGTTTAAATTATGTTTTAGGTGATTAAATTGTATTTTTTAATTGAAAGATGTCTGCATTCACTTGGCAAAGCTTGTGCCTTGGTTCTGTCATATCTGAAAGGTTTTTTTGCCTTTTCAGTTGGAATTGCTCGAGCCCTCCCACATGACCAGATTACACAACTTAGTGGTTCCTCAAAGAGTCTCTCCAAATGAGACTGGGACACTCTAAATCAGAAGTGTCAGTATTGCAGTTGAGCAAGTGGGACTATGGAAGCATGAGAGAGGAGCTGGCCAAAGTTGACTGGAAAGATACCCTAGCAGGGAAGATGGTGGAACAACAATGGCAGGTATTTCTGGGAATATAATACAGAAGGTGCAGGATCAGTTCATTCCAAAGAGGAAGAAAGATTCTAAGGAGAGTAAGAGGCAACCGTGGCTGACAAGGAAAGTCAAGGACAGTATAAAAATAAAGGAGATGAAGTATAATGTAGCAAAGATGAGCGGGAAGCCAGAGGATTGGGACTCTTTTAAAGAGCAACAGAAGATAACTAAAAAGGCAATACAGGGAGAAAAGATGAGGTACGAAGGTAAGCTAGTCAAGAATATAAAGGAGGATAGTAAAAGCTTCTTTAGGTATGTGAAGAGGAAAAAATAGTTAAGCCAAATGTGGGTCCCTTGAAGACGGAAGCAGGGGAATTTATTATGGGGAACAAGGAAATGGCAGACGAGTTGAACCGGTGCTTTGGATCTGTCTTCACTAAGGAAGACACCAACAATCTCCCAGATGTACTAGTGGACAGAGGTCCTCGGGTGACGGAGGAGCTGAAGGAAATTCACATTAGGCAAGAAATGGTGTTGGGTAGACTGATGGCTGATAAATCCCCAGGCCCTGATGGTCTGCATCCCAGGGTACTTAAGGAAGTGGTTCTAGAAATTGTGGATGCATTGGTGATCATTTTCCAATGTTCTATAGATTCAGGATCAGTTCCTGTGGATTGGAGGGTAGCTAATGTTATCCCACTTTTTAAGAAAGGAGGGAGAGAGAAAACGGGAAATTATAGACAAGTTAGCCTGACATCAGTGGTGGGGAAGATGCTGGAGTCAATTATAAAAGAAGAAATTGCGGAACATTTGGATAGCGGTAACAGGATCGTTCCAAGTCAGCATGGATTTACGAAGGGGAAATCATGCTTGACTAATCTGGAATTGTTTGAGGATGTAACTATGAAAATGGACAAGGGAGAGCCAGTGGATGTAGTGTACCTGGACTTTCAGAAAGCCTTTGATAAGGTCCCACATAGGAGATTAGTGGGCAAGATTAGAGCACATGGTATTGGGGGTAGGGTGCTGACGGATAGAAAATTGGTTGGCAGACAGGAAACAAAGAGTAGGGATTAACGGGTCCCTTTCAGAATGGTAGGCAGTGACTAGTGGGGTACCGCAAAGCTCGGTGCTGGGACCGCAGCTATTTACAATATACATTAATGACTTAGATCAGGGATCTCCAAACTATGGCCCGCGGGCCACATCTGGCCCGCCACGAAATTTTATCCGGCCCGCAGCAAGCTCTTAGGCGGCGGGGACTGGAGGTAGAAGCTGCCGGCGAAGGTTCACCGGAGTGCGGATCGCTACCGACCCGGAGCCGGGACAAGGCGAGAGATCGCAGCGCCCCCTCGCAAACAAAGAATCCAAGGAAACTTCTCTCCTCGCCGCTGCCGTTGCTCACCCCTTGGGGGGGGGGAAGAGAGAGAGAGAGTCGGGGTAGAGGGAGCAGTGGGTGAGAGCAGGAGCGGGGAGGGGGAGTGGGAGGGTGTCAGTGGGGCTGTTCCTTCCCTCTCTCCCTCCCTCCCTCCCTCCCTCCCTCTCTCTCCCAGAGCCAGCGTGAACTGCGCTGCCCCTCCACTCTCCTCCCCAGCCCCGTCTCCCTCTAACGCAGCGAAATACGAACTACGAATTGCTCTTTTTAAAAATGGAATATTATTTATTTGTTGCCATATAAACCTAATGTAACCTAATCTAACCTAACCTAGTTTAACCTTTCCTAATCTAATCAAACGTAACCTAGTCTAAACTTTTTTGAGTTCATTAAATTTATCATATCATCATATCATATATATACAGCCGGAAACAGGCCTTTTCGGCCCTCCAAGTCCGTGCCGCCCAGTGATCCCCGTACATTAACACTATCCTACACCCACTAGGGACAATTTTTACATTTACCCAGCCAATTAACCTACATACCTGTACGTCTTTGGAGTGTGGGAGGAAACCGAAGATCTCGGAGAAAACCCACGCAGGTCACGGGGAGAACTCACACTTCTTTATTTTTTCCTACGGCCCGCAAAAATGTGCCAAATATATAATGTGGCCCTCATGCTGAAAGGTTTGGATGCCCTTGACTTAGATGAAGGGATTAAAAGTAACATTAGCAAATTTGCGGATGACACAAAACTGAGTGGCAGTGTGAACTGTGAGGAGGATGCCATGAGGATGCAGGGTGACTTGGACAGTTTGTGTGAGTGGGCAGATGCATGGCAGATGCAGTTTAATGTGGATAAATGTGAGGTTATCCACTTTGGTGGAAAGAACAGGAAGGCAGATTATTATTTGAATGGTGTCAAGTTAGGAAATGGGGAAGTACAAAGAGATCTGGGTGTTCATCAGTCACTTAAAGTTAGCATGCAGGAACAGCAGGCAGTGAAGAAAGCTAATGGCATGTTGGCCTTTATGACAAGAGGAGTTGAGTATAGGAGCAAAGAGGTCCTTCTGCAGTTGTACAGGGCCGTAGTGAGACCGCACCTGGAGTACTGTGTGCAGTTTTGGCCTCCAAATTTGAGGAAGGACATTCTTGCTATTGAGGGTGGCAGCGTAGGTTCACTAGGTTAATTTGCGGAATAGAGGGACTGTCGTATGTTGAAAGACTGGAGCGACTAGGCTTGTATATGCTGGAATTTAGGATGAGAGGGGATCTTATTGAAACATATAAGATTATTAAGTGACTGGACACATTAGAGGCTGGAAACATGTTCCCAATGTTGGGGGAGTCCAGAACCAGGAGCCACATTTTAAGAATAAGGGGTAGGCAATTTAGAACGGAGATGAGGAGAGAAGTTTTCAATCAAAGAGTTGTAAATCTGTGGAATTCGCTGGATGCTTTCAAGAGAGAGCTAGATAGAGCTCTTAAAGATAGCGGAGTCAGGGGGTATGGGGAGAAGGCAGGAACGGGGTACTAATAGCAATTTTATCCATTATCTCTTCCAACACACTGTTAGCCAACCGGTTAGCCAACTAACAACACATTTTTCATCCAAAATTAAGTTGCCCATGCCATAAATTTAAACTCCAGAAAAAGCCCCCCCCCCAATTGGTCGCGTCTCCCGTCACTTATGCGGGTCCCATTGTGACATCGAACCTACTGACGGCCAGTGGAAATGGAAAAGTGATTTTTTAAACTTTAAAATTTTGATTTTTAAAGTTTAAAAAGTGAAAAACATTAAAAAAATAACAGCCATTTGAACCACAAGATAATGGTGATTAAGGTGGTGCTAAAATTGTTGCGCTATCGTGTACCGTTTTGGCTGTAGTTCGGGAACATACTAAATCTATATATATATATATATACATATATGAGATTTTTAGAGATAGACAGACTCCTCTATCTTCACAGTCTCTTCCAGTCTCATAATCTTCACACTTTTGTACTCCTCCACTTTCGAGTTCATCAGCATCCACAGTTTTAAAGTTCTGTCAGAACCATTGTCCCTTGAATTATTATTGCCCAAATCTTTGGAATTACCTTCCTAAGCCACTCCTTTTTCATTCTGATTTAAACCTACATTTTTTCTTTCTTTATTGGGGTTCTATCAAGTTTTATTTTAATAAAGCATCTGCAAAATGCCCTAAGATGTTTTTCTATAAGAGTGTCACCAAAGAAACCTACTATGTAAGAACGTGTAAAAAGGAATAAACTGTACATTTAAACTACTCTACTATTTAGGAAAATACATCTTATTTTCTTGACTCCTACCAATCATAGCTCTTGATTTACCCTATGGTTAAGTAGCCCACGAGGTCAAAAATTCCAGACTGTAAACTCTCAGGAGAATTTTTTCCTTATTTTATGATTAAATAGCTGACCCTTTAGCCTAAGATATAGTAATCCTGGTTATACTGTAGCCTTGTCATATCTGGAGAATCCAATCTGTCAAATCCCCTCAAAATCTTGTTTAATGAGATTACCTCATTGTTCTGATGTCCTGAGTTTAGACCTATTCAACACAATATTTCCTCATAGAACAATCCACATTCCAGGAATCAATCAAACATATTGCTGCTGCACTGTCTTCAAAGTATTGAACTATTGAAGATGCCCATTCTAAGCAAATGCCATTTGCCTGCGACTGGCCCACATCTCTCTGGATCCTTCCTATCTATGTTCCTGTCCAAATGTGTTTTAGATGTTGCTATTAGACCTGTCTCAATTTCATCTGGCAGCTCATTTCATGTGGTTGCCCCGCAGGCTTCCTGTGACATCCTTCTCTTCTCACCTTAAACCTAAGCCCTCTAGTTCTTGATTCCCCTACTTGAAAAATAGACTCTGCACATTCACCCTAGCTGTTCCCCTGTTCTCCAGAGATATTGCCTGACCTGCCGAGTTACTCCAACACTTTGTGTCTTGGTTTGATGGGTTCTATGTATAGTTTTATCATTTAAAAAAAGTCACAATCAAGCCAAGACACAAAGTGCTAGAGCAACTAAGCAGGAACCAGCATTTGCAGTTCCTTGTTTCTGCATTTTGACTGCTCCACTTCACGATCTCCTCAAACTATGCCTACTTTGAAGAAGTTCTCCTCGCTCCGACGGTAGTCAGTGAGACCCCTTCTCTATGTCCTCTCCCCCCTGATACCTGCTCTACCTAGTCTGCAGAAGGATCCAAATGTACAACCAAGCCAAATTCAAATAGGCAAAGGGAAAGATAGAGTGCGGAAAATAGTTCTCAGCATTAATAACCACCGCACAAGGATTTATTTTGTGTCTACCTTCGATTTAAACCAGCATCTGCAGTTCTTTCTTACGCATCATGATTTAAATGGATAATTAGCTCCATTGAACATATGGTGAAAGGTTGTAAACACCTTCGTGGAGATTCGGAGGCAACGGCTACTGTCAACTTGGTCTGGACTGTGGACCATCACCATGGCGCCCAGGCCGTCAGTCATTCTGACCCCACACAGCCTGTACTTCCGGGTTAGGAGCAGAGTCAACGCCAGGCGCTGAGACTGGCGACAGTATGGCGGACCGCGGAGGTAGGTTGCGATTGCTCCCCTTTCACACTCTGTATTTACGCGGAAAAGCTGCGGCGTTACCACTACCGGCCTCGATGGATGAAGGAACGAGCCTCCTCTCCCGCTTGATCACTGTCATTGAACACCGGCGTATTATTATTTAAAAATTGCAATGCTCATTAAATTGCTGTAACCAAATTTCCAACGAGAAGATCCATCAGAGATCCTTTAGGCGTAAAATTGTTATGAAATGATTAAATGTACAGTTGCACTAGTGGATGTAATGTTAAAATTATAAGAGATTATTTCTCCCATATTTTTGAAACAATTCAACATAATTTTGAAACAATTCAAAATTCATAGAAAACGCATCACAATAGACAATAGGTGCAGGAGGAGGCCATTCGGCCCTTCGAGCCAGCACCGCCATTCAATGTGATCATGGCTGATCATTCTCAATCAGTACCCCGTTCCTGCCTTCTCCCCATACCCCCTGACTCCGCTATCATTAAGAGCTCTATCTAGCTCTCTCTTGAATGCATTCAGAGAATTGGCCTCCACTGCCTTCTGAGGCAGAGAATTCCACAGATTCACAACTCTCTGACTGAAAAAGTTTTTCCTCATCTCCGTTCTAAATGGCCTACCCCTTATTCTTAAACTGTGGCCCCATGTTCTGGACTCCCCCAACTTTGGGAACATGTTTCCTGCCTCTAACGTGTTCAACCCCTTAATAATCTTATACGTTTCGATAAGGTCCCCTCTCATCCTTCTAAATTCCAGTGTATACAAGCTTAGTCGCTCCAGTCTTTCAACATATGACAGTCCCGCCATTCCGGGAATTAACCTAGTAAACCTACGCTGCACGCCCATAATAGCAAGAATATCCTTCCTCAAATTTGGAGACCAAAACTGCGCACAGTACTCCAGGTGCGGTCTCACTAGGGCCCTGTACAACTGCAGAAGGACCTCTTTGCTCCTATACTCAACTCCCCTTGTTATGAAGGTCAACATTCCATTGGCTTTCTTCACTGCCTGCTGTACCTGCATACTTCCTTTCAGTGACTGATGCACTAGGACACTCAGATCTCGTTGTACGTCCCCTTTTCCTAACTTGACACCATTCAGATAATACTCTGCCTTCCTATTCTTACCACCAAAGTGGATAACCTCACACTTATCCACATTAAACTGCATCTGCCATGCATCCGCCCACTCACACAACCTGTCCAAGTCACCCTGCAAGAATGGAAAGTAAAATGGGCAATAATGTATGCATGTTTATTATAGCCTATTATCAAAACTAATCGCTGATTAGAATCCTTTTATGCACGGAAAAGTTGTCGACTGTATGATGTTTTGTTTAAGGAAGAAATTGGGTCACATGAAAGCGTGCTTCCAGTGAATTTTCTTGAGACTATAATACCCTAGTTATCTCTAAATATCCTTTCTTTACATATTGAAACAAAGTTACCTGAAATTAAATTGCCTGATCTTATATTTTCCCAAGTCATCAAACCTATAGACCTTCTTAAATGGTTTTTTTTAACCACCAACTTGATTGAGACTTTCGAGCCCGAGTCTATCATAAAATATCGCATCTTTATGTGTTATGTGTTACAATTGTTCGTCTTTAATTCTCGCATCTTAATGAATCTACTTGATGGGAACATAAGACATATTCAACAACTGAAGTTGGATCATACCAAAGTTTGCAAAAACACAACATGAAACAGTGTATAATTCAGACATGTATAGATCAGATTTAAAACCAAAATTAGTGATTATTATTTAAATATGTTCCTAACAAATTGCATTTCTATAGTATAATTGGGGCAGTAAAACAGCACAAAGTACTTCACATAAGGAACAGTCAGATAAAAGCTGAATCTAAGCCAAAGAAATGGTTGTTCAACAGAGTAGCCTTGATTAAACAAGCGGACTTTTAAAGCTATTCCTGAAACAGTTTAGGATGAAATTTTAGACCACGCATCCCAGATGGCTAAAGGCATGACTCCCAATTATGTTTTAAAGGATATTTGGAGATGAATAAGATATATGGGAAAAGGTTGCAATAACTAATGTGGGATTATGTGCTAATGGAAATCAGAAGTAGCAAGAAGGGATTGCAAACAATGGTGGGAAGTTTATATTGGAGACCGGGAGCTAATGTAGCACAATGGGAATATTTGGGATGTTGGACTGAAATTTGTTAAACATGGTTACTCAGAGATGGCCAAATGAGCATCAAAATAGTCAAGCTTATAATGTTATTGATGTTCAAAGTGCAAGAAGTAGATATGTTTGAGAGGTATGGCATTGAAAGGTCACTGGGTTGTTGAGGCTGTGAATAACCGCATTAAAACCAGAACTGTGGCTAAGGAAGCAAATGGAATTGATAGCAAGAATACAAATTCATGGCTATGTTTCACAGTTCCACATTTACTATGAATGTTATGTCTGTGAATCTGTTAAATATTGTGCAATACCAGCATTATACTGTATTAAAGGCCAAATATTTTTCTACAAAAACAAATTACTGGAGTCAGGCAGTATGTGTGGAGAGAAATGAACAGATTACGTTTCGGGTTGTGATGCTATACAAACTGACAGAGTAGGGGAGAGAAACCTGGAGAAAAGATATGGGAGTGGGGCAAAGCCTGGCAAGTGATATCGGTGAAGTTAGGCGGGGGGTTGACTGATGGGTAGCATTGTAAAAAAAGACTAGACGTGTAATGGAGACAAAGGGGTGTCAGATAAAGAAAGAAGGGGAGGTGTGAAAAATAAAACTTTGTTTTTCCACAATGCTGAGTTCCTCGAGCATTTTCTTGTTCAGGATTCCAGCATTTGCAGTCCCTTGTGTCTGATGTAATTGTAGCGAGAGCAATCGGTTCAGCCCGAAATAAGGCTAGACGCCAGGTTAGTCCAGTCGGGATGGCTTTATTAACACAGCAAGCTGCCAGCACACATGTTCACTCTCCTCTCTCTCCACAACCCCTGCCCAGACCCCGTCAGTCTCAGTGCTGAGGGTTCGGCCAAGGAGTGGCCTAACTCTCAGGAGTCACCACAAGACCCCCCCCCCCCCGAACCGAAGGCACAAAATGAACCGGCGAATGAACGAGGCGGCGGACCTCATACGCACATCTACTCTCTCAGGGGCCAATGTAGGCACAGGCGGGAGCGGCCGAGATTGAGGACGCCCACGACGAAGAGGCTGGGCCACCTGCACCGGTTGACTGATGTCCAAATGGGTCGGCTTAAGGCGAGCCACTGACACAGTCTCACGCTGGCCCCCTATGTTCAAAACAAACGTGGTAGGCCCAAGCTGCAGCACCCGGAAAGGGCCCTCGTACGGCCGCTGCAGCGGCACTCGGTGAGCGTCACGACGCAGGAACACGTACAGACAGTCCTGGAGAACAGACGGGATATGGGGACGAATCACCCCATGGCGAGACATCGGGACAGGAGAGAGCATGCCCACCTTCTCACGGAGGTGCTGCAGCGTGGATGAGGGCGGCTCCTGTTGTCCGTGCGCCGAACGGAATGAAATCCCCCGGAACTGAGCGGAGAACCATACACTAGTTCCGGAGAGGAAGAAGCCAAGTCCTCCTCCGTGCCTGCGCAGCTGGGGCCCATTGATCTAATACTTATGTAAGATGGCCACTGGATCCGTGTGTGCGCAGAACAAACAGGTCTGCGCCTGTGCAGTTGGGGCATGTTGATCTAATATGTAAGATGGCCGCCGGATCCACGCGTGCGCAGTTGGGGGAGGGTTGCCGCTCGGAGAGGGGCGGGACCCGCTCGAGTTACGGGAGTGACGGCCAATGAGGGGGGGGGCTGAGGAGAGCTCTCCTGCTGCTGGCCGCCGCGATGGCCGCAAGGGGCCGGGGTGAGTGGCTCCCTCTCCCCTTTCCTCTTGCCCGTCCCCAGCCCTGGGGAAGACTCCCCGGCTGGCAACGGGTCCACGAGTTGTCAGTTGGGGGAGGGTTGCCGGGCCCGCAGGAGAGGTTTGGACCCAATGGGGGTTGCCGGGCCCGCAGGAGAGGTTTGCACGGAAGGTTGCCGGGCCCGCAAGAGAGGTTTGGACCCAACGGAGGTTGCCAGACCAGCAGGAGAGGTTTGGACCCAATGGGTCCACGCCCGGCTAGTATTAATTAAAACTGCTATATGACTTAATGGAATAGAGAATGTTATATTAAATTATCTTTAATTAAATTAACCTGAGTGTGTAAATTAATTTCTAATTTGGAAAAGCACCTCCTCCGATTATGCAGCATTCCTTCAGTGCTAAAGCAAAGCATGCATCCAGTCGAAACTAAATGCTCAACCTTATAACCTAATACCATTGAGCTAAGCTGAAACTTGAAATAGCGATTTGCTCAAAGCATTTATAGTCCTCTTCTTACCAATCCTCTCCTTTTAATAACTTTTGATGGTATGCTGTCAGAATTTTGCAATATCAGAGGTCATGACCCAGTCAACATATCCCAGGAACACACATCAACCAATGGTTCTGCGTAGCATTAGAAGCAAATAACTTTCCCTTTCCTTATCAAGGGATACTGAAACTGTTTTCTTATTATCGCTTAGCTCAATTAAGATAGATTTGCAGAGAGTTATGACCCATTGTGTGCATGCTAACAGAAGAAAAACAATCCAGTCTATCCACTTTAAGTAGACACAAAGTGCTGGAGTAAATCAGTGTGTCAGGCAGCAACTCTGGATCTCATGGATAGGCAATGGTTTGGGTCAGTATCCTTCTTCAGACCTAACTTTAGGTACTTGGTCCATAACTAATATGTCAAGTGTTCAGACAAGTACCTTCACCCTTTTTAAGCATTGTGTATTGGATTCCTGGCACCTCCTCAGTGGATACATTGTCTCATCAGTCCCCTAATCATTCTATCATCTAATTTAAATTTGAGGACCTTAATTATTAACCTGATAAATTAATCCAAATAAGGGATCACAGTGAATATATTAATATTCGGGAACCTCTGATTTTGGAGTGAAATAAATTTATCTTTGACATAATACTGGTGTGGAGAAGTAGAAAGATCTGCTACAGAATTGAAAGTGGAACCAAGTTATTAATTGCTCGTGACTTTAAACAAACTTTTAACTTTTCTTTCTTATACTTATGCTTTTTTGTAAGAACATGTGTGCTAGCTATATGGTAGAAAAATAAATTATTTTGTTCTGCTCTTTCTTTAGGCCAAAATAGTGATGATGAAACCTATGAGGTAGTAGATCTGAGGGAGTACTCAGGACAAAACGAGTGGTGGGGTCGTGTTTTCGGGCAGAGTTCTGGTCCAGTTGCAGAGAAATATTCTGTAGCTACTCAGTTAATGATGGGTGGTGTAACTGGCTGGTGAGTGTGAACAACATTGCAAGTTGTCAAACTTAACAAAGTCTCATCTACTGTTATAGTTTTCTTTCTCTTCCCCTGTATTTGTGCACTCGGGGAGCAAATTGAGAAAGAAAAGCTGTGGAATACATAAAGGCACGTAACTGCAGATGCTGGAATCTTGAGCAAAACACAAAGTGCAGGTGTAACTCGGCGGGTCAGGCACGATTGGCAGCGTTTCAGATTGGGATCCTTACTCAGACTCGGTCTGGACCCAAAACTTTGCCTGTTCATTCCCTCCACAGATGCTGCCTGATCCGCTGAGTTACTCCAGCACTTTGTGTTCAGCTTTGAAATACATAAATAGCTTTAGTGATAAATGGTTCATGAAAATTGGGTTATACAGATAAAAACCATGATAATTTTAATACAACATGACCAGGAGTTCTGATCAAGGATATGGGACGTGAGACACTGTTTCTCTTTGTACATATGTTGCTTGACCTGCTGAGCTTTTCCAACATTTCTGTTTTCATTTCAGACAATATCTGCAGTTTTATTTTGATTTTCATGATAATGATGGTTTACATTTAACTGCCATATATAAAAATGGGCTTGTATTTAAATTAAATTATCCTTGATTGCTCAGTAGATTAGGTTTTATAAATTATTTTTCTCATTTCAGTTTGATGTTATGCGATGAGATTATGCTGATTCTGTTACCTGTTATGGTCCTATATGAAAATAGTTTCATTAATCTGGATCTGTAGCATGTAAATTAATTTAAATGACATCAAATTGTACTAGAGTTCACCAAAGGCCATTACATACATCCCATACATTATTATGGGAAAGGGGGTGAGGTAGGAAGACTTGATAACATTTCTGTAAGAGATTTCTTCAATTTCCCATTGATTTTTATATTATTTTCTTTTTCATTTCAATTGCAATAGTTTTTAGCAATGCAGCTTAACTTTAAAAAAATGCTTTTGAAAGTTTATCTGCTAGTTTAGTTACTGTTAATGGGAGAGGTTACCCTATATATAAAAGCAAAATTGTTCCAGTTACTCTGAAGAAGTCATAGAGTAATACTGCAAGGAAGGTTGGCCCTTCAGCCCAACTCATCCATGCCGACCAAGATGCCCAGCTAAGCTAGTCCAATTTGGTCCATATCCTTTCCGATCCATATTATCTGCTCTTAACTCTACCTTTACTTCTACCTCTACTCAGCCTCCTTACCTAATCCTCATAAACCTAAGCCTCAGCACTTACTACAGCAGCCACTCATAACGGCTCCAAAATGACCACTCCATAAAAAAGTTACTTGTTCTTAAAAGAATACAATTCCAAGAGCGGTCTGCATTCTTTTCTACTGGAATGGATGTGGTAAATATCCGTTAGCCCGTAAGGGAATGCATTCGCATTGTTATTTTAACTCGTGAATGATTAGTGTCCTTGGTTTAGTTATACATGCCACATAAGTTATTTACTTAAGCCAAATGCTTGTATTATACATTATATAAATAAGAAGATTGTTGAACATCTTAGCTAATTTGGTAAAACTCTTTAATTTGGAAGAATAATTTTTCCATAAATTTTGATCCACTTGTAGGTTTGCCCAAGAAAATGATTGCAAGGGAGTGCATGTTTTTCCTGTTCGTTTGCATTGGCTGTAATGTCCTGTTCTTCCAGATCTAATGTATGAGATATAATTCCCTACACACAGCACAGGAAATGTATCTAAACATCTAAAGAACATTATCTGCTGTGATACTTCTGAGTTGATCAATAAGACCACAAATTTGAATACTTATTATAAACAGAAAACCTGCACAATTTCCTTGCAGCTCAGAGGTTCTTAATCAATCAATTAAGCACGTGGCTTTGAAGTCCCAAAAAGGGAATTGAATTGGCAGTTATTTTACACATATATTTCTGGTGACTTGAGATAAAACTTTAAGTGATACAGATTCACCTAACTAATTGTAATCGATGTTTTGAGCAGCAAATCAGCAGTGCAAAGTTTTGAATACCAACATGTAATTCCAATTTCAGCTGAACATTTAGCCTAACACCTCAAGTCAAGTCAACTTTATTTGTCACATATACAAGATGTGCAGTGAAATGAAAGTGGCATCAAGTGGTAGGGGTTCCCCATAATGGTGCTGGCTCTGGATCTGCACCTCCTGATGTATAGGTCCTGCAGGGGGGCGAGTGTAGTTCCCATAGTGTGTTCAGCCCAATGCATTACTCTCCGCAGAGCCTTCCTGTCCTGGGCAGAGCTATTCCCAAACCAGATTGTGATGTTTCCGGACACGATGCTTTCTACAGCCCCAGAGTAGAAGCACTGAAAGATCCTCAGAGAGACTCTGAATTTCCTCAACTGTCTGAGGAAACTGTCTGAGGCGCTGCCTTGCCTTACTCACCAGTGCGGCAATGTGTGTTGTCCATGTCAGATCCTCTGTGATGTGGACTCCCAGGTATTTAAAGCTGCTCACCCTATCCACAGTAATCCCATTTATCTCCAGTGGCATGGATTTTCTGTGCTTTCTCTCGCAATGGAAAATGAGAATTAAAATCGACATTTAACAAAAGTGACATTTGAGCCTAGGCTATATTAACAAATGTTCTGACTTGATTATGAATATGTAAATTTGAAAGGGGCCAGGAAACTAGAAAAAAAATTAAACTGGCAAAGATTGAAGGGCAGTGTTACTTTTGTCACGTCCAAAAATAAAATGTGGCTGATGCTAAACATTAGAAATAAAAACAAAAAATATAGGCAATACTCAGCATCTGCAAATGATGAAACAGAATTGATATTAAGGACTAAACCAAGTAATGTCTTATTTAAAAAAAACAAATTTACATTTGATGCTTTGGTTTTCTTAACATTCAGGTGTGCAGGCTTTGTATTTCAGAAGATTGGCAAGCTAGCAGCTACAGCCATTGGAGGTGGATTCCTTTTGATGCAGGTAAATCTTTTATGGATCTATCTCATTTTTGTGAATGTTGCAGGTGTAGAGCACAGCAGCCAAACCAGAGTAGTTTAAATAGAAATAAACATCTGGGATTTTGTTTTAGCTTTAAGTCTAAGACAGTACAACATTATGAGAGACCGTTTTCCATTTTCATTTAATGATTTGCTTCACAGGTTGAATGTTCATTTTCTCGTAAGCTTTATTGTTCCTGAATATATGTGGTAAGTGAAAGGAATGTGATATCCAGAAATGGCGTTGACCAACATTGGTGAGATTGAAGTTATAAATCTAATGCAAGTTTACATTTGCAGAAATCTTTGCAGCAGAAGAAGCGTTGTCCTGATGTGAATTTAGTTTATTCCAGTAGTGATTCAAAGCTACAAGTTCGTCAATCTCTCCTGATGCCAATAAATGATGTTAACAGAAGCAGCTTGGAGGTGTGCAGGAGTGAAGCATGGTATATGGTACTTAAAAGAACCGGATGGGAACCCCCTTAACTGTTAAAACAAGAAGGAGGATTAGCATATGTCAAAATACTACTATTAATGTTTTAATTAATGTACATATTTATGTTGAATTCTCAGATTTTAAGTATCATCTCCCCTTCCCCTTCTCTTTTTCCATTGCCTTCCCCCACCCATTTCTCCCACTACCTCTTCCCCCCCTCGCCCACCTATATCCCTCCCTTTAACTTTACATTTCACTCCTATTCTCTCATCTGACATCCTTTTGTTTCCTTTTCATCTCCAGTCTTTGTCAACCCATCTGCCAATCACCCCCCTTCACTGATCCACTGATCAGTTGAGAGGCTTTGTCCTGCCTCCACTTCTTTTCCAGCTCCCCCCCCCCTTCAACAATAAATCTGAAGAAGGGTCCCTACCCAAAACACTGCCTATCCATTTGCTCTACAGCTTCTGCCTGATCTGCTGAATTACTCCAGAACTTCGTTTTGTTCAAGAATCCACCATTTGCAGTTCCTCATGTCTGCCAATTAGTTTGTCTTTCAACTGATGCTAACCCCATGCCGATTGTTTTAAGTACTGGTTATGTTAAATTTCAAAACTGAAAAATAGAAATATTTTATCTGATATTCAAAATGGAACAATGGGAATTTTGTGTTTTTGCCAATAAAGAATATACTATCAACATCTTGGTTGAAGTTAGGGGAGTATAATAATAGATTAGACAAAAAGTGATAAGAAAGGGCTGTTAGAAAGAATGGCAATCCTTAAAGTCAGTAAATTACCTGGTTTGGATGACTCGCATCCTAGATTGCTGGGGGAATTTGGGGGTAAAGAATGCCAAAAAGCTTTCCATAATTTCCCAATGGCAAGTGTGACATCTGTGCAGAAAGAGTAAGGACAAGCCTTGTATTCTCAGACTGTTCTTCGTGGTTGGAAAGATTTTAAGAACAATAATCAGACTTGGGATACACAATCCCTTGGAATAGTTTTAAAGAACAACCACAATTTGTTGATGGCAACTTGTTTTTTACTAACTTGATTGAATTCATTATTGAGATAACAGAGAAGTATAATGACAGGAATGCAGTAGATGTCTTATATATGGGTTTTCAGATGGCATTTGACAAAATACAATGCAAAAACTGGTTAACAAAATGGAAGTCCATTGAATAAAGCAGCCAGTGACAGCATAGATTAAAAATTGGGTTAAGCACAGAAAACTCCTGCCTCTGGAGTTGGTACCAATGGTGCTGCATTTTTAATTCAAATAACTTGGATGCAGGTGTTGTAAGTAAAAATCCAAAATTTGCGAATGATGCCAGACCTGGAGTTGTAGTAAACAGTGAGGAGAATAATGAGAATAAACTGCAAGAGGATACAGGCTTGCATAATTGGCAGACATGCGAAGTATAAAAGTTAATGAAAAAGAGTGAAAAATGTAATATTTAGGTATAAAATCTAAATGATGCAGTTCTATAGCTTGTGCAGAAATAGAGGAATCTAAGCATATGTGCATAAATCTTTGAAAATGATTAGAAAATTCAACACGGCTGTTTGTAAACCAGAAAACAATCCCTGGGTTCATAAATAGAGCAATAAAGTATAAAACCTGAGAAGTTAGGTTAAACGTGTAGGAAGGAACTGCAGATGCTGGTTTACACCAAAGATGGTCACAAAATGATGGAGTAACTCATCGGGACAAGCAGCATCTCTGGAGAGAAGCAATAGGTGACGTTTCAGGTCAAGACCCTTCTTCAGACTGAGATTCAGGGGAGAGGGAAACTAGAGATATGGAAGGGTAAGGTGTGGAAATGACTGATCAAAGCAAATGCTGATCAAGGAAATGTAGAATGGTTCATTGTTGGCTGAGGGGAAGGTGACAACGAGGCATACAATCAAAATTAATCAGGAGGACAATGAAACTAATCGGAGAACTAGGATGGAGGAGGGATGGAGAGAGAGGGAAAGCAAGGGTCACTTGAAAATAGAGAAATCAGTATACCGCTGGGTTGCAAGCTGCCCAAGCAAAATATGATGTGCTGTTGAAACATTACATAACACTGGTTGAGTCAGAACTGGGGTATAGCATCCATATCCAGTCAACATACTCTAGTAATTGTAAATCTTTGAGGGAGCATTGAAAGGTACAGCACATAAGAAGGTCCATGTCCCTTCGGCCCATGTTTTCTGTGCCGAAATGATGCCTACTTGAACAAATCCCTTTTGTGAGGGTGCAGAAAATAATTAGTAATAGATGATTTAGAGTCAGAGAGTGATGGTGCGGAAACAGGCCCTTCGGCCTAACTTGCCCATACCGGCCAACATGTCCCAGCTACACTAGTCCCACCTGCCTGTGTTTGGTCCATATCCCTCCAAACTTGTCCTACCCATGTACCTGTCTATAACTGTTTCTTAAACGTTGGGATAGTTCCAGCCTCAACTAACTACTCTGGCAGCTTGTTCCATACACCCACCACCCTTTGTGTGAAAAAGTTACCCCTCAGATTCCTATGAAATCTTTTCCCCTTCACCTTGAATCTATGTCCTCTGGTCCTTGATTCCCCAACTCTGGGCAAGAGATTCTGTGCATTTACACGATTTATTCCTCTCATAATTTTATACAGCTTTATAAGATCGCCCCTCATACTCCTGCGCTCCAAGGAATAGAGACCCAGCCTACTCAACCTCTCCCTATAGCTCAGACCCTCTAATCCTGGCAACATCCTTGTAAATCTTCTCTGAACTCTTTCAAGCTTGACAATATCTTCCCTATAACATGGTGCCCAGAAATGAACACAGTACTCTAAATACAGTCTCACCAACGTCTTGTACAACTGCAACATTTACTCTCAACTTCTAAACTCAATACTCTGACTGATGAAGGCCAATGTGCCAAAAGCCTTTTTGACCACCTTATCTATCTGCGACTCGACCTTCAAGAAACCATGCATCTGCACTCCTAGATCCCTCTGCTCTACAACACTCCCCAGAGCCCTACCATTCACTGTGTAGGTCCTGCCCTTGTTAGACTTCCCAAAACCTTGCATTTCTCTGTATTAAATTTCATCAACCATTCCTCAGCCCACCTGGCCAATCGATCAAGATCCTGCTGCAATCTTTCACAACCATCTTCACTATCTGCAAAACGACCCACTTTTGTATCATCAACAAACCTGCTAATCTTGCCCTGTATGTTCTCATCCAAATCACTGATGTAGATGATAAACAGTAATGGACCCAGTACCGAACTCTTTGAGGCACATCGCTAGTCACAGGCCTCTAGTCCGAGAAGCAACCTTCCACCATCACCCTCTGCTTCCTTCCATGAAGCCAATTTGCTATCTATTCAGCTATGTCTCCTTGGATCTCATGCGATCTAACCTTCCAGAGCAGCCTACCATGCGGAACCTTGTTGAATGCCTTACTGAAATCCATGTATACGACATCTACAGCTCTGCTCTCATCGACCTTTTTGGTCACGGCTTCAAAAAACTTAATCAGATTTGTGAGACGCGACCTCCCACATACAAAACAATGCTGACTATCAGCCCTTGCCCATCCAAATGCCTGTATAACCTATCTTTTAGAATACTCTCTGGTAACTTTCCAACTACAGATGTTGAGCTCGCCGGCCTATAGTTCCCAGCATTTTCCCTGCAGCCCTTCTTGAATAGAGGTACAACATTTGCCACCCTCCAGTCTTCCAGCAGCTCTCCCATATTTAAGGATGACTCGTAAATTTCAATCGGGGCCCCACAATTTTCTCTCTAGTTTCCCACAATGTCCTCGGATATATCTGATCAGGCCCTGGAGATTTGTCTACCTTCATACATGATAATACCTTCAGTGCTTCTTCAACAATAACACTGACTGCTCTCAACACACTTCCATTGACTGCCCCAAGTTCCTCCGTCCTTCTGTCTTTCTCCTCGGTAAATACAGAGGAGAAATACTCATTGAGGACCTTGCCCATCTGAGGCTCCACACAGAGGTGACCGCTTTGATACCTGAGAGGTCCCACTCTCTTGTTACCCTTTTCCACCTTATGTATTTATACCTTGAATCATTTTATCACCCCTGAACCCCATAATTGTATACAGACCCAGTCTGAAGAAGGGTCTCGACCTGAAACATCACCACCGCCTCCGACTCAGTCTGAAGGATCTTGATCCGAATCGTCACCCCCCCCCACCCCACCGACTCTCAATCTGAAGAAGGGTGTCAACCCGAAAAGTCACCTATTCCTTTTCCCCAGAGATGCTGTCTGACCTGCTGAGTTACTCCAGCTGTTAGTGTCTATTTTTTATTTAAACCAGCATCTGCAGTTCCTTCCTACAGAACCCACATTGAGAACCTTTCAACAGGAACAGGATAGATGAAGGGAGGTTTTTTTCTGATCAGTTGATTGGTTGATGGAGCAAAGAAACTATAGTATGATAGCACATAAAAGCAAGAAGACTTTGAGGTAGATATGTTATTCATATTTTATTTAGGACTTAGATTAGATTTTGAGAGAACTTTTTAAGGAAAAGTAACGTAACAGACATTAATACAACTTGAGCTTTAACTTAATTTGCATTAAGTAATATTGATTAATCATTTGAAGCTGTGCAAAACACATCATTTTCTGTAGGCAACCTGATTTTTGCACAATTGTATGACACCATCGTAGCAAGTCTGGTGTAAAGTCTATGGACCATGGTTAAAAATAAAGGATTTCTTCAATCTTTGATCAATAATGTCTATTTTTTCTTCAGGTTGCAAATCACACTGGCTATATTAAAGTGGATTGGAAAAGGGTAGAAAAAGATGTAAATAAAGCCAAACGACAATTGAGGAAAAAAGCAAACAAAGCTGCTCCTGAAATCAACACCTTTATTGAAGAGGTGAGGGAAATTGGTGTCAATTAGTTTTCTGAACAAGTGGTCCTTTAGCTGAATTTCACAGCAACCCCTCCTGCATCCAATTGCCACATTTTCCTCCATGTAATATATTGATTCCACCATGTTCCGGCCTTCTTATCAATGCCACAAATGAGATTGGTCGATATACAAAGAGCAAGGGTTGAACCCAAAACCTTTTCTTTCCAGTTCCTACATCCCCTAAACTGAAAACGTCAAACTCTTAATAAAACACTCATTAATTTGCTACATTTGGTCAATAGGCTTTATTCCACAGAGAGGTCCAGGTGGTCATTTAACCAGTAGTTTTGGGGTTAAAAAAAACTGCATTGTCAAGGATTAGAAATCTCTTATCTACATATTGTAAATCCAGTTTAAATGCATATTTGTTTTCCTCTCTTTTCCTCCCTCAAACCAAATGATTTATTTCTTGCAATTGTGAGTTGACCTCCCTGTTGCTGAGGGTGGCAATACTCATGAAGCATTTCTCCATGTTAAATGCTTTGTTCTCCACTGTCATTCTCAATGAGATATGAAAGGATTTGATACCTATCTTTTTGATTAAGGGATCTTGTTTCATTAAGGGATCTTGTTTCATTCTCTAGCCTGTCCATTTTGATGTTTGATATGAAACCTCTTAATCAAATCTCATTCTGAGATTTGCCATGCTGGAGAAATAACAATTAGAGAATTTAGGTATGAGGGATAATGATTGTACAGATTATGGCAACATATTACAAATAAGCCAAAGCAGGACACTTAGTTTTGGACTCTGTATTGGTTAGCCTGCAAGTCACGTCAACCACATGCCTTGGGTTGTAGGCTACCCAAGTGGAATATGAGGTGCTGTTCCTCCCGTTTGGGTGTGGCCTCACTTTGGCAATGGGGGAGGTCAAGGGCAGCCAGGTCGGTATATGGATTTGGAACGGGGAATTCATGTGGCTAGCAACCGGGAGCTCCTATTGGCCTTGAGGGCAAGTGTTCAGTGGTTGCCTGATGTACATATGATCTCACCAATGTACAGGAGACCATAGCGAGAGCACTGAATGCAATAGACTAGGCTGGAGGAGGTAACAACCCCCTCCCCACCGTCTCATTCTGATTAATCCAAGTCCTCTCATGTACATCTTTCTTTCCACTCTCCACATCCCCCATTACCAAGTTCCTTTCCTCTCCTTCTTCTGCTCATCACACACCCCTACCTCCCCCTGATCTCCTATTTCCCATCTGCCCACCATCCCTTACTCTGGTTCCGCATTTCACTATCCACCTTCCTTTCCTACCAGATTCCACCATCTGCAGACCTTTGTACAATATTCGTAATTTTACTATTCTAACTCCAACATTTTCTCCACCCATAACTTCATAGGTTCTAAGAATTAGGCCGTTCGGCCCATCGTCTACTATGCCATTTAATCATGGCTGATCTATCCCTTTCAACCTGGTCCACCTGTCTTCTCCCCATAACCCCTGACACCCATACTAATCAAGAATCTGTCAATCTCCAATTTAAAACTATTCATTGACTTGGCCTCCACAGCCGCCTGTGGCAATGAATTCCACAGATTCACCACCCGACCAAAGACCAATACCCAACACCAAGAAACTACATATTTTGGATCTTTATATAGAATTTTCACCAGTTTGAGCACCATTTTAAGAGTGTACCTTTTGATATAGTGGAAACGTATTTATAATGTTTCGTTAAATCCATAGCTCTGGGTATCTTAAACACTAAGCATAATCTAATAAACATCTAGTTTTATCAGCATATGCTTTTCCTGACCGATGCAACATTAAAATTGAAAATCATTTCCTTAAATATCATAAAACAGTTGTAATATTGCAATATTATTTAAAGTAAAATCTTTCGAAATTAAATATCTTGAATGTTGATTTTTTTCCCACCCACAGTCAGCTGAATTTGTAAAGAAGAATATCGTGCTAACAAGTGGTTTTGTTGGAGGCTTTTTATTGGGACTGGCTTCCTAGGAATTTCTGACAATGCAGACACAGTGACACAGTTTGCTCCTGAAAAGATACTGCATCGAATCAACAATACGAGCAGATCAGTATTGCAGCATTGCAGTATTGCAGCACATTAGAAAGTTCCAATCACTCAACTAAATATTAAAAGGACAAAAATAATTATCCTGTACTTGTAATTTTAATTCATCGTAAGAAGGCTTTAATTTTTGAGTTTTAGATTGTATATTTTTCTTGTTATCAGTTCATGCTGTAAAACTTTTTTGCAAGCCACAAATGTTGTACATTCTGTTGTTTAGACTTTTTACATAGTATTTAAGAAGAGATCTAATTTATATATAAATGGCTTATTATGACCATCTCTGATTTAGTCTGAGGTGATATATCTATATATAAAGCAATTCAATTATTTTTTCTTATTATTGATTAAAACCTACTTTAGATTTCACAAATGATTATAAAGTTGGTAAAACAAAAATAACCTAGAAAATGTGTTTAGATTTCTACCCATTCTATCTAACCAGTTCTGTTTTGAAATGCTCTTAAGAAAAACATAGTTAAGGTTTGTTACTACTCAAACTTGTGTTAAATACCAGTTCAAAAAATTCATTTAATTGGTTGTACGTGTTAGTAGCCATTGTTGCAGTTTTAATGGACAGTGTTTGTTTCATCCACCTGACTTAAATTAATCAGAGCAAATTATTTTTAATTTAATGGCTATACTGCAGGATTGTACACAATAAATAGTCTTTCCCAACAATATAACCAATCATGCAAAATAACTTGGGAAGGAATCAATCACTATAGTTTGGACTTGCCAGAGGACTTAAATTGTCATTCCTAATCTTTTATTTCCACAAAATGCAAACGGCACTATTTGAAGAAAATCAGAGAAGTTCTGTCATCAGAGAAAATCAGAGGTGTCCTGGGCATTTAAAATTATTTGCTTGTAAAGATTGCGTACAAAACAGTATTTAGATTTTAAAAATTATTTGTTCTAAGACATTACAGAACGTTGACACCATCACATACATTATTTATACACAAGATTATATTTAGGTGATTCTTACAACTCCATTTGTATAAGGAATTGGAACTTGATTCAAAGTGAATTTTATAAATTTCCAACAACTACAGACTGTATAGTTAAAAGAGAACAACTGGTCTGAAGAAGGGTCTCGACCCGAAACGTCATCTATTCCTTCTCTCCAGAGATGCTGCCTGTCCCGCCGAGTTACTCCAGCTTTATTTATCTATACTACAAAGTACAATTGTTTGGTAGTAAACTTCCAAAACGAATATGCAATTTTTCAAACAAATTATGAAATGCTACAGTTTCAGAGGAAGTAAAAGGAGTCTACATATGGCTTGGGAAATAAACCTGTAAATGGGATAGAAGCACAGTAACTTTTAGGCTCAGATGCACAAGTCACTAATGGAACAAAACAAATCAGAGTAGAGGTGTTAATTTCTAGAGAGTTAGGAATGAAACGATCAAGTTAAATATAAAAGCAATAACTCGTTCTGGTTATTATCAAGAGGGATACGGGATACAGAGAGAGACACTTGGGGTATGAACAAGATGCATTTATTTCCTTGCATTTAAAAGAGACAATGTTGTTCCTTTGTTCAAGAGAGGCAATAGGGACAAACCAGGATATTACAGACCGACAAGCCTTGCATCTGTGGTAGGGAAATTGCTGGAGAAAATTCTGAGGGATAAAACTTACATCTGGAAAAGCATGGACATTAGGGATAGTCAGCATAGCTTTGGGGGAGTCTATGTCTTACAAACTTGAGTAATTTATTTTTGAGGAGGTGACAAAGATAATGATGGGAGTAGGGCAGTGAATGGTTGCCTCTATGGACTTCAGTACATCATTTTACAAGGTCCACATTGTAAATTGATCCAGAATTATGCATGACTGGTTAGCACATAAAAGCTTTTCATTGTACCTCGGTACACATGACAATAAACTAAACTAAACTCAAAGTATTAAGGACCGTGGGATCTGTGGAGACTCAGTGGATTGGATTCAAAATTGACTTGGTCATAAAAGTCAAAGAATAGTGGTAGAGGTGTGTTATTCCGGGTCTGTGACCACTGGTGTTCTGAGGGGACCTCTGTGATATATGTAAATGAGTTGGACAACAATATAGAGCTGATTTGAACGTTTGCAGATGACATGAAAATTGGCAGTCATGGGTCAAGAGGATGGTTATCAAATGATTCAGTAATTTAGAGACCTGTTGGGAAATGGTAGATGGACTTTAATCCAGACAAATATGAAGTGTTTCACTTTGGGAGGCCAAAAGAAAGTGGCAAATTTACAGTAAATGTAAGTCCCTTACGAACATTGATGTAGAGAGGGATCTTAGAGTGCAAGTCTGTCGCTACCTAAAAGTGGCAACTCGAGTAGAGTGGTAAAGATGTCACACAACATACTTGCCTTTATCTGTTAGGATATTGAATATAAAAGTTGGCAAGTTATGTTGCAGCTGTAAAAAACTTTGGTTAAAACATTTTTGAAGTTCGCAGGAAACATTACAGGAAGGATGTGGCAGCTTTGGAGAGGTTGCAGAAGAGGTTCACTGGGACTTTGCCTCAATTATATTGGTTTACCTGGATGTTATCTGGATTAGTTACAAGGAGAGATTGGATAAACTTGGATTATTTTCTCTGGAGCATCAGATGTTGACGAGCAACCTGATAGATGTTTATAAAATTATGACATCAGTGGATAAAGTGGATGGTCTGAGTCTTTTTCCCAAGATAGAAATGTCAAATACTAGATAGCATAGATTTAATGTGAGAGGAAAGTGTAAAGATTTGCGAAGTAGATTTTTTTCCATGGTGAGTGGTAGGTGACTGGAGGATGCTGCCTGGGAAGGTGGTGGAAATATAATAGCAACATTTAAGAGGTTAACAGCACATGAACAAAGACAGGGGATAGAGGAATATAGATCACTAGACCAAGTCGACCCGTTGGCCCCAAACCTCTCCTTGGTGCAGCAACCTCTCCTCCCCCCCCCCCTCCTCCTTCCTCACTCCCCCTCCTTCCTCCACTCCCCCCCTTCGCCTCTCCCCCACTCCATCCCCCTCAATCTCCTTATCCTCCCTCCCTAGGAGATAGATTGAAACGTTAAAATGTGAATAACTTTAAAAATATAACACAGATTTCAATGAAACTTCTTCCATTAGCATCAAAGGGACGACAGTGAGTAAGGTGGGCCTAAAATTGTCGCGCTACCGTGTACCGTTTTGGCTGTAGTTCAGGAACAAACGAGAGTTTTAGTATATAGATGTGCATGCAGATGGGTTTAGTTTAAATTTGCATCATGGCAACTTGGTCCGAAGTGCCTGTTCCTGTGCTATATTGTTCTATTGAGAACAAATTAAAGACATACATGTTTTGGTGCCACAGAAAGGGAAGAATTAAGGAACATCAGTGGATGAGTTCATTCAGGATGCTTATGTAATTTCAATAGATTGCAATGGAAAACCATAGAGTTTATCAGAAGGGAAATACTCAGTGGTTTATACCAGATTTCATTGTTGTCAAATTACCAGCCCTTGTGCAAATCTAGAATAATTAAATGCAAGGTCTTACAGGTTCTACAGCTATGTAAAAACAATTATTTTTTCTAAATAGAGGAAGCATTGTTGCACCAGTGGGGGTAGTAAAATAGGGAATGCAGCATTTTAAGATGTAATACACCTCAATGGTAGAATGAGAGACAACAGTTTTTCTTGAGACAATGAACAAATAATAATGGAGCTCCCAGAATTTCTCTTTTGCATAAGTTTTATTAGAGGAGATGTTGCCGAGGAAAGTAAATTTTTTCAGTATGGATAGCTTTCCTCCCAAAAGAGCTGAAGTACAGTAAGCAGAGTAGATGATGACCAATGATGCTAATCCTATATATCCAGTGTATCATTCACAACAGCATTCAAGGCTGCAATGAAATGTTGCTGCAGTAAGGAACACACTAATGTCCACTTAAAGGGAAAAACGTTATTGTACAATAGATCATGGTGCCCAGAGAACTGCACTGCATTTGCAATACATCTTGAACCCAAGAATCCTACAATTCCCTTTGTATACCTCCCTCCTACTGAAGCTGTACTACCAGCTTGCATTTCTTTCAATTTAACACTTTTACTCACCAGTTCAAAATATGAGGCAAAATATGAGCTGATACACATTTACTAGAATTCAGACTAAGGAATGGTTCTCATCCATTTTTCCTTCTTCCTAGTTCTAAACAATCAATCAGCAACACCTGTGTCCCGTGCAACAGCACCACTTTGGCTATGTACTATATACGTAGTAATTTACTACACATTTGAATTTGAAGAAGTCTCGACCCGAAAAGTCACACATTCCTTCTCTCCAGAGGCGCTGCCTGTCCCACTGAGTTACTCCAGCATTTTACATAGAAAATACATAGAAAATAAGTGCAGGAGTAGGCCATTTAGCCCTTTGAGTAAGCACCACCATTCAATGTGATCATGGCTGATCATCCACAATCAGTACCCCGATCCTGCCTTCTCCCCATATCCCTTGATTCCGCTAGCCTTAAGAGCTCTATCTAACTCTCTTTTGAATGCATCCAGTGAATCGGCCTTCACTGCCTTCTGAGGCAGAGAATTCCACAAATTCACAACTCTCTGGGAGAAAAAGTTTTTCCTCATCTCAGTTCTAAATGGCCCACCCCATATTCTTAAACTGGCCCCTGGTTCTGGACTTCCCCAACATCAGGAGCATGTTTGCTGCACCTAGCGTGTCCAATCCCTTAATAATTTTATATGTTTCAATAAGATCCCCCTCTTATCCTTCTAAATTCGAGTGAAGGCAAGTCCAGTCGTTCCATTCTTTCATCATATGACAGTCCCGCCATCCCGGAAATTAACCTCGTGATCCTACGCTGCACTCCCTCAATAGCAAGAATGTCCTTCCTCAAATCAGGAGACCAAAACTGCCCACAATACCCCAGGTGCAGTCTCACCAGGGCCCTGTACAACTGCAGAAGGGACCTCTTTGCTCCTGTACTCAAATCCTCTTGTTATGAAGGTCAACATGCCATTAACTTTCTTCACTGCCTTCTGTACCCATGCTTATACCTCCCCCCTCGACTCCATCCAAGGACCCAAACAGTCTTTCCAGGTTGGGCCCAAACCTCTCCTGCATTGGTGCAGCACCCTCTTCTGATCTTGTTTATGATCTTGGTGGGAATTCCATAATGGTCCATTAGGCACCATAGTGTTGTCCTGTCTAAGCTGTCAAACGCTTTCTCAAAGTCGATGAAGTTGATGTACAGGGACGTGTTCCATTCAATAGACTGTTCAATAATGATGCGTAGTGTTGCTATATGGTCTGTGCATGAGCGATCCTTCCTGAATCCTGCTTGCTGGTCCCGTAGCCTCTCGTCTACAGCTTCCCGAAGATGATTGAGAATGACCCGGTTGAGAATTTTACTGGGTACAGAAAGTAGTGTGACCCTCGGTAGTTGTTACATTTTCTTAGGTCACCTTTTTTTGGCAGTTTCACAATGTGTCCCTCTGCCCATTCTGTGGGTGTCTTTTCTTCTTCCCAAATTCTCCCAAAGAAGCCGTTGAGCATGTTTGTTAATGAGTCTATATCTACTTTAAGGGCTTCAGGTGGAATATTGTCAGGGCCATCAGCCTTGCCAGTTTTCAATTGCTTGATTGCAGCCTTTATTTCTGATTTTGTTGGTCTGTCACACTTAATATGTAGTGGTATCCTGGTTTTGGGAATATGTGGCTGCACTGCCGGTGGTGCCCTGTTTAAGATTTCTTCGGAATGCTCTACCCATTTGTTGAGCTGCGCCTCCTGGGTTGAAAGCAGTTGGCCGTTCTTGTCTAATTGGTTTATTACTGTGCAGGTATGTCCCGGACAATTTCCTTGTGATGGTATATAACTCCCTCATATTCCTTTGAGTCGCCGCAATTTCTACCTCCTTGGCCATCCTCTCCACCAGTGTTCTCTTGTCCCTACTGATGTTCTTTCGCACTTCTTTGTGGCATCTGTTGTACTCCTTTTGGGCCAAAGCCTTTTCAGCTCTTGTTCTTGAGTTGTTCACCTTCTCTTTGAACTTTCTCCTCTGTTGGATTGTGTTGAGGGTTTCTGGTGTTTTCCACTCCTTGTGCTTTTGGGTCCTTCTCCCTAGGGCCTCCTCACAGGTTGAGCTCCAAGCAGCTTTTAGGTGTTCCCACTCCTCATTTATTGTCCATCCTTCCTTCCTCCTCAGCTGTAGCTCTGTATTTTCCCTTGAGAGGATATCCTTGAACTTCTCACCACTTGAGCACTGCTGAGGTATTCAGTGTTGTATTTCGCTCTTTGGCTTTTGGCCCGGTGGTGTCTCCTCAGCCTTAGCTTGAATTTCCCTACCAGGAGGTGGTGGTCTGAAGCAGCATCTGCTCCTCTTCTTGTTCTGACATCTTCCATGGACCTTCTGAACTTTTTACAGATACAAATATGGTCAATTTGATTTTCTGTGACATGATCTGGTGACACCCAAGTTGTTTTGTGGATTGTTTTATGGGGGAATACATTTCCTCCAATCATTAGGTTATTGTTAACACAGGTCTCAGCAAACATCTCGCCATTTTCATTCATTTTCCCCACTTCATGTTTTCCCCATTGCTGCCTCATATCCCTCGTTTTGGTCTCCAATCTTGGCGTTGAAGTCACCCATTAGGATAATGAGATCTCTGGCTCCAATACTACCAAGTAGGTGGTTCAAGCCGTTATAGAACCTGTCTTTGACCTCCTCTTCTGCATTGTTGGTGGGTGCATAACATTGGATTGTGTGGGCTTTCACTCTTGTTGGTTTTGAAGGTTGTGGAGATGAGGTAGGAGCTGATGGGTTTCCATGCCGTTAAAGCCTTTCTAGTGTCCTTCGTCATCATTATGGCCACTCACTCTGTATGTTTTGCCCTCTCATCTTCCTTTCTGGAGTAGATAATGGACTGCTAACTGGCCAATTTGATCTCCCCTGACTGTGTCCATCTTGTTTCTGCCAAGCCCAGGACTGAGAGATTGTAGCGCAACATTTCATTGGCGACAGTGGCAGCCTTGCCAGCCTGGAACATGGTTCGGATGTTCCATGTCCCCACAAGGATGGATTTCTTTGGCATCAAAAGGTGTGTCAGCTTCCCAGCGCCCTTGCGGGTTTGGCTGGGAAGCGTCATGTTCCCCGTCGCTGGGGCACCTTCTTCAACCAAATGTGTAATTTGGTTTTCATTCGTCAAAGTTTCTATAACTCACACTTTTTTCCAGGGTGGGGTAGTTAACCCCATGCCCAACCCCCAACTTGGAAGACCAGGGACTGCTTCGTCTGCCTCCTCACCCATGACCTGTCCGGTTTGGTTGAACCTACCAGGGATATAAAACCCCATCCGGCATAGCTCACAGGATCACTGGAGTGTGCAAGCCTCTCCACCACATTAAGGTTACAGTCCAGGAGAAGGCCAACTCCACACAAACATCGCTTGAGTTCATGATTGAACTTGGATGGTAGAAGTCACAAGACAGTTACACTACCTGCGGCATTACTGTGTCATCCTCAAGTACTTTAGACCCTGCAAGCACCAGTTCAGATACATCCCCACAGGGTAAATAAATAGAAAGAACTCAGATGCTGCAATCCTCAACCAAGGACAAATCAATTCACAACTGCACCAAAACCTATTTCATGCTGAAGAAATTAGAAAAAATATGAAGAAAATGGGGTTATTACCAGACAATCTGTTCAGAAGAATGGGAACATTTAAGCCAGATGAGAAACAAAGACAAAGAAAAATAGGCTTTGAGCCAGCACCGCCATTCAATATGATCATGGCTGATCATCAAAAATCAGTACCCCGTTCCTGCTTTTTCTCCATTGATTCCTTTAGCCCCAAGAGCTAAATCTAATTCTCTCTTTAAAACATCCAGTAAATTGGCCTCCTCTGCCTTCTGTGGCAGAGAATTCCACAGATTCACAACTCTCTGGGTGAAGAAGTTTTTCCTCATTTCAGTCCTAAATGGCCTACCCCTTATTCTTAAATTGTGACCTCTGGTTCTGGACTCCCCCAACATCGGGAACATTTTCCCTGCATCTAGCCTATCCAATCCTTTAAGAATTTTACATGTTTCTATAAGATCCCCTCTCATCCTTTTAAATTCCAATGAATATAAGCCCAGTCTGTAACGGACCGCAGGTAGACCCAAATGCAGCACACGGAACCAAGGAAATAGTTTTAGAAAGAGCTTTATTTCTACCTGCTCGTGGTCGAGGACAGAAGACTGAGGCGTTCACCAGGGCGACGAAGAGCATGAAGGTCCGGAGCAGGCAGGGTCGGCAACGGGAAATCAGTCCGAGAGAATGCTGGAGAGTCTTGCATCAGGGCTAAGAACAATCTGGCAAAGAGTGTGTGTGCAGGAGGGGCTTATATGCTAGCTTGATTGGTGATCTGGAGCAGGTGAGTGAACAGGTGAGGGGAGTTGGCTTAACGTGGTGGGCGTGGCTGGCAGGTGAGTGAACGGGACAGACTGTGACACAGTCGACCCATTCTTTCATCATATGTCAGTCCCACCATCCTGGGAAGTAACCTGGTGAACCTACGCTGCACTCCCTCAAAAGCAATAATGTCCTTCCTTAAATTAGGAGACCAAAATTGCACACAATGCTCCAGGTGCGGTCTCATCAGGGCCTTGCACAACTGCAGTCGGACCTCCTAAGGTCCTATTTTAGGTCCTGACCTCCTAAACTCAAATCCTCTCGCAATGAAGGCCAACATGCCATTAGCTTTCTTCATTGCCTGCTGTATCTGTATGCTTACTTTCAGTGACTGATGTACAAGCACACCCAGGTCTCGTTGCACCTCAGCTTTTCCTAATCTGACACCATTCAGATAATAATCTGCCTTCCTGTTCTTGCCACTAAAGTGGATAACCTCACACTTATCCACATTAAACTGCATCAGCCATGATCACATTGAATGGTGGTGCTGGCTCGAAGGGCCAAATGGCCTATTCCTGCACCTATTGTCCATTGATAACTTCATATTTATCCACACTATTCTGCATCAGCCATGCATCTGCCCACTCACCCAATCTATCCAAGTCATCCTGCAGCCTCATAGCATCCTCATCGCAGCTCACACTGCAACCCAGCTTTCTGTCATCCGTAAACTTGGAGATGTCACATTTAATTCCCTTCTCTAAATCGTTGATATATATTGTAAATAACTGGGGTCCCAGCACCGAGCTTTGGGGCACCCCACCAGTCACTGCCTGCCATTCTGGAAAGGACCAGTTAATTCCTACTCTTTGCTTCCTGTCTGTCAACCAGTCAATACCCTACCCCCAGTACCATGTGCTCCAATTTTGCACATTAATCTCTTGTGTGGAACCTTGTCAAAGTCTTTTTGAAAGTCCAGATACACCACATCCACGAGCTCTCCTTTAACCATTCTACTTGTTACATCCTCAAAAAAATCCAGAAGATTAGTCAAGCATGATTTCCCCTTCATAAATCCATGTTGAGTTTGACCTATCCTGTCACAGCTTTCCAAAAGCGCTGCTATAACATCTTTAACAATCGACTCAAGCATCTTCCCCACTACTGATGTAAGGCTAACTGGTCTATAATTCCCCGTTTCCTCTCTCCCTCCTTTCTGGAGTGGTGCCCATGAAACTGCACTAAACACTATCTGCATACTACAAAATAAGATACGTGTAAGATACGTGTTATCCCTCCTTCCCAGTTATGAAAATCCAAGGGTCTTGAATGCAAAATGAAACTCTGTTGCTCTTTGCACAGATGCTGCTGACCAGCACTCTGTGTTTTGCTCAGGGATCCAGTGACTGCAGTTCCTTGTGTCTTCAAAAGATTGCAATCATTGCCGACAATCAAAACCCCACCACTCGTTCATTCTTCCTTTCAGACACAGGTGCAGTTTCAACTGGACTAAAGCACCTATGCGACACAAGGAACTGTAGATGCGGGTTTACTAAATAAAAATACACAGTGCTGGGAGCAACTCAGCGGGTCAGGCAGCATCCTTCGACAAACACAGCGGGTCCTTCGACAAACACATCACAAAGACAGCCTTCTTCCACCTCAAAAACATTGCCCGTCTCCGTCCATCCCTCTCCTCCACAGCTGCAGAAACCCTCATCCACGCCTTCATCACCTCCCGTCTGGACTACTGCAACAGCCTCCTCTATGGCGCACCCTCAAAAATCATCAATAAACTTCAATACATTCAAAACTCCGCTGCCCGTCTACTCACACACACCTCGATCCGTGACCATATCACCCCCGTCCTTTATAAACTCCACTGGCTCCCCATCCCCCAGAGAATCCAGTACAAAATCCTCCTCATAACCTACAAAGCCCTCCATAACCTGGCCCCATCCTACCTGACCGACCTCCTCCACAGGCACACTCCCACCTGCACCCTCCGCTCTGCCGCTGCCAATCTCCTATCCCCCCACATCCGGACTAAACTCAGATCCTGGGGGGACAGGGCTTTCTCCATCGCTGCTCCCACCCTATGGAACTCACTACCCCAAACCGTTAGAGACTCCCCCACACTCACCACATTCAAAACATCGCTGAAGTCTCACCTGTTCAGTACTGCCTTCAACCACTGAAGGTCACCTCACCTACTGTCTCCTTTCTCTGTTCATTTATTTACTTATTTATCTATTTATTAATTTCCCTATGTTCTCAAAATCTCTGTAAAGCGTCTTTGAGTATATGAAAAGCGCTATATAAATAAAATGTATTATTATTATTATTATATCTCTGGAGAACATGGATAGGTTTCAGGTTGGGTCTGAAGAAGGGTCACTATCCTTGCTCTCCAGAGATGTTGCCTGACCCCATGAGTTACTCCAAATTCACTTTGTTTGTTTTCTTATGCACCTATTCAATTCAAACTATTGATTGGTATCCTCTTTACTGGAAAGATTGCCCGATGACGTGCTGTGAGAGTGTGCTTCCCACAATGTACCATTTGTGCCCATTTTCTAGTCCTACCTTCTGGTATTACATCATTGGCTTTCTCACTTTCTTTAAGATTCTCCCTTTCATCACTGATCCCTGTTATTCAAAGTGTCTTTTCTCTAGCTATACCTCGAGGGGTGTTTCTAATATTAGGAAAGTGAATAAACTTGAGTTTTGTTCCTCTTCACAAGAGGGAAGGCGGGAAGAAGCCTCAGGACCATGACCGTCTCAACATGGCTGCCGAACCAGACCGTCTTCTTCAACGGAATCGCTCGGGAGTTGATATTTAAACACAAGAAGGCAAATGGGAGGTGGAGAAAAAAAAGTTGAAAATTCAGAGTTTTGTAAAATGATTTTACTTTAAAAAGGTCTGCGCTGCAACGGCGGCCTGTTTGTTTCCTTGGCAACGCGGCCGCCCGCTCTCTGGGGACGTCAGCGTAACCGAGGCAACGAATGGTGGAGCTGAACAACACTCACACAGTCCACAGCAACTTCTTCAGTGGCAACATGACTTTACCACTCTTACCCGGGAATTCCTTCAACAGGAATGTGAGTAACAAATGCTAACAATATGCTTACTTTACAATCCACTTTCTCCTTTAAAATTATTTGTTAAAACAACAGGAAACTGTGACAAACCCTGACTATCAGGTTCAATAATAAACACAAAGTGCTGGAGCAACTCAGCGAGTCAGGCAGCATCTCTGGAGAACGTAGATAGGTGACGTTTTGGGTCGGGACACTTCTTCAAACTAAGCTTGACCCACTGAGTTACTTTGAGTCTTTTTGTAAACCAGAATCTGCAGCTCGTTGTTTCTACATTTTGACTGCTCCACTGTGAAATCTCCTCATTGAAGTTCTCCTCTCTCCGACGGGAGTGCTAAGAGACCCTCACTCACTGCTCCCCCTCTGTGATTCCGGCTGCTCTCCTGCTCTGCGCAGTCTTCAGTCTGAAGAAGGGTCTCGACCCGAAACGTCACCCATTCCTTCTCTCCTGAGATGCTGCCTGACCTGCTGAGTTACTCCAGCATTTTGTGAAAAAGAGTCCTGACTAGAAACATTTTTAGTTTTAGAGATTCAGCATGAAAACGGGCCCTTCAGCCCACTGAGTCCACACCAACCAACGATCACCCATACACTAGTTCTATGTTATCCCAGTTTCACATCCAACACACTCGGGGCATTTTTTTACAGAGGCCAATTATTCTACAGACTTGCAAGTCTTTGGAATGTGGGAGCAAATCAGAACACACAGAGAAAACATCATAAGGTACAGGGAGAATATGCAAACTCCATACAGACAGCACCTGCAGTCAGGATCAAACCTGGGTCTCTGGCGCTGTACGGCAGCAACTCTACCACTGTGCCACGTTGCATACCCTTGTTCTCCAGAGATGCTGCCTGACCTGCTAAGTTATTCCAGACTTTGTGTCTTTTTTATAAACCAGCAACTGCAGTTCCTTGTTTCTAGCTTCTTTCCAGCAACCATGAGGCTCTTGCACATTGCCCATATCACTGTAAACCATGTACCTGTGCAAGTGTCTTTTAAATGCTGTTATGGTATCTGTCTCAACTATCTCCTCTGGCAGCTCATTCCATACACTCACCACCCTCTGAGTGAAATTAAACACTCTTGACTCTTGAGGAGTTACCAAATGCAGAGCCCTTGACCATCATTTAGGATGGAAAGTTCATGGGACCTCCTGTCAATAGATCTTTAATTATCCATTACCACGATTGTGCAGGACTCTAATACTAATAGTTGTTTATTGTCTCCCCCTTTTATAGCTGGGAAAAGAAAGGTTTCATAAATCGCATCATTTTGACTTCCCAAATGATGTTCCTGTGATGGTGGGAGAGGAAAAGCCTGGAATTGGTGGGGAGCCACTGCTTGGGCAGAAGTTGAAGCCCAAGTTCAGTGTATTCCCAAAGGGACAAGGCAGTGATGCTCCGTCTTGGGTTGTATTTGATAAGCAGGTATGCTTCAGTCCATACTCTTTTCACTTGAAACTAACAAAGTAAAAATAAAATGCTCCTTGCTGGAAATTTGTGAGCTCATGTGTTTGCAATTGGGATTAAATTCCATTAAACATTTTATTTTATAAAATCTATTCTAGCCCTTTTTTATCTTTTCCAGATTTACTCATTGGTATTTACTCTCTGTACTTATCACTGTGAGAGAATTTCATGCAAACTTCGCTCTGTTATAGCAGTAATAGCAGAACCTTCAACTGCTAAATGACTACCATTACATTTTATTCTCTCATTCTAACCACCTTGCCTTTTCATTTATCACATTCAAATTCTTCTTCAAACCTTGAACTATTTGTTTAAACCCTGACCTCCTTGGGCTTGTAGGCTAAATGGCCTCCTCTCCTTACAGTAAATTTCCACGATTCCTCAGATTTGGCTAAATTTTGCTTTGCGCCCACTACATGTTTCATGTTAAGGGTGATTCGTCTAGTCCCAATTTATAATAAAAAATAATCATTCACTGAGATATAGGAGGATTTCCAGCACTAACAGAAGTACTACATATTTGAGTCCTGTTTGATTCTCTTCAATCAAGAATGCACCCTTATATTAGATTATAAACAGTCTTGACAAAGTCCTGAGGTGCTTTCCCATCATGTTTTTTTTACTTCATTACAGAAAATGCTGTGTATTCTTATTTTGTCCACATTTGTCCATTTTTAATTCAATTCTTACCTATCCAATTGTGAGACTGGATCGAACAAAAGCTTCTTTACTCATCATCACACTGGGGCTCAAAACGTAACCCTTGTCTCACTCTTGTTTTTTTATAAGACGAAGGCTATGCAAGCAAGATACACATTTATTCACTTCTTTTAATTTCTTGATTTTTTAATAAGACAAAGGCTATTGCTAGCAAGACACACATTTACTGCCAACCCCTATAATTACCCATGAAAAAGATAATAAATTTCCACATATTCATAGCTTTCACATTCTCTGATATGTCACAAAATGCTGTAGATCTCTAAATAGCATGGATAGATGACATTTTGGGTCGGGATCCCTCCTCAAAAAAATAGAAGGATCCCGACCCAAAACCTCATGTATCTATGTTCTCCAGAGATGCAGACTGACTCGCTGAGTTACTACAGCACTTTGTGTCTCTTTTTTGTAAACCAGCATCTGCAATTCCTTGTGTCTCTGATATGTCCTTAAATTGTTCGATTATTTATGTCATCGTTTTTTTAGAACAATAATTTCAGCAGTAACTTCTTCCATATTTACATTGGCCTGAACAAATCCATTCTCCTTTAGTCTCTACCAGAATCAACAACTCCATATCACTGACCTTCCTCACCCTTCTGCCCAGCAGACCCTATGGAATCAAAGCCTGTCACATTCTGACCTTCAAACATTTAATCAATTGAAGCTGCTTTTGTCGGCATAATATGGCTCTTACTTTGGCTGATCTGCTACTGAAACATTTACCATCTGATTACCCAAAAACAGTTCTGTCATCTTTTATGCACATAGCATTTTGTTTCCCTTATCCTACCTTATACCAATTTGCACTCATTCATCAAATAAATTCTTCCAGATATGCATTTCCTCTAGCTTTCAGTATGTTAACTTCTGACCTTTGAGGTTAAGTTCCTTCATGGCCTCTTTGTAAATCCTTATTGTACTTGTGCTAGCCCCTTATGTGCTTTCTTCATTTTACCATTGGTGGGTATTTTACCATTGGTGGCTTCCCATGTCTCACTTTTTGGAATTTCCTCCTTGAATCAGCTTTCTATTTTAAAATTCTCTTTTGAGCCAATCTTTTTGACCAACATAGGATCAAGAATTGACCATTCAAGCCTGTTTCACCATTTAACTGTATCATGTCCAATCTTTACCTCAATATTATCTGTCACCATTAACTGTATCAAATCTCAAAATCAAATAATTGATGGTATCCACCGTCTTAATGAGGAAAGTTCAAGATTTCTACTATTCTAATGAAATAAAAAATAATTTGGAGACTTTGGCTTCAGGACCAATTAACCTTGTGCTTGTCTAACAGGTACTTTGCTTTAAAGCCTATTTTCAAGAAAGTGTACAGGAAAGAAGAGAAGAACAATATCGAATAAGAAAGTGCAAGATTTATTTTTACCTGGAAGATGACACAATACAAGTTATTGAACCAGAAGTAAAAAATAGTGGAATCGATCAAGGTACTGAGAAGTTCAGTAATTTCCACCACTCCATCATTATATAACTAACTATTTTAATTATCTTAAAAATACTACTGTGGACATATGCCCTATGTTAACAAAACCAGCAATATTTGTTTTGGTGCAGAAAATATTGAACACTGTAAGTTTGCATTTTTCTCACATCAAGCAGCTGCGCTGCGTGAGTGAAAATAGAAAAACCCTTATGTGCTTTAATTATTTCACTTCCCATGAATCTCTACTAGAGACCTACAATCCACTGGAAATTTGAAATAAAAAATAGAAAATGCTAAAAATATTCAAGAAGTTAGTTAGGCTCTGAGGAGAGAAACAATCTTTCAAATTAATGTCATTTCAGCAAATATGTAAAAGTTAAGTGACAACAGATTCGAAAATTCAGAGGAAGAGTTGAATTGGGGAGGTGTTTAGTGTTTAGTCTCATGGTGAGGAGAGGAAAATGATAATGGAATAAGTAACTAAACTTATCCATTCGTGATTGTGGACTGTGAACAATTTACGAGAAAGTTTCTCTGGAAAATGGGTGTCAAACTGAACCCACCTGGCTGCATTCATGAAGATCCATATATTTCAAAGCGTGAAAAAGTAAGGCTAACTTTTTATATAAGAAAAGAAAACTTAGCCGCTATGTCAATGAATAATTTTCTGGTTTGAACAATATAACTTGGAATGAAAATCATCAATAACAGCTATGGTATGTTACTTTTGATGCTAGTGTATGTGTTTTGTGGTGAAAGAGGTCATATAAATATCATCATAAAGCCAAGGATAAGAAAGTTATTTTAAGAGTTAAACATTTACATTTTTGACATTTACATATTTTTTCCTTTTACTAAATAAAAATAAAAGCTGTATCAACTGTGACAGAATACATTTTCTCACACTTGCTGCCAACAGGTGATGCAACATTTTCTGTAACAATGACATTTGTCATTGACAGACCTACATTTCTCTTCTTGCTTCAACTATAGGTGACCCCCTTACCCCACATTTTACAGGAATTCACCAGTACAAATTTAATAGATTACTACCCAGAAATTTGAGTTGCAGATTAAAACAGAATTAATGTGAAAAATTACCCCAAAACAGAAACATTGCCACTAGAGAAGCCTTATATCATTTACAGTCCCTCCATTCCAGACTGCCAGTCTTTACTGCATTTCTTTTTACTTTCACTCTGGTCATTGATAATATTGGCATACTTTGTATTGAACCGAGACATTGAATGAAACAACCCACTTCACAATGTCATTCCCTTCATGATTTGAGTACTTAATAATTATATCAATTTGTTTCTTATTAATTGAAGTAAAAGAAGTAAGATTCTAGAGTGTTTTATTGTCATATGTATGAAACAGAACAATAAAATTCTTACTTGCAGCAGCAAAACAGTATATGTAAACATAATACTCTGTAAACAATATAATAAACAAAAAAAAGTTCAGTATATATATATATATATATATATATATAGAGAGAGAGAGAGAGAGAGAGAGAGAGAGAGAGAGAGAGAGAGAGAGAGAGAGAGAGAGAGAGAGAGAGAGAGAGAGAGAGAGAGAGAGAGAGAGAGAGAGAGAGAGAGGAAATTGCGGGATCCCTGTTTGAAATTAACAAGTCGTCTTTAAATTAATTAACTTACTACTGCCATGCCTTTTTCATTTGATCTATCCTGCTTTCTGCCCTTTCATAGGCCTTTCCAGTTATTCTTTTCCCTTTCCTCTCTTCACAGAGCTGAACCCTCTTTCTGCTCTGCTCTCTAACGTTTTCCAGCTTTGATGAAATAAACTATTTTTTCTGTCTCCACAGATGCTGCCTGATATGTGAGATAAAAATGGCAGCCAAAGAGAATGCAGCAGCAAGTATTCTGCAATGATTTTATCTGCTTATCCACCTATTCAAACCAGCCAACCAGAATTAAAATAACCCTTACAAAATTTTATTCTAACTCAGCGGGTCAGGCAGCATCTGTGGAGGGAAAACACTTTGTGATTTGCTCATGATTCAAGCATCTGCAGTTCTTTGTGTCTCAATGTTTTTTTTTAATTATGCCATGTAAATGTTTAGGTGGAAGTTGAGCCAGACAATCAGAATTATGGGGTGCTAGTTATTGCTTAAAAAAAATCTAAAATACTGTAAACTGAGTAGGACTGAATAGAGGCAAAATATTACAGGTATAAAATAGGAAAATAAAACGGAACAGAACAGACTGCAATCTCTGCTTTTATTGCTTTTTTAGGAACGATAATTCATCGTCATCGTATTCCTCTTCCGCCTCCACATGACGATCAGTTTTATACAGTGGATCATTTCAATATCTGTCAAGAGATTGTGTTCTATTCAAAGACATTCATGATTGTGGACTGTGATCAATTTACGAGAAACTTTCTCTGGAAAATGGGTGTCAAACTGAACCCACCTGGCTGCATTCCTGAAGATCCATATATTAGAAAGCGTGAAAAAGTAAGGCTAACCTTTTATATAAGAAAAACTTAGCCGCTATATCAATGAATCATTTTTTGGTTTGAACAATATAACTTGGAATGAAAATCATCAATAACAGCTATGGTATGTTACTTTTGATGCTAGTGTATGTGTTTTGTGGTGAAAGAGGTCATATAAATTTCATCATAAAGCCAAGGATGTTATTTAAAGAGTTAAACATTTACATTTTTGACATTCACATATTTTTTCCTTTTACTAAATAAAAATAAAAGCTGTATCAACTGTGACAGGATACATTTTCTCACACTTGCTGCCAACAGGTGATGCAACATTTTCTGTAACAATGACATTTGTCATTGACAGACCTGCATTTCTCTTCTTGCTTCAACTATAGGTGACCCCCTTACCCCACATTTTACAGGAATTCACCAGTACAAATTTAATAGATTACTACCCAGAAATTTGAGTTACTGATTAAAACAGAATGAATGTGAAAAATTACCCCAAAACAGAAACATTGCCACTAGAGAAGCCTTATATCATTTACAGTCCCTCCATTCCAGACTGCTAGTCTTTACTGCATTTCTTTTTACTTTCGCTCTGGTCATTGATAATATTGGCATACTTTGTATTGAACCGAGACATTGAATGAAACAACCCACTTCACAATGTCATTCCCTTCATGATTTGAGTACTTAATAATTATATCAATTTGTTTCCTATTAATTGAAGTAAAAGAAGTGAGATTCTAGAGTGTTTTATTGTCATATGTACGAAACAGAACAATAAAATTCTTACTTGCAGCAGCAAAACAGGATATGTGAACATAATACTCTGTAAACAATATAATAAACAAAAAAAAGTTCAGTATATATATATATATATATATAGAGAGAGAGAGAGGAAATTGCGGGACCCCTGGTTGAAATTTACAAGTCGTCTTTAAATACAGGAGAGGTGCCAGAAGACTGGAGCGTGGTAAATGTTTTGTCTCTATTCAAGAAGGGCTGCAGGGAAAATGTTGGGAACTGTAGGCCAGTGCGCTTAACATCTATAGTTGGAAAGTTACCAGAGAGTATTCTGAGGGATAGGATGTACAGGTACTTAGATGAACAAGGGCTGATTAGGGAAAGCATGGGTTTGTAAGTGGGAAGTTGTGTCTCACAAATCTGATTGAGGTTTTTGAAGACGTGACCAAAAAGATCGATGAGGGCAGAGCTGTAGATGTTGTATATATGGACTTCAGCAAAGCATTCAACAAGGTTTTGCATGGTAGGCTGCTCTGGAAGGTTAGATCACATGGGATCCAAGGAGAGATAGCTGAATGGATAGAAAATTGGCTTCATGGAAGGAAGCAGAAGGTGATGGGGGAAGGTTGCTTCTCGGACTAGAGGCCTATGACTAGTGATGTGCCTCAGGGTTCGGTGCTGGGCCCGTTACTGTTTGTCATCTATAACAATGATTTTGATGGGAAAATACACGGTAAGATTACCAAGTTTGCAGATTATACAAAAGTTGGTGATTTTGCAGATAGTGAAAATTGTTGTGTAAAATTGCAACAAGATCTTGATCGATTGGCCAGGTGGGCTGAGGAATGGTTGTTGGAATTTAATACAAATAAATGCGAGGTGTTGCATTTTGGAAGTCTAGCATGGGCAGGACCTACACTGTGAATGGTAGGGCTCTGGGGAGAGTTGTAGAGCAGTGGGATCTAGGAGTGCAGATGACTGGCTTGAAGGTAGAGTCATAGGTAGTTAGAGTGGTCAAAAGGCATTTGGCACATTGGCCTTCATCAGTCAGAGTATTGAGTATAGAAGTTAGGAGGTCATGTTGCAGTTGTATAAGACGTTGGTGAGGCCATATTTAGAGTATTGTGCTCAATTCTGGGCACCATGTTATAGGAAAGATGTTGTCAAGCTGGAAAGGGTACAGAGAAGATTTACAAGGATGTTGCCAGGGCTAGAGGGTCTGAGCTATAGGGAGAGGTTGGGTAGGCTGGGATTCTATTCCTTGGAGGGCAGGAGGACGAGGGGTGATCTTATTGAGGTGTATAAAATCATGAGAGGAATCGATTGGGTAAATGCACAGAGTCTCTTGCCCAGAGTAGGTGAATCGAGGACCAGAGGACATAGATTTAAGGTGAAGGGGAAAAGATTTGATAGGAATCTGAGGGGTAACTTTTTCACACAAAGGGTGCTGGGTATATGGAACAAGCTGCCAGAGGAGGTAGTTGAGGCAGGGACTATCCCAACATTTAAGAAACAGTTAGACATGTACATGGATAGAACAGGTTTGGAGGGATATGGACCAAACGCGGGCAGGTGAGACTAGTAGCTGGGACATGTTGGCTGGTGTGGACAACTTGGGCCAAAGGGCCTGTTTCTACACAGTATCACTCTATGACTCTGTGAGAAAGAAACTACAGATACTGGTTTATACTGAAGATAGACAAAAAGTGCTGAAGTAACTCAGCAGGTCAGGCAGCATCTCCGGAGAAAAGGAGGGGACGTTTGGCTCGGGATAAGGAAAGGAATGCATGCAAGGAAGGGTGGAGCTCATAATGGCCCATTGTTGGCTGGCGAAGAGGTGATAACGGAGGGATACAAGGATGTGAAAAATTGAACTAGTAGGATGACTATGGTGAGGCAGGAGTGGAGGAGGGAATGCAGGGGTTACTTGAAATGAGAAAAATCAATGTTCATGCCGCTGGGTTGTAAGTTGCCAATGCAAAATATGAGGTGCTATTCCTCCAATTTGCATGAGGCCCATTGCTCAGGTCAGTATGGGAATGGGAAGAGGAGTTAAAATGTTTGGAAATTGGATATCTGAAGACCTAGTGTAGGCTGGGCGATTGTTTCACTGAACACTTCCATAATTATTGGGAAAATTATGATTCTGTTTTTCAATACTGAAATATTTTATTCATATAATTCTTTGTGTGAATGTATACCAAACCTAAATTAGTTCTTCAGAGTTTAAATTGAAGGTACTGGATTACAATCTCACATTGACAGATCTCTCTGTTTTCTTTGACATAAATAGTGAAGAAAATTGAATGTTTTTTTATTAATCCACTAAAATGTTATTTCCTTTTGGAAATAAAGGAAGTTGTTTCCTTTCCTAAGCAAGTAAGATAGAATTGACATAAAATCCATTAATTTGTTTTAAATGCAAATCTGTATCATCTGACGTTATAAATCAAGTTTTGCAAATTTTCCTGTTGCTGAAATAAAATAAGAAAATATCGGAGGGATTCTGGCTCCACCTCTGGATGGAGAAATCATTGAAGGTTTTGATAAAAAGATCTTTGAGCATTAACTCTGAAACACTAACCGTGGGCAGGATATTGATCAAGGTAACCCTCTCTTCGCAAATGCTGCCTGGCCAGCTGAGTATTTGTCAGCATTTTCCTTTTTTATTTCAAATTTCCAACATGAAATTGTTTCCATTTTGTTTGCAGTAGCTGGTCTTGAGTTTACTGGGTTGTTCACTTTTACACGTTGATGAGAAATGGGGGTGATTTACTCATCGTGTTGAGGAGCTTTGTTAAAATTGCAACAAGAAACTAAATCTACAGCAAATTGGGGAAAGGCCATTGACAATATGTTATTTTTCTCAGCGAGCTTTCCCCTTTATGCTACAATTGAATGGTCCAGAACATTCAAGCATCCAGTGTGTGCGTATGCTAGTTTGAGACATATTCAGCTGATTTGTATGTGTTCTATACATTTGCAGCATGTGCATGGTTAAACTGTTGATAAGTGCAATGAACAGACAATAGACAATAGACAATAGGTGCAGAAGTAGCCCATTCGGCCCTTCGAGCCAGCACTACCATTCAATGCGATCATGACTAATCATCCACAATCAGTACCCCGTTCCTGCCTTCTCCCCATACCCCCTGACTCCGCTATCATTAAGAGCTCTATCTAACTCTCTCTTGAAAGTATCCAGAGAATTAGCCTCCACTGCCTTCTGAGGCAGAGAATTCCACAGATTTACAACTCTCTGAGTGAAAAGGTTTTTCCTCATCTCCGTTTTAAATGGCCTACCCCTTACTCTTAAACTGTGGCCCCTGGTTCTGGACTCCCCCAACATTGGGAACATGTTTCCTGCCTCTAACGTGTCCAATCCCCTAATAATCTTATATGTTTCAATAAGATCCCCTCTCATCCTTCTAAATTCCAGTGTATACAAGCCCAGTCGCTCCAGTCTTTCAACATACGACAGTCCCGCCATTCCAGGAATCAACCTAGTGAACCTATGCTGCACTCCCACAACAGCAAGAACGTCCTTCCTCAAATTTGGAGATCAAAACTGCACTCAGTACTCCAGGTGTGGTCTCACTAGGGCCCTGTAGAACTGTACAAGGACCTCCTTGCTCCTATACTCAACTCCTCTTGTCAGGAAGACCAACATGCCATTAGCTTTCTTCACTGCCTGCTGTACCTGCATGCTTACTTTCAGTGACTGATGAACAAGGACACCCAGATCTCTTTGTACTTCCCCTTTTCCTAACTTGACACCATTCAGATAATAATCTGCCTTCCTGTTCTTACCACCAAAGTGGATAACCTCACATTTATCCACATTAAACTGCATCTGCCATGCATCTGCACACTCACACAACCTGTCCAAGTCACCCTGCATCCTCATAGCATCCTCCTCACAGTTCACACTGCCACCCAGCTTTGTGTCATCTGCAAATTTGCTAATGTTACTTTTAATCCCTTCATCTAAGTCATTAATGTATATTGTAAATAGCTGCGGTCCCAGCACCGAGCCTTGCGGTACCCCACTAGTCACTGCCTGCCATTCTGAAAGGGACCCGTTAATCCCTACTCTTTGTTTTCTGTCTGCCAACCAATTTTCTATCCATGTCAGTACCCTACTCCCAATACCATGTGCTCTAATTTTGCCCACTAATCTCCTATGTGGGACCTTATCAAAGGCTTTCTGAAAGTCCAGGTACACTACATCCACTGGCTCTCCCTTGTCCATTTTCCTAGTTACATCCTCAAACAATTCCAGAAGATTAGTCAAGCATGATTTCCCCTTCATAAATCCATGCTGACTCGGAACGATCCTGTTACTGCTATTCAAATGTTCCGCAATTTCTTTTTTTATAATTGACTCCAGCATCTTCCTCACCACTGATGTCAGGCTAACTGGTCTATAATTTCCCGTTTTCTCTCTCCCTCCTTTCTTAAAAAGTGGGATAACATTAGCTACCCTCCAATCCACGGGAACTGATCCTGAATCTATACAACATTGGAAAATGATCACCAATGGTTCTACGATTTCTAGAGCCACTTCCTTAAGTACCCTGGGATGCAGACCATCAAGCCCTGGGGATTTATCATCCTTCAGTCCCATTAGTCTACCCAACATTTCCTGCCTAATGTGAATTTCCTTCAGTTCCTCTGTCACCCTAGGACCTCTGTCCACTAGTACATCTGGGAGATTGTTTGTGTCTTCCTTAGTGAAGACAGATCCAAAGTACCTGTTCAACTCGCTTGCCATTTCCTTGTTCCCCATAATAAATTCACCTGCTTCTGTCTTCAAGTGACCCACATTTGTCTTACCTATTTCTTTCCTCTTCACATACCTAAAGAAGCTTTTACTATCCTTCTTTATATTCTTGGCTAGCTTACCTTTCTACCTCATCTTTTCTCCCTGTATTGCCTTTTTAGTTATCTTCTGTTGCTCTTTAAAAGAGTCCCAATCCTCTGGCTTCCTGCTCATCTTTGCTATGTTATACTTCTCCTCTTTTATTTTTATACTGTCCTTGACTTCCCTTGTCAGCCACGGTTGCCTCTTACTCTCCTTAGAATCTTTCTTCCTCTTTGGAATGAACTGATCTTGCACCTTCTGTATTATTCCCAGAAATACCTGCCACTGTTGTTCCACCATCTTCCCTGCTAGGGTCCCTTTCCAGTCAACTCTGGCCAGCTCCTCCCTCATGCCTCCATAGTCCCCCTTGCTCAACTGCAATACTGACACTTCCGATTTTCCCTTCTCCATCTCAAATTGTAGATTAAAACTTATCATATTATGATCACTATCTCCTAATGGCTCTTTTACCTTGAGTTCTCTGATCAAATCCGGTTCATTACACAACACTAAATCCAGAATTGCCTTTTCCCTGGTAGGCTCCAGTACAAGCTGTTCTAAGAATCCATCTCGGAGGCACTCCACAAACTCCCTTTCTTTGGATCCATTACCAAACTGATTTTCTCAGTCTACCTGCATGTTGAAATCTCCCATAACCACTGGAGCATTACCTTTGCGACATGCCAATTTTAACTCTTGATTCAACTTGCACCCTTTATCCAGGCTACTGTTTGGGGGCCTGTAGATAACTCCCATTAGGGTCTTTTTACCCTTACGATTCCTCAGTTCTGTCCATACTGATTCTATATCTCCTAATTCTATGTCACCCCTTGCAAGGGACTGAATATCATTCCTTACCAACAGAGCGACCCCACCCCCTCTGCCCACCTGTCTGTCTTTTCGATAGGTCGTACACCCCTGAATATTCAGCTCCCAGCCCTGGTCCTCTTGCAGCCATGTCTCTGTAATTCCCACAACATCATACTTGCCAATATCTAACTGAGCCTCAACCTCATCCACTTTATTTTTTATTCTTCGTGCATTCAAATACAACACATTAACTTCGTTATTCACCCCGCCCTCTCACACTATTGGCCCTGAACAGAAGCCAAGTTTATGCTGGATTATTTAGTTGAATTGATTTTGCAGAAATAAAAATATATTGAAGGCTTTGTACTTTGAGTTACTAAATCATGCGGTTTAGGCAGATGCGAGATTTCACACAGATTTTGTTTAAAGTGAATGAACTTAGTTGGAATGCTCAAGCAGCGAGATAATTAGTCTTTGGGTCTGGTGAATAGTATTGAAATGGCCAAAGTTCTGTTCCTAGTTGTGATTCCTGCATGTAGATGGAGTGTGCACAGTTATAACATCCCTCGCATTTAAATACCCTGTTAATACTTCACATCAAAGCTCATGCATAAATAATTATTTTATAGCAAAATGGCAGGAAATATTTAATACCGTACAAAAATGTCACAGCAATGCTGTTAATTTAGGAGAGGAAAGACTTAAACATGAGTAAATTAACAGCAAATAGACGAATAAGGCTGGTGGACCACTGTAGCAAAACACTATTTAATCTCAGTGCACAATTTAAAAAAAAAAGTAAAATATAGAAGGATAGCATAGATTGAATGCATCTTTGACACATGTAAGAAAGTTAATTCTGAAGAATCTTTATTAAGGAGTTCCAGAGGACCTTTCTTGTGTTTTTTCTAATTCACCATGTTCCTTCTGTGTTTCTTGCAGATGGAGAAAAACATGCATCCTCTCCGTCCATATGAGAAAGTTGATACACTTAAGCAGTTCCTGGACCACGACACACATGTGTTGCGATTTTACTGCTATTGGGATGACAGAGACAATCAATTTGGAGAGGTCAGGGAACTCGTTCTGCATTATTTCCTGGCAGATGACACGATTGAAATTAAAGAGGTTCTGCCCCCCAATTCTGGCAGAGATGCTGTTGGCATGTTTCTCCACCGAAGCAAGCTACCAAAGGTATCAACATAAAACAAGTTACGTATTGTCTCTAAACTCGTGTCAATTTCTTATGCATTCTGCATGATTACATCAATATCCAGTCTGTACTCAACGTGTGTCGGAAGAAAATCTGCAGATGCTGGTTTAAATCGAAGGTAGACACAAAATGCTGGAGTAACTCAATGGGTCAGGCAGCATCTCTGGAGAGAAGTAATCGGTGATGTTTCGGGCCGAATCGTCACCCATTCCTTCTCTCCAGAGATGCTGTCTGACCCGCTGAGGTACTCCAGCATTTTGTGTCTACCTGTACTCAACGTAATCAGAGTAGGCAAATAAATTGGACAGTGCTGGAAAATGGATCAAGCTGCTTATAAACCTATTTATGCCTGTGCCAGGACAGAATGTTCCCATCTGTGTACTGATGGATTTAGCCACTACTTCAACAAACTTTAAGCCAACCTCCTGCAAGGTTGCTGATGAATTCGGCCATATTCTTTGACATTGAATGCAGACATTTTGGCAGAATTGATGGACAACCAACCATTTTACAAGCCAACTCTGAGACTTCAGCTTTAGATTACCCATTTAAAATCTCATCAGAGTTCTGCAGAGCAGAACTTTTATGTGTTTTCACTTTCTTGCCTGCAGGCCCTCATTAATTTCTCAACAGCATGTCCAACATCTAGACTAGCCAGCTGTTGAAGCTGGCCTGCTGCACCAGTAGCCAGCTTGCAACTCTGAAAAGACAGACGTAGTGTGGGGCTTGTAAACTGTTGAGAGTGAATACATTGGTGACTGGTGAATACATCGGTGATTGTGACTTTCTTTAGCAGGCATGGCATGGCATAGGAGTGAAACAGGTGCCATGCTTTACCAATTCTTCTCCTCTCCCTATCGTTGAGATGGGGAAAGAAGAATTGCCCTCTATCTACTGAAACATCTCAAGGTACATTCTGCAAAGGCTGCATGAGGAAATTGGTGGAGATGAAATCCAAGAACAAGCATTGTTGGCCTAGATGCACTGCTGAAACATTAGATGACCTTTCAAGTGTGGTCAAAATCAAATGCCATATCCACATTCATCAATAGCTCAATTCGCTAGATGCCCATTACTTACTCTAAATAATGTCCCTCAAAAGGACTTAGAAGGTAGAATGGTGGTGCAGTGGTTAAATCACTGCACTTGTCTTGTGAAATTCAGTGCAATAATCATGCAGAGTCATGAGTTCAAATACTATCAAGTAGCTGCAAGGCAAGAAGAGAAAGAAGAAAGATGGGCATATGGACAACCCCTTTCTGGAAGGGCTCTCCACGACCAACTAAGCTCATTGCATTTCTAATGGGCACAGTGGTATATCTACAGTATATTTCCCTTTGTTGTCTTTGCTGTATTGCTGACAAAATCTCAATTACCCGGCTAAAAATTCAAAGCCATCACAACATAAATATTTCACAGGTAGACACAAAATGCTGGAGTAACTCAGCGGGACAGGCAGCAGTCGTGACCTGAAATGTCACCCATTCCTTCTCTCCAGAGATGCTGACTGTCCCACTGAGTTACTCCAGCATTTTGTGTCTACTTTCGATTTAAACCAGCATCTGCAGTACTTTCCTACACATAAATATTTCACATCTGTGGAAAGAGAAACAGAGTTAATGCCCTTTTTTTCATACAAATGCTAACTTGTGCATTTCCTAAGTTCCTGTCTTCTGAGTATCCTGGACTGCTTTGGTATTCCTATACATTTTATAGTCTTATCTTCTTAGGCCCCCCTCGGTCATGGCTGACCATGGGTGATGCATCCTAGTTGGCTGCTTGCTCCACACTTCGGCTAGAGCAGCGTCGCTTGTGGCTGAAGAGACCAATGTGGGAGTGACAGTCTCTGTCGCAAACGTCACATTTGTGTGTGGTCTCTGGTCTGTTGAAGTTGCTGCGCTCCTTTCTGCGTGCCAACTTGTCTGCTGCTGCGTTCATCAGTTTCTCTTCCCCCATTTTGAGATGTTAGTTCAGGGTACCTCTCCACCTCGTCCGGTCAGCTGCAAGACTCCACATCGATGTCGAGCGCCTTCAAATCTCTCTTGCAGATATCCTTGTAATGTAGCTGGGGGCGGCCGATGGTTCTCCTCCCAGATGTCAGCTCTCCATAGAGGATGTCTTTTGGAATACGGCTATTCTCCATGCGGTGGACATGGCCCAGCCACCGCAGTATGCGCTGCCTGAGTAGAGTGTACATACTCGGAAGCCCAGCGCGAAACAGAATCTCAGTGTTGGATACGCTGTCTTGCCAGAATATACCCAGGATACGGCGGATGCATCTGAGGTGGAAGGTGTTGAGTATTCTCTCCAGTCTGGCTTATGTAGTCCATGTCTCACTGCCGTACAGCAATGTGCTGTTGACACAGGCGTTGTAGACTGCTATCTTTGTCTTCACTGTCAGCTTTGGGTTGGTCCACACCTCGAGTTGTGAAACGAGCGAGGGTTGTAGCTGCCTTCCCGATCCCCTTGTCAATCTCTGTGTCCAAGCAGAGGTTGTTGGTGATGGTGGAGCCGAGGTACATGAACTGATGGACGGCATCGAGTTCGTAGTCGTTGATGGTGATGACAGGCTGTGCCTCTGTATCCTGTCCCAGGACGTTCGTCTTCTTCAGGCTGATGGTCAGCCAGAAGTCCTTGCAAGCCCGATAGAAGTGGTCCATCAGTGACTGTAGTTCCTGCTGGGTGTGGGACACAACTGCTGCGTCATCGGCGAACAACATGTCTCTGATGAGAGCTTCACGTACTTTTGTCTTGGCTCTGAGGCGGGTGAGGTTGAGGAGCCTGCCATCTGATCTAGAACGCAGGTAGATCCCCTCTGTTGTGGTGCTGAAGGCATGTTTCAGGAGCAGAGTGAAGAAAATCCCAAAGACTGTGGGAGCGAGGACGCAGCCTTGTTTGACACCACTGCGGATGTCGAAGAGCTCCGAGAAACTGCCATTGAACTGCATTGTCCCCTTCGTGTTGAGGTGGAAGGATTCTATCATGCTCTGCAGTTTTGGTGGGCAGCCGATCTTTGGGAGAGCCTTCAATAGGCCATCTCTGCTGACGAAGTCGAACGCCTTGGTGAGGTCAATGAAAGCAATATACAGGGGCATCCGCTGTTCTCTGCACGTCTCTTGGAGCTGGCGAAGGGAAAAGACCTTGTCTACTGTTGACCTTCCAGCTCGGAAACCGCACTGTGAATCTGGGTAGACATGTTCTGCCAGCTTCTGCAGGATCAAGATGACCCGAGCAAAGACTTTGCCGACGATGTTCAGGAGGGAGATGCCTCTGTAGTTGTTGCAGTCGCTTCTCTCACCCTTGTTCTTGTAGAGGGTAATGATCGTGGCATCCCTCATGTCCTGCGGTACAGCTCCTTGCTAGCACTGGCAGAGGACTTCATGCAAAGGAAGCAGTAAGGTAGTCTTGCAATGCTTGATCAGGTCAGGGGGGATCCCGTTGCTCCCTGGGGCCTTACCTGAGGCTAGGCTGTCAATGGCCTTGCTGAGCTCTTCTACCGTCGGCTCTCCATCTAACTCATCCATGATCGGCAGGCACTCGATGGCGTCAAGGGCTGAGGGGGACACAGTGTTCTCTCTCGAGTGGAGGTCAGAGTAGTGTTCCACCCATCTCTCCGTCTGCTGACATTTGTCTGATTACTTCCCCAGTGGAGGATTTGAGGGGGGCTGTCTTGCTCTGGACTGGTCCTGGTGCCTTCTTAATGCCATCGTACATTCCCCTGATGTTCCCTGTTATGGCGGCTGTCTGGATGTCCTCACTAAGCTGTGTCCAGTACTCATTGGCGCAACGCCTGGCAGCCTGCTGAGCCATTTTATAGTATTTATACTCAAATTAATTAAATAGTCTGGAATTTAAAAAAAAGATCTGCTCAATGATAACTGTGACATAAAACAATTAGCTTCACAAACTTGATTTCCTTTTGTATTGTCCTCACTTGGGCTAATATTTGGGCTTTTTCCAGACTCATTACAAGATGGTTGACTTCTAACTGGGTTTTTTTAATGGTAAACCATTCAGCTGTGTAAAAAATACAATGGTAGTTTAAGAATGGGGTTCTCCAACTTCTAATCAAGGATATATAGGGACGGGTAATAAATTATAACAAGTACATATGATGAATCCCTAACAGCCTAAAGCCAAGAAAGTGAAAACGCATATGTTCTGCTCTACAGGACTCTAATGAGAATTTTGAACAGGTAAATCTGGAGCTGAAGTCTGGATGTTAGTCAGTAAAATAACTGATGTCCATCAATTATTTTAGAAAGTTTGCATTCATTGTCAAGGAATATGGATGAATTGATCAACAACTTTGCACAGAGAATTTAGTTTAGTTTAGAGATACAGTGTGGGAAACAGGCCCTTCAGCCCACCAAGTCCAGGCCGACCAACGATCACCTGTACATTAGTTCTATCCTCCACACGAGGGACAATTTACAGAAGCCAATAACCCTACAAACTTGCACATCTTTAGAGTGTGGAGGAAACCGGAGCAGCTGAAGAAAACGTACGCACTGAGATCGTCCAAACTCTGTACAGGGAGCACCCATAGTCAGGATCAAACCCGGGCCTCTGGTGCTGTAAGGCAGCAACTCTACCGCTGTGCCACCATGCCGCCCTACAAATTAGAATTGATTGACGTTTGTTGAAGTAGTGGCTAACTCCATCAGTACACAGATGAAATGATGCAACCAATGCCCCCAATACCTCCCCTTTCTTTGTAATACAAGGAGTAACTACCTAACACTAGTGTGCAATCGGTTGCTTAGCTTGTTGCCTTCATTCCTCTGGATAAAAGTATTCGTAGGGAATGAAGAATCAGACAGCAGTAAAGAATCTACATGTGGCTGTTTGTAGAATTAGTCTGGTATCCTTCCTTTGTATCAATCGAAGGTATTTATTCACAAAATGCTGGAGTAACTCAGCAGGTCAGGCAGCATCTCAGGAGAGAAGGAATGGGTGACGTTTCGGGTCGAGACTCTTCTTCAGACTGAAGAACTCAGACCTTTCATCATATTTTAAACAAAGATACAATGTTACCACTTCACCTGCTTCTTGGCACCACTCCTGAAGTCAGGGACAGATGAAAAAATATTACTAGACCCGTCATAATTTCCATCCTTGTTTCTTTAAGAAAAATATCACAATGGATTAACGTCTAGGAGTTTGGAAGGACAGTCAGTAAGAAGGTCTTTATGAGGGAAGTGGAAATCTTGGAAAGAATTTAGGTATTTAAATATGGAAAAGATATAAAAGAAAGGAGACAGACTGAATTAGTACATGTGTAAAGTAATATGTAATAAATGATGGTGAAACTATAGATTAGATAGCATCTCCAGGGAAGAAACAGGAATTACATGACAGATTTAGGACCTTTCTTCAATTGATTGTGAGCTGGGCAGAGAGACTTTGATGAGGAAACCCTACTTGGGGCTAGGTTCCAGTTATACTGATAGATTCTTCTGTGTTAAATGAAAGAGCCTTTTTATTTTAGAGGTAATGGAGATCTTGGAAGATGGTTGTAATGGAGAACTTGAGGAGTTAGTGACATAGTTGGTCTGTGTTTCGTCTCTATTTTCCATGAAGACAGGCAGAAACCTGTGAATTAAGGTGGGGGAACAAATGTCTGGAACACAACATCATGAAGAAATAGGTGTTGGAGGTCCTTTTTCTACCTAACCTCCCACAGTAATCAGACGTAATTGTTTCTGAAAAACATATTTGCTATTTTAACTGGGGGTGGCCATTGTAATTGCCGCAAAAAATTGCTTCTATTGATACTTGTGCATCGATACTATTAAACAATGTAAGTCACAGCCTTTCATTTTCTTAGCTTGCAGTAACAAAAATAAGCTTATTGCTTTTGTAAAGACCTTTACTTCTGAAAATCCTGTGGGAAAAATTACTTTGTTATTGCAAATCTGAAACATTCTAGCCCTTAATCCCCTTTGTGCCACTGACATTGACTTCTTTATAACACTATTTTTTAGGTTTCATAAGGGCCTGTCCCAGTTACGTGATTTTTAAGGCAACTGCCAGCGACTGTCAAAGTCGTAGCAGATCGCCGAAAAACGTAATTTTTTTTACCCAGTGACAACGTCTACGACAATGACCACGACAATGCCCACAACAAGCTACGACAACCTACCACCTAGGCAATGGGAAGGTGCCGACAACCGGCGACCCAGTCTTCGCAACCTAGGACGTTCACTATGACAGGGACTACAACAAGCTATGACAACCGACGTCAACCTGCACTTACTACAACTCCGAACTAGGCAGTGTACCAATGCAGCATGACATTACCTCAAGACCAGCAGCAAACAGCCCACTCCACAAGCAGAGGTCCATCACTCCAGGAAGAGAGCCCCCAAAAGACCACAACCCAAGCCCCTTTTCAGTGCCCCCCACACTCTCCTAAAGGAGTTTATTTTTCGATGCAGTGCATTGGTTATGTTGGTTTTGTTTCAATGATCGAAATAAATGAAAAATGTTTGCCTTTCAATGCAGTGAATTGCTTGTCTTTGTGTTTGATTCATTGATCTAAATAAATGAAAAGAGTTCTCTTTTAAATGCAGTGCAATGCCTGTGTCAGTGTTTATTTCATTGGTCAAAATAAATGAAACTAGAATATTTGAAAGAGATGCCATGAGAAAGTACTTAGAAATGCAATAACGTCAGACTCCAATTTTTTTTTAATGTCCAAAATCTACTTTATTCAAACAAACTATATTCCAATGAAAGGTGGATAACTACATGCAAAAATCTTTTTTTTTTTAAACTTCAAACAATTACAAAATATACCTAAAAAGTGGTGTGGCTGGACCTTGCTGTCTGTATGGTCAGGTGTCCACCCCCCTTTAACAGCATCGCGGTCTCCACCCCACATTCCCCATTGACAGTTCCTGTCGCAACTTGTCTTCTCCTGATCCCGGTACCTGTCGCCGGTTGACGTTGGTAGTCGCCAATGAAATTCATCCGTCCTCAGTACCGGCAACAACCTACCACCAGGGCCGTCTTAACGCATGGGCCCGATGGGCACTTGCCCGGTGCCCACGAGCATAGGGGCCCCATGCTGATCTGTGTATGTTAAGTGACTTGCAATAAATAAATACTACTTTAAAAATGTAGGTTCAATAAGTGATTTTTTCGCAACATTTTCTATCCCTAAGTGCTTCTCACAGCGATCTGTAAGTGCTTTTCGCAACAATGTAGCACCCTAAGTCCATCGCTAAGTGCTTTTCGGTAAGTGCTTTTCGCCGGCACGACTGGGGGGGCTGGTAGGGAAAGGGGGGTGGGAGAGAGTAACGGTAGGGGCCCCAGTACACTGCTTTGCCCGGGGGCCCATAATGCTGTAAAAACGGCCCTGCCTACCACAGCTGGCGACAACCTGCGACAGTACCCACGACAAGGTACAATCATTGGCGTCAAGCCAGCTGTCGATGAAAGATTTCGAGCAGAATCAATTTTCCGTGACGACCCGAGATCTGCTACGACTCATTGGAGACTACTTACGATCATGCCCGCGACACCCCGGCCAACGGGCGGCAACAGCCTAGTCGCCGGCAGTCGCCTTAAAAATCACTTAACTGGGAAAGGCCCTTTAGGGACACAACTATCACCTTATGGTAGAGCTACCTCTGCTTACTTGTCAAATTTCGTATTTGCTAATTAATAATTAAGCTATTACCTTTACCTATCTTTAATTAACCAGTATTTCTCTTACTATTAGGTTATTAATATTCTTGGCTCATAACTATTTAGTTTGACCTGTTCTCTTGTGAGAATTGCATTTGTGGACTCAAAAGATCAGAAAAAAACATTTTATTTGTTTTCCCATTCTATTTTTGTTGGAAAGAATATTCCTGATCGATTATATCATCCTGGTGAAATTACAGACCAAACGCTACTGAATACTTTTGGACTAACGGGACGTGGAAGCCGCTTCATTCTGGATAGACTCAAGGTACCAAAGTCAATATTTAAAGACTCACCAACTACAATGTCTTTTAAAAAGTGCATGAATTATTCACATATTCTTATACAATTATAAATGTATTTTCTAGACTGGACATGTATATCAAGAGTTCTATAAGGACTGTGACATAATGATTGGGTCAGTGATAAATGTTTGGGGACGAAAAATAGTTATCTGTGACTGTGATGAATTCACCAAAGAATATTACCGGAATAAGTATGGTGTTGGTGAGTTTTTGATTTCACATTTATTTGCATTTATCTTTTCGAGCAGCTATCTTGCTCTGATTCTATTGGGGAGTCAGTAGGCAGCCACCGTAATGTAATTATTTTCCCATTCAACTGTCATAGTTGGGTAATTTAGTGAACGTTTGAACAACTATTAGTTATTTTACAACTGATATGTTTAGATATGAAATTATTCTTAGTGACTTCACTCACCTTGATTATCAAAGATCGCTGCATGAAATAGCCAACCCTGATATCAGAACATAGAACAGTACAGCACAAGAACAGACCCTTCAGCCACAATGTCTGTGCTGAACATGATGCCAAGACCCTCACTTATCTGCCAGCACATATCCCATAACTCTCCATCCCCTGCATATCCATGTGCCCATCCAAAGTCTTTTAAATGCCACTAACATATCTGCTTTAATGCCTCACCTCACCCCCGCCCCTGATTATCCCTTTCTGTAACAAAGCTTGGAATAGGGTCTGTTTTGGGAGCTTCTTGTCAGGTATCCAAATTATGAGCTGACAGTGTAATTAAGGCCTCAGCGTTGAGGATGTGGACAAGGGAGAGTGTACTAACATCATCTTCCTCAACCTTCCAATGCTTTTGATGGCTTTTACAAAGGCAACGTTGGATGAAGATCGGAACTGCAGACGCTGGTTGACAAAAAAAGACACAAAGTGCTTGGAGTAACTCAGCGGGTCAGACAGCATCTCTAGAAGGCATGGATAGACTGAGATTTGGATGACCTTGATCCTGCTATGTTTTTGCTGTAGGTTGAATAGTTTTGAAGATTAGTTCCACAATGACAAAGTTTGTTAGCAGTAAAAGTGCAGATTTAAAAGAAGAATTATGATAGCCATACAGCCTTGTTTGAACTCTGTTTTCACAGAGACTAGCTGTGTTGTAGACTTACTAGAGGAGCATTGATTGAAAGCCATTGTGAAGTAGATGCAAGGTGGAGACACATTTCTGTGTGCAATCAAATTTGAGGAGAGTGGTCCTAGTTGGAGTCAGACTTCAGTAAGTCCAGGTCAAGTCAAGTCAAGTCAAGTCAATTTTATTTGTATAGCACATTTAAAAACAACCCACGTTGACCAAAGTGCTGCACATCTGATTAGGAAAAAAAAAAGAAACATACAGTGGCAGGCAGCCAAACACAACGGCGCGGCCATCTTGAGCAAAATGTTTAACTAAAGCAGAATGGTGTGGAGTGATTGGTGCTGCTTTATCTTTTTCCCTAGATGAGGATGATGAAATTGTGGATTCATGAACATGTCTATTCATTGCTCAGCTCTAACCTATATATATCGGTGCAGAGAATATACCTTTCACATAACACCTTGTGCAGAGGAATGTTGAGGTAGTAGTCAATGAGATTTTTCTCTGCTTCATTGCCTCCTTTGTATCTATTTGCATTCCAAAACAAGCAGCAGACTTCACTCCTGCAGTTCTGCAGCAAAATGGAGCATGTTATTTAATCATCACCTTTTGGTACAGGTATTTGCAAGTGTGCTAAATTGAAGCAATTGTTTTCTGGATCAGTGCAGATTGGCTGAACCTGCTGCAACCCAATATACCTCTACTTTACAAGGTATAGCTAGCATTTTGGTGTGCAGATTAATTTTAAATGGTATTAGCCTCTCACAAAATGGATGTTCATCTGAGGCAATGTTACATTGCAGTGTAATTGGTTCTGGCTGTGTAAGGCAATCATGTAAATGAACAGGTAACATGAAATTGTGGTCTGCATCAGAACGTTTGCACGCACTTACCCATTTCCAGTGCTTCTTTGCTTTTCGGGTCAGAAAGCTGGGTTTAAAGAAATTGTCCAGCTTTTAAAAAAAGAAAAAACACCACTGAAACACCACTAAATCTCACTATTCATTCTTGACATTCTGGGAAACAGCACTAATGTTTATGCTGAAGACATATACCTCTTAGCCACGTGGAGGGAATTGTAGGTGACATTCAGTGCAGTGTATGGGAATAGCATTGCCCCTCCTAGCTTTGACCTGCCCTGAAATCAATAGGCAGCCCTCAAAAGAAACATTACATTTCATGGACATGTGTCCATAAATAGAAGATGCAAGATAATCAAAGTGCACTTCAGATATGTGTTCTAACCATTGTACATTTTACATCAACCTGCCGTTTAAGATCTGTATAGAAAGGAACTGCAGATATTGGTACATACCGAAGATAGATACAAAGTGCTGGACTAACTCAGGCGCTCAGGTAGCATCTCTGGAGAAAAAGGATGGGTGACATTTTGGATTGGGACCCTTCTTTAGTCTGAAGACGGGTCCCGACCCGAAACGTCACCTGTCTTTTTTCTCCATAGAAGCTGCCTGACCTGCTGAGTTACTCCAGCACTTTGTGCCTATCTCTGTTAAGATCTCTATTTGGATGCCTCTCATTTCTCTTCTTGGCATCTCACAAGCATATTGATTAACTGGACTTAAATATGTGGCACTTCAGGGCAATCCAAAGGAAAGTGCCCTTTTCCCTGTTTATTTTGACTCCTTTACTTGTTTTATATTTTCCAGCGTAAGTGGTCAGTTGGTGGCGCTGTTGATCTTAGAAGGAATCTGCAAAAACACTGCAATCTCAATACAACAAAGTTGTCTTAATGCTAGGTGTTAAGACTGCTACTGTTTTATAGATGAAACTAAAATTTACATAAGTTCTGTCTTAGAGCCTTGATATTCTGAAACTGCAATGTATCAAAATATATCAAAGTTATATCAAAGTTGCAATGCACAAGAAAAAGAATATAAAATGACATTTTCAATTTGCGGATTGTTCAGCGGAATGTTATTGTCACGTATACCTAACACAGTGAATTTTCTTCTTGCATACAGATCAGTGACAATCCTACAATAAATTAGGCACAATCATACTAAGTATAAGAGTGTAACATAGTAGACCACACTGAGTCTATACGCAAGTCACCACGTTTTAGTCATCATTCTGTACCCCTCGTCCGAATTTTTAAAAAAGGTGTTAGAGTCTTAACTTTGGCCTAAAGACTGTTGACCTAGTGGTGGCACTGGAGTGGAATTGCAGGGGTCGTACTGGCCTGGTGATATGTTGATATTCTCTACCAGTTTGCTCACCAGCATTGTTCTGTCCCTCCGCCCCCACCATCCCAAGGGTTTTGCCATTTACTGTATTTAGATTCCATATAGAATTATATATACCTATATTCTGCTAATAGTAGAGCAAGAACAAAGAATAGTCCAGCACAGTAAGACGCCCTGTGGCCCAGTGTTCATGCCAAACATGATGCCAAGGTAAACCAATCTCCTCTTCCTGCACGTGATTTATAACCCTTCATGCCCATCATATTCATGTGGTTATCCAACAGCTACATCAATGCCACTATCGTATCTGTCTCCACCACCAACCATGGCATCACATTCACAGGCACCCAGAACTCTCTATGTAAGGGAAGCATTTGTTGCTTTTAAAAGTGGGTTCAATGGAAAAGTAATTGTGTTCAACTTGTGATCACTGCTGAAAATAAATAGTAGGTTTATGTAGAAAGCTTCCAGTGGAAAGGTTTCTGAAATGGTTTCTGCCACCTGTGTCAGTCACATTGCATTTCCTCTTTCTACCTTTAATAATCACTGGAAAGCATGAATTGGTGCCACCTGATGAAATTGAGCTTTATGGTGATGGATTAAGGCAATAAACAATGCAACTGGTTCTGGCTGGGTGCTGAAATCACGCTGATAAGGTGCCAGTGCAAATTTTGCGCGTGTTCTGCACTGGGTCACTAGTGCCAGTTAATCACACATCAAGTTCTCAGAGTAAGTTATCATGGGCTATCCAGCTTTACCCCACTGGGAAACCTAAGATCATAATCTATAAACGTGTGCAATATTGCACGCATGTGTATGCACAAATGCATGTCTAGGGTTGTCATTTACAAGAACATACAATTCAACACTTTTTGCTTACATTTCTAGATGGAACTACAGATTGCTTAAAGTCTCTTTAAAGTTCACTTTTATTGTCAATAATAGAGCTAATCAACAAAAAAATATGCTGCAGTAAATTAGATATATGATGGGTGTCATTTTGGGACACTGTTTGAGAATATGTCGTACAAAACTTACCTGTATCAAAATGAAATTACAATTTCAGACACAAATTTGAATATTTTGGAAACTGAACAGTGCTAAGTACAATTTAAATGATTCACAAAGTTATGATTAGAAGCAAAGTCGCTACCATCATCCCTAGTGCTGAAAGAACGTGCAGTATTTTTTAAAGTAATATGTTTTGTGAGTTCTTTTTCAAAGTGCAAAGAGCAGACAAAAATGATCTTACCTTTACTTTATGTTAATTAACAGAGGATTTCACACCGGTCATATTCAAGTCCGAACCAATCACAAAGGTTGAAAGGCAAATTCCACCATACAATGGTTTTGGATCGGAGGAGGATTCCTACAATTCTACTTTAAGCCTGGACCCCAAACCTCCGCATCGTAATATGATACAATTTATGGAAAAGGACAGGTAAAGTAAAACACTGAATGAAGGATATAAGACAATTGTTAATTTGAGGGATTTGACTGATATCATTATCTCTGTCATTTACTATTTGTCCTTTTTGTCCATTAGCGGAATTATTTAAGTAAAAATTGTAAATCAACGAGGGAATTTCAAAGTCATCACTTTTTCTCTGAACATAGTTTTGAGAGAAGACTGTATTAGATTTTAATCGCGGGGCATGATTGTTTAGAAACTGGATTAAGGGAAATGGATGTTCGATGCTGCTGTATCACCTGTACACATTCTTCTTGACAAAAGTTACGAAGGAAATATTCATCATTTGCTGGGGGGGATCCAATGGCTCTATTGGGTAAATTAACTTGACAAAGAAGCCTCTACCAAAATGGCAACTAACGGTTTCCACTGCAGAATGCGCACATGCTTGTGGCCCATTCTATTGGCATTTTAGGAGGCTACTTTATAATTGTAAGAAACTATATCAAGGCCTTTTTTTATATTCATCAGTCTAAACAGGTTACTGAAAATGCTTCATTTTTGTATTCTTAACATACTTCTCACCACTTCTCCATAATATCATCAAAAGGTTAGCCTTTCTGTGTCTTATCCAATAATGTTCTTATTTTTTCTTGATCATTAAATTCTCTTATTTCTTAAAGAATTTCATTAAAGACATGAGAACTGACTTGTCTTTTACAAGTCTTTCAATGGTTCCATGGTCCTTTATTGTCACGTGTACCCAGGTGCAGTGAAATTTGATTTCCCATGCAGTCATACATTTAAAAAAACCCAACAAGATACATAACTACATAAAGATTAAACGTAGACTTAAACAGCCACCACAGCGGCGTGTGAGAATCCCCAGGGCACACAGCATAAGCGACGACCCACAGCCATCAGTTCAATGTCCAGGCCACACACACGCTCCTTCACCATGATGTGACCAGAGTTGTACTGACTGCTGTCACTCTCTCGCAGTCCCTGTCCACCCGAACAGTCAGAAAGCCGTCCACACTCACACCAGACTCTGGGATGTCCCCATGGAGTGACGTCCCTGCAAACACTGAGATCACTGCACTCAAGGCACTCTCACTGAGTCCATACCAGTGCAGGTAGCACGTCCATCTTGTTTTTCGACGATCTCACATTCCCCACTGTGATGGAAGGCAAATAACTTGTACCTTTCCTCCTTTTCTCCCGTGGTTTCGAAACAACCGCAGTTGGGGTGATCAAAGCTCCTGCATCGGGCCGATGGAAGCTCCCGCGATCGGGGCAGTTGAAGCTCCTGCGGTTGGAGCTCCTGAAGTCAATCCTAACAAAGGGACTGACAACTCCACGATGTTAAAGCCACAGTGCAGACAGAGATACGATGAAAAAGTCTCATCTCCGTTGAGGAAAGAGATTAAAAAGTTCCCCCCAACCCCCGCCCCCACCCCACATAAAACAAAAACTAAAGATATACTAAAACATTCAAGTAAAAACAGACTAAAAACAACAAAAAAAGAAATTATTTCATTTAAGTATTAAATGTCTTTGTCGGATTAATGTTCATTTTGTCCTATACAATGCCCTTTGGGCAATTATTCAATGCTGTCATTACTTTGAGTGGTATGTGGATATCCAGTTTATCAATTTCTCCTTCTCTAAACTGCAGTATTTAAGTTGTCAAATTTTCATTCTTAACAACATTCGAATGATTGTGCACCTTTGATATTTCTCTCAAACCTCTCACAACGATCTGCAATGCAGATCACCAGGGTTCCTAATGCTTCTGTTCCGTGAGTTTTTAAAACTATTTCTCTATCTGCAATTTTTCTCAAATCGCCTTGTTAAGCCGATCATCACTACCATGATCTTCAGTTAAAACCCAGGCAAAGAGCTCACATAGTATCTGTTTCATTCCTTTATCATTCATGAGCAGATTTCCATTTTCATCACATACTATATCTACAATTTATTTTAATGTTTATTTCCTATTTTCCTTTACTATTTCCCTTTATGCAGCCCACCAATCCTTTCTCATGCCTCCCTTAACTACTCTGATTGTTATTGTCTTTCTTTCTATACCTGTTGTGTGCTCATTACCTGTGACATAGTTTTCCTGTGTCACATGAAGCAAAAATGTGAAACATAGTAAATAACATAGTAAATAAAGCCTTTGCTTTTGCAAACTTTTTTTTTCAGACAAGGATTGGAAAGCAATGTGCTCCGGTTTATGGCCAGATTAATTACAATTGCCGAAATGAACAGTGATAGGAAATTTATTATTTCCTATTTTTTGAGCGATGACACCATTAGTATTTTTGAACCTCTAAAGGAGAACTCAGGTAATAATCTATTTTAGTTTATGCTTTGAATTTCAAACAAGGGCTGTGCAACTAACATTTCTGTGTACATAAATAATGCCATTATAACTTGGGGCCGACAGCACCAGAGACTCGGGCTCAATCGTGACTAGGGGTGTAGTCTGTGTGGAGTTTGTACATTCTCCATACATTGACCATGTGGGTTTCCTCCGGGTGCTCAGATTTCCACCCACATTCAAATGACATGCAGGTTTGTAGGTTAATTGGCTTCTGTAAGATGTCCCTGGTGTGTAAGATCGGACTGGTGTATCGCTGATCACAGGTCAACGCAGACTTGGAGGGCCGAACGACATATTTCCACACTGTATCTCAAAAAAACCCGAAAAAGGTCAATTCCAAATTTCCGTTATGAGGCATGACTAAACAGAAATTTTCAGGACAAATAATGTTTATTATTAAATGGAACGGAGCACCATGGCACATTCCTTGTATATTCACATACTTGGCCAATCAACTTATTCATTCATTCATTCATTCATTCATTCATTCATTCATTCATTCAAATTATATCCGTGTCACTCAGTACATATTAAATTTGATTTAATACTAAACAGGGTGATATTTTTGGATTGAAACCTTGTCTTTCTTGCCAAAGTTTCACTTGAGACAGATGCTCTTGGATCTTAATTGTGCAAGATGCAAAGTTAACTGGTGCTTGCCAAAGATATTCACAAAGTGCTGGAGTAACTCAGCAGGTCAAGCAGCATCTCTGGAGAAAAAGGATGGGTGACTTTTCAGATCGGGACTCTTTTTCAGACTGAAAGTAGAAGGGAAGGGAACTGGAGGTAAAGGATCGCCAGAACAAAACAGGGCCGGCAACAGATGACCAAGGAGGAGTAGAACCCATAATGGCCCATTGTTAGCTGGGGAAGAGGTGATAATGAAAGAATACAAGGGTGCAAACAGTGGAACTAGTAGAATGAATTAGAAATACAAAAATTTCTAAACATCTGTTTTTGCTTTTTATTATGGGGTATTGTGTGTAGATTGATGAAAAAAAAGTATGTAATCCATTTTAAAATAAGGCTGTAACTAACAAAATGTGGAAAAAGTGAAGGGGTCTGAATACTTTCTGAATGCACTGTATGATTTCCCCGTGACCTAGGGAGCTTGGGTTTCCTCCCACACTCCAAAGGTGTACAGATTTGTAGGCTAATTAGTAAAATTGTAAATTGTCGTTGTGTGTGTAGGATAGAGCTGGTGTGGGGAGATTTCTGGTCGGCATGGACTCGATGGGCCGAAGGGCCTGTTTCCGCGTTGTATCTCTCAAACTAAGCTACTCTTCGTGATGGTGTGACATAGGGCTGGATGACCAGGATGTATTATAATGGATTGTTCTAACTAATTCTGTTTTAGTATCAAACATATATTGTGTAATTTATGAGATTTTTAATTAAAACTTTTCTCATTGACATTCTTTAAATGTCTTCTGTTTTTTTGGTAGCAAAAATAACCTCTATTATCAAGTTTTGAAGATCATGAAACATTTTTTTTAAACTGATACATTAAAATAATGCTTTATTCCTACAGGTATTACCAGCAGTAAATTTTTGGAAAGAGGACGAGTAAAAATACCTGGCCAGGAACTGTTTAAGAGTGAGCAATCTCAATATTTTACTCAGCACGATCTGTTTGTCGGAGCTAAACTCTGTTTCTATGGGAATTACTTTTGCCTGGTAGATGCTGATGAGTATACTTTCTGTTACATGGAAAAGAATGCAGATGAAGTAGGTTATGTAACACTTTGATTTTTCTCTTTATTTGTTGCTTCCTTTCAAATGTTGGCTTACCTGTAAATCACAGCAAGCAAAGTAGTTATTTACTGTATCCTGTATCTGTACGCTGTGGGCGGCCCGATTGTAATCATGTATAATTTTTCCACTGATTGGATAGCACACAACAAAAAAGCTTTCCACTGTACCTCGGTACACCTGACAATAAACTAAACTAAACTCAACTAAACTACTAATGTGCAACTATTCAGAAACCATTTAAAGCAAATTAAGCTCTTTCAATATTATTTAGGAGCATTTGGTTCAAAGAACATATTTCATGGGTGTCTTTCATCTCCTGAAGTCTAAGGACATACATACTTCTTTATCTGTGTCCTTAATTCTACAGGGATGAAGGTTGCCCAATCTTCCTCAGAACAGTAGTTAAATGTATGACTCCCACCTTGCGGAAGCAGGCCACTGAAATGTCACAGTGTAACCATTCTATCCAAGAACAGCCTCAAGAGAGGCAACTAATAAAGGCTTTATATCCAATAATAAAAGGCCTGTCACCACTGGAATCTAGAAGGATGAGGGGGGAATCGCATTGAAACTTGCTGAATAATGAAGGGTCTAGATGGAGTAAATGTGGAGAGGATAGTGGAGAGGTTTGCAATAGTGGGAGAGTCTAGGACCAGAGGACACAGCATCAGATTAAAAGAATGTACTTTTAAACAGGAGATGAGGAGGAATTTCTTTAGCCACAGGGTGGTGAATCTGTGGAATTCATTGCCACAGATGGCTGTGGAGGCCAGGTCATTGGGTATTTTTAAAGCGGAGATTGACAGATTCTTGCTTAGTAAGGGTGTCAAAGGTTACAGGGAGAAGGCAGGAAAATGGGATTGAGAAGATAGATCAGCCAAGATTGAATGGCGGAGTAGACTCGATGGGCCGAATGGCCTAATTCTGTTCCTATTTCTTATGATCTTATGCAATGGTTGTCATAAACGTGGTCCAACTCCGACCCATGAAGAAGGATTGTCGGCCTGAAACGTTATCTCTGTTTCTCTCACTAGGCATGCATGTTGTCTGAGTTGTAGAGTATTTCCAGCAGTTTATGTTTTTATTTCAAATTTGCAGTTTTGTTTCTTTTCAATCCCACGATCCTTTCTCATAGCAGGAGTCAAGCTATCAACTTAGACTCTGCATTCTGGGTTGTATTCCGAGGAGCACTGGTAAATGTGATAGATATAAGGTCACAAGTAGACATCCAGGAGTGAGAAACTATTGTTATTAAGCATGTTCATAATTGATGCTAATAGCTGGCAATTCTGATTGAGCGACTTGGGTCCATTTAAACAGGAACTCCCAGCTTTCACATGTGTACTTTCAAATATGTAAGTTTGGCATTCACATAGAATTCAGCTTGAAACCCAGTTTTAATAGATTTTTAAAGTCACTGAAAGACGATGAAGAAGCTCTTACAGCTTTTACATCTGTCAAAGCTGAGGGTGGAGCCTTGTAGGTTGTCAAAGGCTTTCAAAGGTGTTTTTGATGAGGCTTTCTCATTCTGTACCTGCTCATACCTCATCATTGGACTCTGAATGCAGTGGATATGCATGATCAGCCCTTTGTGTACAAACCTGTTAAGTATGAATAGTGTGTGTGGGGAGTGGGGGTGAGGGGGAGACCATGCATTAGTCTCTAAACTAGCAGAGTCTGAGCTACAAAAGTAATTTTTTTCCTGCTGCACTTCATTATTTATAGAGAAGACAGGAAAGGGAACAAAGGGTATTGATTAATGTATAGTTTCACTTTTGAACAAATGATATATCGTGATGTACTAGGATGGGCATTGGATTGAGAGGAAATCAAACCATCTGAAGTAAAAACAAAGAGCTGGAAATCCCTCGAAATACTCATTAATTATTGTTTCCTTTCAAAAATTGTTGTTTCAGCACCCCTGAAAACAGTCCCAAAATTTGTCACAGAACAATATGCAGCAAAGTATTGTGGTGTCACTGTGGCACATTCCATGCTTGTGTGGAATGGATAAGTAAATAGTATAGAGAATCTAGAAAGATAAGCAAATAATGGTTATTTGCTTATGGTTGCGGTTTTGCATTCCTATGTCGGAAGATTACTATTAGCAACGTTAATAGAACAGCACAAATATGTGATTTTAGATGTTGCACTATACAGAGAGTAACCAGTGAAAGTGCAGAATTTAATGAATGTTTATTTTCATTGCTATAGTTTATTTTAACTTATTCATTTTTTTCATTCTCTGATTTCATCTGAATGTTATCTTTTTCTAACTCCTCTTCTATCAGTACCAGAAGGCAAATGTTTGCACAATTTTGACCAAGCTTAAATCAACTGGTAATACACATTCCCTTGAAATTAAAAGGATGCTTGCATCTCATGATCATCCTAGAACTGGAATAATCAATTACAATGAGTTCAGGTGAGCTTCATAATACTTATTTGGATCAGTAAGGAATAGATTCTCTTTTTAAGCATTTGCATATTTTTCATGTTATTCATGATTTATTCCAACAATGAGGCAGAATAAAACACATTTAAAGATCAGCAAAGCTAGTAATGATTTATACATTAACTCAATAAATCTGAGGAGGAACTGTGTTAGTAATCGACAAGGAAGGAAGGTGGTATTGAGTCAAAATTCATGACAAAATATATTTAGATAATAATGTGATCCTTAGTACATTTCAGCAAAAAATATCCATTGATTTTAGAGGACCAGACTTCTACAGTGATTCCAAATATTAATGGATTTGTGTAACAACTATTAGTAATTCTAGGGAACAATATATCATAATAAAATAGAACAGTACAGCACGGAACTTTGATTAGTAAGGGTATTAGGGGTTATTGGGAGAAGGCTGGGGAATGTTGAGAGGGAAAGATAGAACAGCCATGATTGAATGGTGGAGTAGACTTGATGGGCCGAATGGTTAATTCTGCTCCTAGAACTTACTAACTTATGAACAGGCCCTTTGGCCCATAATGTTTGTGCTGAACGTGATGCCAAATTAAACTGATCTCACCTGCCTGGTACATGATCAATATCCCTCTATTCCCTGCACTTATATGTGCCTATCCAAAAATCTCTTAAAAGCTATTATCGTAACTGCCTCCACAACCACCTTTGGCAATGCATTCCAGGCCCCCACCACGCTTTGTGTGAAAAGAGAAGAAAGCATTTATTGACAAGTATTTGTTACAAAGTGAATGGCTTATATGTCATTGGTTTGGAAATCTGATTACTCAAATTACAGGATATGATAAAGTATGGTTTCAATTTCACATATACCACAGTGCATTAAAGCCATCCCTATTAGAGATTAATATGTTTGTAGTAAGAGTATTAATGTATTATAATACGGACTGTTTCTTCTCCAGTAGTCTCTTATTTAAATTACAACCATCTACAGGTGACACTGAAATTCATAAAAAAAGAATGTGATGGTATTAATGTATTCCAATTCCATACAAATCCATGCTGCTGTTCTTTATCACAAAGATAAAGCTGGTCAGAATCAGAGTTCTGCTTCCAAGCTTGCTAATTTGACAAATGTTACAAATATTATTTTACATCAGTCACTTTCTTCCATCGCTTGCAAAATTCAGGATTTTTAAATTTATTTGGCTTTGATTAAAAACAATCTTTTTTGTCTCAAATTCACATTAAGGATCTGAATACTGAATATCTATCACCACGTTCTTTCCAACTTCACTATTCTTTCCTCCATCACTCGTTCATCCGTATTAGTGAATATGAGGGCCTGAGAACTAATCAGCCACAGTTGCTGGAGAAATTACTGCAATCACTTGAGGTCCTTGCAGTTGCATTCCAAGACTGAGTGGCACAGCGGTTTCCACGCTGCATCTGGAGTAACACAGCGGGTCAGGCAGCATCTCCGGAGAACATGGATAAAAGAAGTTTCATGTCGGGACCCTTCTTCAGATCTTTCTTGTATACTCACCTGAAACATCATCTATTCATGTTCTCCAGAGATGCTGCCTGACCCACTGAGTTACTCCAGCACTCAGTAAAAGATGTTTAATGCTTCACAAGTATAAATCTTTTGGGTCCTTGGCACATAATTGGGAGAATCCCCATGATGTGAAAGCTTCCAGTCAAGTTTTCGAATTCATTTCTTCGTGATATCCTACCCATTCATGTTAATTGAATTGTAGTGAACTTATAATAGTCATATTTGAGCATCTGTTATTTCATTTTATATCAAGATTATCTATTACCTTAATTTCATTTGATTGCACTAATGCTGCTCTAGATGTCAACTTCTTTACATCGGCGAAACCAAACGCAGGCTCGGCGATTGTTACGCTCAACACCTTCGCTCAGTCCGCCTTAACCAACCTGATCTCCCGGTGGCTGAGCATTTCAACTCCCCCTCCTACTCCCAGTCTTTCTGTCATGGGCCTCCTCCAGTGCCATTGAGAAGGCCCACCGGAAATTGGAGGAACAGCACCTCATATTTCGCATTGGGCAGCTTGCAGCCCAGCGGTATGAACATTGACTTCTCCAACTTTAGATAGTTCCTCTGTCCCTCTCTTCCCCTCCCCCTTCCCAGTTCTCCCTCTAACTTCCTGTCTCCACCTATATCCTTCCTTTGTCCCGCCCCCCTGACATCAGTCTGAAGGGTCTCGACCCGAAACGTCACCCATTCCTTCTCTCCTGAGATGCTGCCTGACCTGCTGAGTTACTCCAGCATCAATGGTTGAGCCTTTCAGAGGTGTCGTGAGCCTAACTCAATGAAACACCAGTGAAGGGAGGTGCCCACTTGATAACCCCAATGATATACTTGCATCTACAGGATGTTTTTTTTTAAAGAGCTAGTTAATATGTATAGATAGCTGTTTTTGTATACAGTTATTGTAAGTTGGTATATTTAGTTAGATAATACTTTGGCTTTGGGCTTGGCTTTCTTAGTTGAGCGCTTATCCTGGAGTTATAGCACAAGTATTTTGTGTTGTATTTGTAATGAAATTAGAAGGTGTATTTACTCTGTTTTATAGATTATTAATGCTTGTAATAATTTATTTTATCCATTGTTTCTGAAAAGGAATATTGTAATTGAGATTGGAGAAGGACACCTCAGTGAGCATGAAGTGATTACAATAGGCCGGTACTACAGCATTCGTCAACAGCAAGATACAGACGTCTGTCTCATATTACATTTAGTTCAAGAGGAGCTAAGAAAAAATGGCTTTGAAGATTTTAAAAAGCTATCTGATGCTTTTATCTATGAAGATCGTCAAAGGTAATGAATGAACAGAGCAATGAATATCTGCATCAACAATTTTATTACTAAACACAATGACTCCCCAGTTTGTTCTCAGAAATGTTATAAGATAGCATAAATTCTAATTATATAACCCACACCCCTCACATTAACTCTCTGCCCTCTGATTATATAACACAGCTCAGTAAACAATTATTTATGATTCATGGAACTAAGTAATTTTTGTAACTGTAACAATAAACCAGGCATATTTGGGGATTCCTATCATTCCCTTGAATTTGCCTCAAAAATGGCTCTTAATGCATTAATACATGCATACAGCAGTTTGAAGAAGTGTCCCGACCTGAAACATGGCCTGTCCATTTCCTCCACAGATGCTGCCTGACCCACTGAGTTCCTCGAGCACTTTGTGTTTTGCACAGGATTCCAGCAACTGCAGTTCCTTGTATCTCAATGTCTTTGATTATTGATAGTAATCTAGTTCTTGATTCTTCTATAATGTGGAAAAAGACTCTGTGTATTCACCCTATCTGTTGCCCTCATGATTTTATACATCAACCTCTTTAAGATCCAGCCCTTTTGTGTATTAACCAGCATCTGCAGTTTGTTTCTACTACTCAAACAATGATAATCCCTTACAATCCTTTATAGTGGACAATTGGCAATAACGGACACCATTCCCCCCACTATGGTCAAGATGATTTATTGAGGATTAAATGTGATTGAATAAATCACATGAGGATTTATTGTACCAAGGAAAATTCGGCTCTTAAAGTTTTCTTTGCCAAAAACAAGCAATAATTTTACAAGGTGACAAATGAAATGTCCAAGATGCTTAACGGAATTACTAAACAAAAATCTGCAGCATCTGTGTAGAAAGCAAATATAAGATTAAAATGCAATTGCTGAGGAATTGCAGTTGACACTCTGCTGCATCTTACTCCCACAATCACTAATTAGTAATTATGTTTATCCATCATCTAATATTGATAAGTTGAAAGGGAGACTTGAACCATTTCTCAGAAATCATATTATAAAGCTGATTCAGACAGTTTTCTGGCTTGGTGGTGTGTTTGATACCAGGTCTCCATCTACTTAACCACTGTGTAATTGAAGGAGATCAAAGATAGATCAACATCGCAACAGCATGAGGATTAAAAATGACAAGGCAGTTCAGGACCTAAGCTTTTTGGATATGTGGTTTTATCTTTAAACATAACTTTAATTTTCAAATCTCACCATTTTGTCCCTTCTTTAAGTTTTGAACCATTGAGTATAAATATATCTTTCTCCCCAATTTATTACAGAACTGGATTCTTGCCTATCCAGGAAACTAGAAATATTTTGAAAGGTTTCCAGCTCCCAACACCGAATGATATTCTTGAAGAAATGATCTCAAAGTAGGTCTCTAAAGCATTAAAAAAATATGTATGTGCAATGTGTTGGAATAGATCAATTGTCTGCTTACTTTAGTTGTATGACAACATTTACTCTGTAAGGAGAGTAATTGAAATGATAATTGCTTGTATTAGAACTGTGCGATTATAATAGGATTAGATACGTACAGAAATTGATTTTATGCTCGTGTTTGCATTGGAGTGCAATTTAGAGGCTCCAGGATTTTGAGGGGGAAAAAAGAGCCATCTTACACTTGAGAATCATCTCATGATTTTTGAGAAGGCAAGAATGTGAAACTGCTGGGAGCTGATGTTTGCAGTTTGTTGGGTTTGCTAGGGCTGCTCCAACCTACCCTAGGGCTGCTCCAGCTGGTGATTTAAAAAAATTATTTGAATAGTTTTCAATTGTCTCTGTGTATCAGAAATATTTAAAAACTCTTCCAAAATTTCAATGTGACAGAAGACAAATCTCTGTTCCCCTCGCCCAAGACTCTTGGGGACAGGGTCATGGTGGTTTGTGGCTGGCTTGTGTGTCAATAAGAACTCGTTGCACCTTGCCACCCAACTCCAGGATCGCGATGTCCAGGATGTTTAGACATGTATATTTGTACCAGAATAAAGCAGTCCCATTAATCTCATTCCCTATTTATTTCTCTTGAACCCATGTCCATCACCACCCCCCTGATTTTCTTGCAATCTTTCTACATCAGAGGCAAAATACATCAGCCAACTACTACCAATCTTTGTCATGTGGGGGGGAATTGGAGTACCTGGAGGAAACCTCTTGCAGTCACAGGTAGCTGATACACACCCCACACAAGCCAGCACCTGAGATCTAAATTGAACCCAAGTCTCTGATGCTGTGAGGTTACAGTCACAGGGAGAACATACAAACTCTATCCAAGACAGCACCAGTGATCTTGATTAAACTTCCTTAGAAGGCTTAGAAAGTTCAGCATGTCCCTCGCAACCTTCACCAACTTCTACAAATCCTCTGTAGAAAGCGTTTTATTGGGAAGTATCACAGCATGGTTTGGGAACAGTCCATCCAAGACCGCAAGAAATTGCAGAGAGTTGTGGATTTAGCCCAGACCATCACGCAAACCAACCTTCCTTCCATTGATTCCATCTACACCACGCTTCCTTGGCAAGGCCGCCAGTGTAATCAAGGACCAGTCTCACGCCAGTCAATCCCTCTTCTCCCCCATTTCCCATCAGGCAATAGGTACAGAAGTTTGAAAACGCATATCTCCAGATTCAGGGACAGTTTTTTCCCAGCTGTCCTTCACTGACTGGACAGCACGCAACAAAAAACTTTTCACTGTACCTCAGCCATAACATAATAATAATAATAATAATATAATATATTCCTTTATTTGTCCCACACCAGGGAAATGTACAGTGTTACAGCAGCAAAGTGGATAGCAAGAGACATTCATTATAAATAAAAATAAAGATAAGGATAATTGTCATAGTTTACTGTGTTTTTCCTTTACTGTTACTGTTTACTAGTCTGTTGACTGGTCTGCTGGGAGTAGCGCTGGTTGTGCAGTCTCACAGCAGAGGGAAGGAAGGACCTCTGATATCTCTCCTTCACACACTTGTGAAGGAGTGTGTCACTGAAGGAGCTACTCAGTGCAATGACAGTGTCTTGCATGGGGTGGGAGTCGTTGTCCAACAGCGATGTTATCTTTGCCATTATCCTCCTCTCTCTCACCGCCTGTACTGAGTCGAGGGGGCAACCCAGGACAGAGCTAGCCTTCCTGATCAGCTTGTTAAGTCTCTTCCCCTCCGCTGCTGAGATGCTGCTGCTCCAGCAGACCACTCCATAAAAAATGGCTGATGCCACCACAGTGTCGTAGAAGGTCCTTAGGAGTGCCCCCTGCACTCCAAAGGACCTAAGTCTCCTCAGCAGGTTAAGTCTGCTCTGGCCCTTTTTGTACAGTGCATTGGTATTTTCGGTCCAGTCAAGTTTATTGTTAAGGTAAACACCCAGGTACTTATAACATGTGACAACAATAAAGACAGGCAAACTGTCAAACAGGCAAAGACAGCAAAACTATTTGACGGTGTATAACAAGAATGTGTACTTCAGTAATTTGCACAGAACAACTATATTATTGTTTTACTATATTTATTTCAAAACACGTTAAGGTTTCTGAGTGTTGATGGGCAAGTGGCATATAGGAATCTTGTCTTGGGCATAAACTGGAGAGAAAACCCTGTACCACCTGCTGAAGTGAAGGTCCCCATTAAGGTAAGATGTAGAACGTAATATAAGTGTTGCAACTGGCTTCCTTTCACAACTCAATGTCTAAACACTGATTAAAAAGAGTATTATTATTATTACTACCAGATTGTTAGCCCTTAATGCTTTGTTTGCAAAAGTCTTTTCATCATGTGCCATGTTTGAATAGGTCTCTATTTCACCAAAGTGAGTTCTATACTTCTGGAGCCACTTTAGACTCATTACTGAAGTCACTATTTTTAATTTTATTTAAATAATCATTGGATTTAAAACCATTTATGCAATCGCTACTTATTTAGTTGCCTAATTATTTATTTTCTGTATATTGCATCTTTACACAAATTAAAGCTACTTCATTGAAGATTCACAATGTGGATTATACCCGTCTTAGTGAACAATTTCTTAAAGTTGTAGAGTACCATGTCAAGGAAATGCTTTAAATAGTGTTAATTGGATTATGTGTGACATTTACAGAAATTCCACTTGAGAAAATCGAATCATTGTTGATAAATAATTGTTAATTGCCTGTATATTTCATCGATGTTGTCAGTGTATTCCATGGATGCCGGCTGTATATTCCATGGATCTTATCTGTGTATTCCATGGAAGTTGGTTATGTTTCCCACAGATGTTGACTGTGGTTTTGATCTACTAGCTGTGTATTCCATGGATGCTGACTGTGGATTTCCACGGATGCTGGCTGTGTATTCCATGGATAATGGCTGTATATTCCATGAATGCTGGCTATATATTCTACAGGTCTTGGTTGTGTTTTCCACAGATGTTGGCAGGTGGATGTTGCTCAATTGCTGGTATTGTTTCTGACCTGCAGTAACTCCAACGTTTTCCATGTGGAAAAGGGGTTTATGACAATGATTTGAACTTCCAAAACCATGGGTCCAAATTTCATATCCTAAACTAAAGGGCAGCAGAACCTGGCATTTTTTTGTCGGGGTTTTATACTGTGGGACTTGTAGCACTTCACTGTTTTTCAACGGTTTACTGTTTTCTCCCCTACCATGTGCCAAATTCATGGTGAGGTTTATAAAATCATAAGGGAAATAGATAGGATGAATGCACAGACTCTTTTATGCAGGAGAGAGGAATCAAGAACCAGAGGATGTAGGTTTAAGATGAGAGGGGTAAGATTTAATAGGAACCAGAGGGGCAACATTTTCACACGGTGGATATGTGGAACGAATTGCCTGGGGAAGTATTTGAGGCAGGTACAATAACGACATTTAAAATACATTTGAACAGGGATAGGAAAGGTTTAGCGGGATATAGGGGATATAGGCCAAATGCAGGTAAATGGGACTAGCTGAGATGGTGCATAGTAGATGGCATGGAAGAGTGGAACAAAGGGCCTGTTTAGATCCAGTATGACTCCAGGAACCCGTCTTCTGAATCTGGAATGGGAGTTTTTGTGTAGAAGGAGTAGTGTATAAATACACCATTACATTTATCCTGGAAAGGTGACTTATCTAAATATACCTCTCCCAAAACATTAAATGCATAATCAGGATATTGAAGCATGGGTAAAATAACTTTAGGCTGTGAACAAATGTCAAGTTTTATTCTTTCTGTTTATCATTTCAGCTTTACACCAGGAGTTCAGAGTTTCCAATTAAGCAAGTGAAGAGTATCAACTACATAGCTTTCATAGAGGATTTGTTCGGCAAACAGGAATAAAATGATTCAAAGTGGATCATCTTTACCTTACTAACAGAAAAGTTTATAAGATTAATTAATTATTTTTTTAGACATTGGTACATCTGAAAAGTCAAATGTCTTTCTAGTTGTTATCATTATTGCAGTTAGACATTAACTAAATCAATAACAAAACAAGATTTTCACTGTGTACCTCATCCATGGAAGTAATTTGTGTCTAATGCATTAATCAACTGACAATAAATGAGAATATTAAAAAAATTCACACATTTTGTAGGTAATATTTTTCTCACTAATTTAATTTTGAGACATTGTCTCAAAAGTGATTTTCACTTCTCCATTACTCAACTAGAGGGGTCTAGACCATAGGCAGAGATTGAGTAGGCTGGGACTCTATACCTTTGAGTGCAGGAGGATGAGGGGTGATCTTATGGAGGTGTATAAGATCATGAGAGGAATAGATCGGGTAGATGCACAGTGTCTCTTGCCCAGAGTAGGTGAATCAAAGACCATAGGACATAGATTCACAGTGAAGGGGAAAAGATTTAATAGGAATCTGGGGTAACTTTTTCTCACAAAGGGTGGTGGATATATGGAACAGGCTGTCAGAGGAGGTTGTTGAGGCAGAGACTATCCCAACATTTAAGAAGCAGTTAGACAGGCACATGGATAGGACAGGTTTGGAGGGATACGCACCAAATGCTGGCAGGTGGGGCAAGTGTAGCTGGGACATGTTGGCCGGTGTGGGCAAGTTGGGCTGAAGGGCCTGTTTCCACACTGTATCACTCTATGACTCTATAACTGATGGAGACCATAAGGAGCAGAATTGGGCCATTTGGCCCATTTACCTGTTCCCTGCAATCGTTACATTAAATAGTCAGCATTGCCACCAGAGCTTGTCAAAAGCCTGATAAAATACTTTAAATTGCCGTCCTTTAATATATAAAGTCTCCTGATCACATTCCCTGCTATAAATAGTGGGCAACAACCATTTCTGGTGCCATGTGAATAGATATGTACATGCTTTAACTTAAATTGATTGGACATTTAGCCAATATCATAATTTAATAGCACAGCTCTTTTTCAGAATAAAATTGTTGATCTTTTTTTGATTATGGTGGATGAATATTAACTTGGAGGTTGTGGGTTTCTGAAAATTGGGCTCCATTTTGACCGTTCATTCTGGCTGGAAGAAGACGAACAACAAGAACATACATACAACTCGGTGATAAGGACAACATGATGCTACAACGCAGGAAGATAGCAGGTTGGAAAAATGGTTTGAAGACATCCTTATGCTCCTGGAAGATGAAATGTAGGCTGAGAGTAATTTGCACAATCAGAGATTCAATGTTTAAGAAGTTAGTCAGAAATCAGGGTCATTAGGAAAGCTGTCCTAAAGAGGAACAGTATATACAGCCAGAGTTATCAATGCATTGTAAACCTTCAGACTTGAACTTTCTTTTCCTCCAGCTTTTACTAGTTTAAAGCAGAGGATATCATTGACATAATTCAGCAGTTCCTGTTTGCATTAAGTATTTATATTACAAATACTTTCTACATGCTCCCTATGGAAAAATCTTTTCATATGAAACATAGTGGCTCTTTGGAAAACAGCATGGCTCTAGTTTAAGGCTCCGGATGCACCTTTGAATTTGATCTATGTACAAAATCAAATTCATAGCTTATCGCAGCTATCACGTTAATCTAAAACACAATAGACCCACTTTTCAGAATGTGGCAGAAATATTCTTAAAGATCTTTCAGTTAAAAATAAGGAAGTGTTCATAATGACCCTTCCATTGGTCTTCAGAGTAAAGGAAGAGAATATACAAGGAATACTAAAACTATACGAAGGGGGTTTTAAACTAAGAAAAAATAATGGTATGAAAAGATAATGCAACCAAAATGATGACAAATATTCAACATTTACTGGTTTCCACAATTTAAAAGATGATACAAGCAAAATTGCAGATGCTTTAGTACAAAGCTTCATAAGTTCTTGCAAATTGGAAATTGCCTGTGTTACATATGGATTGATTCTGAAGCTACTTTACTAACCGAGCATTTCAACACTGAAATCTCCAGGACCTGGATATCTTGAGAAATCACAGCTGATGGCTCTCTAATATGTATTCAGTTGAGAATGCTACCAGGAAGTTTAGATAATAATCTGTGCAGAGCTGAAGCATTCTTGCTAATTGAATTTCGAACCATGTCCCCAAGTCAGGCCCCAGGCTCATCTACTTAGCTTGCAGCACTTTCACCTCTAAGTTGGGAAGGTGCAGCTTCAGAACCTTAATGCAAAAACGTAACCTGATGTGACATTGCATTGCTGTGCTAGGATTTTAGAGGTACTGCCTTTAGATGGGTCTTTAAACCCCGGACCTGTACAATGCATTGTCAGCCTTCAGACCAGAACTTCCTTTGCCTCAAGCTTTTATTCTTACCCTGGCAGGTGTATAAGATTCAATGGCATTAGTTCAAGGAAAAGCAGATGAGTTATTACTGCTATTTATGCATCCATAAACAATACTACGCAGATCACTGAGTACTCATGTTGTGGAATCTGACTGTTTAGAACTTGGTGGCCAAGTTCCCTCCATTACAACAATGACTAAACTTAGAAAATGTTTAGCACTGTGAAGTGCTTTACAATATCATAAAAGTTACCATATAAATATAATTATTTTTATTTTCAAAGTTCTGGGTGACGGCATATCTGATCATACTCATGAGATTAGGAAGCTCCTGGTAATTTAAAATAATTCATCAATTTAAATGTATGGTTGAAATATTGCCATCTTTTATGTCTACGTGAGGGGGAAATCAAAGAGTAGAATTTTCAATACTGCCGCCTCAGTACCACACTGGAATGTCACTCCAGTTTTATTTGTTCCAGTTTTGCAACCCATTTTATCTGAATCGTATTTCTTCATCAATGGTAAAACTCCTGGATGTTCCAAAACCCGAGGTCTCTACCGTCAAGGACAATGACTGAAGACATTGCCCTCAACAAATTCCCCAGCAGGTCACACATCATCCTGACTGTCCTACGAATGCACTTCATGCATGAAAAAACACCCATTAGTGGATGTGGGCCTTTAAGTCGTGCGCCTGCGCTGCCGTAGCAGCTGCAGCTTATCTGCCTTTGTGTTTTAAGTTGTGTTATTGTTTTGATTGGAGTGTTTTAGATGTGATGTAGTTTTTTGTGATTGTGTACTATGTTCAACAGTTCAACAGTTCAACAGAGCTTTATTTGTCATTCGGTACCAAGGTACCGAACGAAACTACATAGCAGTCATACAAAAAAACAGAACACAAGACACATGACCCCAACACAAACGTCCATCACAGTGACTCCAAACACCCCCTCACTGTGATGGAGGCAACAAAACTTCCACTCTCTTCCCCACGCCCACGGACAGACAGCTCGTCCCCGACCGACCCGCACAGTCCCCGCAAGGGGATGGAAGTCCCCGCGGCCGAGCCGCACCGGGCGCTGAAACGTCTCGCGGTCGAGCCGGGTGATGGAAGGCCCCGCGACCGAGCCTTGCGCAGCTAAGTCCCGCGGCCGAACCGCACCGGGCGATGTTAAGTCCCGTGGCCGAGCCGCACCAGCGATGAAAAGTCCCGTGGCCGAGCCGCACCAGCGATGTAAAGCCCCGCGGCCGAGCCGCACCGGGCGATGTTAAGTCCCGCGGCCGAGCCACACCAGCGATGTAAAGCCCCGCGGCCGAGCCGCACTGGGCACTGTTAAGTCCCGCGGCCGAGCCGCACCGGGCGATGTTAAGTCCCGCGGCCGAGCCACACCAGCGATGTAAAGCCCCGCGGCCGAGCCGCACCGGGCGATGTTAAGTCCCGCGGCCAAGCCGCACCAGCGATGTAAAGCCCCGTGGCCGAGCTGTGGGAACTGTAAAATTCTCTCTCCCGAACGGAGACGCAACCTTTTTCTGGGTCGTGTCTCCGTTCCCGCTGCTTCTTGGCAATAAATCTTATACCGTTGGAAAGCCTGTTTATTTCCCTTTTAAATGGTGCCACATTTGTAAGGAACATGCATTTGTGGGATGAGCAGCAGACCTGAGTATATGGGTTGCGCCCATGAAAAATTTGCCAAATCTTCTCTGCCAATGCCAAACAGCTTATTCTGCCATTGACTTGTTCGGTGTTGTTTGGTGGATTGGATGATTGAAGTCCGAAGAAACAAGACATATTGGCAATTTAACAATTTATTCATTTAATAAACAGGAGCCACAGTAGCGTGTGGAAGAACCATACACAGCCATAACAGCCTGGCACCTCCTCCTCATGCTGGTCACCAGCCTGGTCACACACTGTTGTGGGATGGCATCCCATTCTTGTCAGCACCTGGGGGTACCAGAAGCTCAAAACAAGAGTCAATAGCAACAGCAGAATAAGCTGTTTGGCATTGGCAGAGAAGATTTGGCAAATTTTTCATGGGCGCAACCCATATACTCAGCTCTGCTGCTCATCCCACAAATGCATGTTCCTTACAAATGTGGCACCATTTAAAAGGGAAATAAACGGGCTTTCCAACGGTATATGATTTATTGCCAAGAAGCATTGTTACAACAAAGAAATAATCTACCAAACACAAATTTCCTTACTTTTTGTGCGATGTTTAGAATCTTTGTGATGAAACTGCTCCCTATAGGACTATCAAAAGGATTTAGGTATATTTTTGCTGTGCATATTTTAGATGCTCCAGAATCTGGGAATATTTGGAACACCATCATTCATTTTATTCTCCATTTCCGCAGTCAGCTTTTTAAAATTCCCAGCCTTAAGACCATGTCTCTGATCTACCATTTTTACTTAAGATGTCAGCAAAGAAGCACTGCATCTTCTAAATCAGGTCCAACCATTGGAGAATTGTGGGACAGAAAAGACTCTGGCAGGTAAGTTGTTTTTCTTTTTTTCTTGTTGTGAAAATGCGATAACAAGAGGAAAGGGGCTGCATTATATTGGCTTTTTTTTGTCCTACCTCCCAGTGAAGTAATTTAAATGAGGCATCTTGGTCATCCCGAACAAGATGGGCCAAAGGGTCTGTTTCTGTGCAGTTTGACTCTATAATGCATCTGGTGAGGTCTGACACAACTCCAGGGAGAGTTAGAGTCACTGTGTAATACAGTGCAACAACAGGTTCTTTGTGCCACCTCTTAGATTCTGTTGTAATCTTAGATAACCATCTTTGCTGTTCACTGCCCCATCCATGTTGGCGTCTTCCGCAAACTTACCAACCCTGTTAACAACATTTACATCCAAATCATTAATATACGGGTGGGGTTATACAGGGTTGATGGGTGTGGTGGTGGCACAGCAGTAGAGTCGTTGTCTTACGGCGCCAGAGACCTGGGTTCAATCCTGACTCCGGTTGCTGTCAGTATGGCGTTTGTACATTCTCCCTGGGTTTTCTCCGGGTGCTCTGGTTTCAAATCGTGCAGGTTTGTTAGTCAATTGGCTTCTGTAAATTGTCCCGAGTATGTAGGATAGAACTAGTGTATGGGTGATAACTGGTTAACACAACTCAGTGGGCCGAAGGGTCTGTTTCCACCCTGTATCTCTAATGTATAAAGATGATAAACAAGTGAACTGATCCTGATGGCACACCGCTGGTCACAAGCCTCCACTTTGAATTAAACCCCCTGCTATCACCTCTGACTTTACATTAAGTTAATTCTGTATTCCATTGGTTAGTTCACCTAGGTTCCCATATGATCTAACCTGCAGGAAATGTCAAAGTTCATGCTAAAGTCCATTTAGACATCTACTGTCCTGCAATCATCAATCCTCTTTGCATCTCTTCAAAGAATGCAATCAAATTCACGAGACATGATTTTCCATGCACAAAACCCGGCTGACTATCTCTAATTAGTCCTCGCCTTTCCAAATGCTGGTGGATCCTGTCCTTCAGAATCCCCTGCAGTAACCTTCCTATGACTAATGTCAGCCTCACTGGCCTGCAATTCCTTGGCTTGTCCTTGCAAAACATTAAATAAAAGCACCACACTAACCACTTTCCAATCTTCCAGTACCCTTAAGAATGATACAAAATGTCTGAAGAAGGGTCTCGACCCGAAACGTCACCCATTCCTTCTCTCCAGGGATACCGCCTGTCCTGCTGAGTTACTCCAGCATTTTGTGTCTATCTTAGGATGATACAAGTATCTCTGCCAAGGCCTCAGCAATTTGTTCCCTGGCTTCCTACATTTGTAGTAACTAAGTTTGACAGATCGGACTTGTCAGGCATTGTGACCTTCAACTCCCTGGATGTGTAATTAATTTTGGGGCATATAAAGCCACTGTCTTTAAATTTAGGGTTATTATTTATGTATGATGTAAGACAATTATTCTGATGGATGTTTGAATTGTCTAAAGTAGTGTGGTGTAAACAAAAAATGTGTCTGCCAACTTGAATCATTTAATGCTTTCATTACTGAATGAGAAGTCCATTTCTTAATTTCACTCAATGGTCATTCATCATGAACATTGTTTGGAGAGAAAAAAAACCAGATTTGTATTTGACTTGGTGTTTCTGCATACTTCACTACACTATTGGAAATGCATCCAAGATCTTCCAGTTGACCGGAGCTAAGTGCACGGTGGAGGTTGCCAAAAGATTGTTTGCCAGGGACAATAATCATGTTAGCTTTACCTGTGGTGGCACTTCTCAGAATGAGTGAGTTTGTGTCTTTGGCTAATTTATTGCAGGTGCAGGGTGCCAACAACTGCAGACACAAGACAATTTGTGCACCTGAAATCAATTGCCTTGCTGCAAACTGGCAGAAATTTTGTTTGTCCAAATATTTAACTGGTGTGAGAACACAAGAAATGTTTTACATAAATTTGTGCCAGGTGCACAAATCGCTGAAAACCAACATGCAAGTGCAGCAAGTGATTAGGAAATGCAGCAAGTGATCCGAGTCAGCATGGATTTACGAAGGGGAAATCATGCTTGACTAATCTTCTGGAATTTTTTGAGGATGTAACTTGGGAAATTGACAGGGGAGAGCCGGTGGATGTGGTGTACCTCGACTTTCAGAAAGCCTTCGACAAGGTCCCACATAGGAGATTAGTGGGCAAAATTAGAGCACATGGTATTGGGGGTAGTGTACTGACATGGATAGAAAATTGGTTGGCAGACAGAAAGCAAAGAGTGGGGATAAATGGGTCCCTTTCAGAATGGCAGGCAGTGACTAGTGGGGTACCGCAAGGCTCGGTGCTGGGACCGCAGCTATTTACAATATACATGAATGACTTGGATGAAGGAATTAAAAGTACCATTAGCAAATTTGCAGATGGTACAAAGCTGGGTGGTAGTGTGAACTGTGAGGAAGATGCTATGAGATTGCAGGGTGACTTGGACAGGTTGTGTGAGTGGACAGATGCATGACAGATGCAGTTTAAGGTGGATAAGCGTGAGGTTATCCACTTTGGTGATAAGAATAGGAAGGCAGATTATTATCTGAATTGTGTCAAGTTTGGAAAAAGGGACGTATAACGAGATCTGGGTGTCCTAGTGCATCAGTCACTGAAAGGAAGCATGCAGGTACAGCAGGCAGTGAAGAAAGCCAATGGAATGTTGGCCTTCATAACAAGAGGAGTTGAGTATAGGAGCAAAGAGGTCCTTCTGCAGTTGTACAGGGCCCTAGTGAGACCGCACCTGGAGTACTGTGTGCAGTTTTGGTCTCCAAATTTGAGGAAGGATATTCTTGCTATTGAGGGCATACAGCGTAAGTTTACTAGGTTAATTCCCGGAATGGCGGGACTGTCCTATGTTGAAAGACTGAAGCGGCTAGGCTTGTATACACAGGAATTTAGAAGGATGAGAGGGGATCTTATCAAAACATATAAGATTATTAAAGGGTTGGACGCGTTAGAGGCAGGAAACATGTTCCCAATGTTGGGGGAGTCCAGAACCAGGGGCCACAGTTTAAGAGTAAGGGGTAGGCCATTTAGAACGGAGATGAGGAAAAACATTTTCAGTCAGAGTTGTAAATCTGTGGAATTCTCTGCCTCAGAAGGCAGTGGAGGCCAATTCTCTGGATACTTTGAAGAGAGAGTTAGATAGAGCTCTTAATGATAGCGGAGTCAGGGGGTATGGGGAGAAGGCAGGAATGGGGTACTGATTGTGGATGATTAGTCATGATCACATTGAATGGTGGTGCTGGCTCAAAGGGCCGAATGGCCTACTCCTGCATCTATTGTCTATTGTCAAATGGTATGTAGGTCACTGGCGGCAATGGACAGGAGGGGGCCGGTAGGAGAGGGTCCTGGGTTTTGCACTTTCAATGTTGACTGCAGCAGGTGCCCTGGGACACAGATGCGGTCAGGCAAGGAGAAGGACATTGGGTCGTGGGCTTGTAACAGCCTGGGGTTTACCTAGATCGGGGGTGCTCCTGTACTTCCAGCACATGGATCGGATGGTGAACCTTTTCTTTTCTTTGTGAACAGTGGCAAAATATGACACAGAGAATTAAAGTGACAAGAAACTCGAAACTGGATCAAATGGACTTGCTTTGCATTTGGTGACCCAATTGACAGCATTTCCATCCAGCATTCTCCTTTCGGTGACACAAGAGACTGCAGCTGCTAGAATCTTGAGCAAACACAAAGTTCTGGAGGAAATCAACAGGTCAAGTTCATTTCAGGTTTCAACCACAAGACTGACCTGCATTCAACAGCATTACAATGTTTTTCTTGGTTTCTTATTCTTTATCGTTTCTCGCTAATATTAGATTGTGCTGTGAACATTATGATCACCTCAGCAAAACTGGCCTCATGCTATCTTTCTATTTGTTCTCTCCCCTCACCCCCACAACCGCCGCGAGTAATCCCAGCTCGGCTAGGCCACAGCAGCCGCCACGCTGCCCGTCTCCAGTAGTCCGGCGCTCCCTCCTCCTCCCTGCATGCTCGGTAAGTGGCTTTGGCCACCAACGGCTCCACGGAGGGGAGTGGGCGTGTGGGGCGAGTGGGTGGAGGTGAGTGAGGATGGGGGTAGGAGGGGGGTCAGGGTGGGAGGAGGAGAGAGTGGGGGAGGCGGGGGGTGGGGGAGGAGAGAGGGGGGCTGGTGGGGAATGGGGGAGTGGGGGACAGTAAGAGTGGGGGGGAGGGGGAGGATGGGAGGAGGAGAGTGTCCGGGTGGGAGGGAGCGTGGGACTGGGGAGGGGGACAGCGGGGGTGGGGGGAAAGGGGGATGGGGGAGAGTAAGAGTGGGGCTGGGGGAGGAGAGAATTGGGGGGGTGGGGAGAAGAGAGAGTGGGGAAAGGGGGGGTGGTGGGGAAAGGGGGGGTGGGGAGGAAAGGGGGGGTGGGGAGAGTAAGAGTGGGGCTGGGGGAGGAGAGAATGGGGGGAGGAGAGAGTGGGGAAAAGGGGGGTCGTGGGGAAAGGGGAGGTGGGGGAGAGTGGGAGAGGAGAGAGTGGGCTCCTCAGTCACATCCTCTTCCCTTCCCTGTCCCCCCTCTACGAGGAATGGGCCCACTTGGTCTAGTATATTATTAAAACTATTGTAGTGGCCTGGCGGAGGCCAGAGAAAAGGCAAGACGCCAGGCAGTTTTTAGTAAGATTCTTTTTTTAGGCTGCGCTTCAGCCCACAGCGTAGTTCCCCTAGGGTAAGAGCCATGCCTCCCCCTGGTCAGGCTTTTAACCCCTTACGCCTGTCCGTCACGTAACGAGGGGGCTGACCCAAGGAGTGGCCTGATCCGCCACAGGACCCCCCCCAAGAACCGGAGGTACAAAACGGACAGGAGGGCGCAGGGACCGGCGACTGACCGACAGGTGGAGGGGTCGTAGCAGACACTGGTGGGGGTAGCTTGGACGGGGGGCGACCGCGCGGGCGGGACTGCGCAACCGGCACCGGCCGATCAATGTCCACGTGTGCCGGCTTCAGCCGTGCGACCGAAACAGTCTCTCTGCGACCCCCCATGTCCAGAACGAATGTGGCCGAGCCGTGTTGCAGGACCCGGAAGGGGCCCTCCTACGGCCGCTGGAGAAGTGATCGGTGTGCGTCCCTGCGCAGGAACACAAACTGGCAGTCCTCCAGAGCGGCAGGGACGTGTGGCTGGAAGGTCCCATGACGTGACGTGGGCACAGGTGCCAGCCTGCCCACCGTCTGCCGAAGACGTTGCAGGGCATCAGAAGGCTGCTCCACTCGACCCTGCGCTGGTGGGATGAACTCCCCGGGAACCGTCAAGGGGGCCCCGTACACCAACTCGGCGGAGGAGGAGGCCAAGTCCTCCTTGGGTGCGGTGCGGATCCCCAGCAAACCCACGGCAGGGCGTCCACCCAGTCTGGGCCCGTGAGCCGAGCCTTCAGGGCAGCCTTCAGCTGGCGGTGAAAGCGTTCCACCAACCCGTTCGACTGTGGATGGTACGCCGTAGTGTGGTGTAGGCTGACACCCAAGAGTCTTGCCATGGCCGACCACAGTTCCGAAGTGAACTGTGGCCCCCGGTCGGATGTAATGTCCAGTGGCACCCCGAACCGGGCGATCCAGTGCGCCGCCAAGGCCCGCGCGCAGGTGGCCGTCGAGGTGTCTGCCAGCGGAATGGCCTCCGGCCACCGCGTGAAGCGATCTACCACAGTGAAGAGGTGGGTCATGCCCCGGGACAGCGGCAGCGGCCCCACGATGTCCACATGAATGTGGTCGAAGCGCTGCCGAGGGACACGAAACTCTTGCAGAGGCGCACGCACGTGTCGCTGGATTTTTGAAGTTTGGCACGGGATGCAGGTGCGTGCCCAGTGTGCGACCTGCTTACGCAGCCCGTGCCACATGAAACGGGAGGATACAAGGGCCACCGTCGCCCGAATGGAGGGGTGAGACAGCCCGTGGAGCACCTCGAATACCCTGCGACGCCAGACGACAGGGACGATGGGCCGCAGCAGGCCAGTGGAGGTGTCGCACAACAGTGTTGTATCCCCGGGGCCACAGACAATGTCCTCCAGCTGCAGGCCGGACACGGCTGTACGATAGGTGGCCATCTCCTCGTCCCCCAGCTGCGCGGCTGCTAGGGCGGAATAGTCGATCCCCCCGGCCATTTGTAGGACGGCGTGGATCGCGGGTCTAGACAGGGCGTCGGCCACCCTGTTGTTTTTTCCCTCCATGAACCGAATTGAGGTGGTGTATTCCGACACATAAGCCAATTGTCTCTGTTGCCGCGCAGACCACGGATCCGAAACCTTGGCGAACGCAAAGGTGAGTGGCTTGTGGTCTGTGAACGCGGTGAAGGGTCTCCCCTCTAGGAAGTACCGAAAGTGGCGTACCGCGAGGTAGAGGGCGAGGAGCTCCCGGTCGAACGCGCTGTAATGCCGTTGGGCCCCGCTGAGGTGCCTGCTAAAGAAGGCGAGTGGCCGCCAACACCCGTCGATGTGCTGCTCTAGCACCGCACCGACCGCCACCTCAGAAGCGTCCACGGTCAGGGCGGTTGGGGCATCCTCCTTAGGATGGATGAGCATCGTGGCCCTGGCCAGGGCCTCCTTAGCCTGCTCAAAGGCCGCTCCTGCTTCGTCGTCCCACTCGACCTCCTTGCGGCGACCAGCCATGAGGTGGAAGAGTGGGCGCATAGTTCGAGCTACCGACGGCAGGAAGCGGTGATAGAACGAGACCATCCCGGCGAATTCCTGCAGGCCCTTGACAGAGGTCGGTCGGGGGAAACGGCGGACAGCTTCGACCCTGTCCGGAAGAGGTACCACCCCTTGTGGGGTCACCCGATGGCCGAGGAAATCGATGGCCGTCACCCCAAAACGGCACTTGGAAGTATTAATTGACAAACCGTACTCGCTGAGGCGTTTACACAGCTGGCGGAGGTGGGTGCAGTGCTCCTGCCTCGAGCGGCTGGCCACGAGTACGTCGTCCAAGTACACAAAGACGAATTCTAGGCCACGGCACACACAGTCCATAAGCCGCTGGAAGGCCTGTGCGGCGTTCTTCAATCCGAACGGCATCCGTAGGAACTCGAATAGGCCGAACGGGGTGATGATGGCAGTCTTGGGGATGTCATCGGGGTGGACCGGGATTTGATTATATCCGCGCACAAGGTCCACCTTGGAGAACACGGATGCTCCGGCCAGGTGGGCATTAAAGTCCTGGATGTGCGGAACCGGGTACCTGTCGGGAACGGTCGCGTCATTTAAGCGCCGATAGTCCCCGCACGGTCGCCAACCCCCGTCCGCCTTGGGGACCAAGTGGAGTGGTGACGCCCATGGGCTATCGGAGGGGCGCACGATGCCCATTGACTCCATCTGACGAAACTCCTCTCGAGCTAGACGGAGCTTGTCTGGAGCGAGACGCCGCGCTCGGGCGTGCACGGGTGGCCCGGTGGTGGGGATGTGATGTTGCACCCCGTGCTTGGGAGCGGAGGAGGAGAAGTGGGTTTCCACAATGTCCGGGAAGTCCACCAGGATGCGCGCGTACGTCGCATCCACGGACGACAGGTGTCCGACGTTGGGGGAGACCGGCCTCAGCGTGCTGGAGTGCACCAGGCGCTGCCGCCTGACATCCACGAGCATGGAATGCGCCCGCAGGAAGTCGGCGCCCAGCAGCGGCTGGGAAACATCGGCAATGATGAACCGCCACGTGAACCAGCTGTCGCCGAAGTTAAGGGCGAGCTGGCAGGCCCCGTAAGTGTTGATGGGGCTACCGTTCGCCGCAGTGAGGAGGGGGCCGCGTTTGCCCGTTTGGATATCGGCGGTGGAAGGAGGTAGGACGCTCACCTCTGCTCCAGTGTCGACGAGGAACCGACCCCCGGTGCGGCGATCCCGAGCGAACACGCGATGGATCTGGCCGGCCGCCGAAGGGATCACTTGCGTTTCCCGGAAAGGCACAGGGTAGGCGACATTGCTTGGCGTTCGGTCCCCAACGACGGTGATAATAACACCAGCCCCCTTTGCTGGTGTCCGGTGGTGGTGCAGACTGGGATGCCCACCAGCGACCTCCGGTGGTCTCCAGCGGTATTGGAGGTGGTGCTGCTTGGGCCGACCACCAGCGACCTCTGGTGGCGTCTGGCTGAACTGTCGGCGGGCCGTGCGAGAAGGGCGTGCCGGCACCGGGGTTCCCGATGGCGGCCGGATTTCGCCGCGGGGGTCGCCCTGAAACGGGGTCGACGGCGGCCCCAGCTTGCTGTTGGCCTTCCGACGCCACGGAAAAGACGGCTAGGGCTTCCAGGTCCTCCCGACGGGACATCCATATTTGATCAGCGCGCTCGCCCAGCCGCTGCGTGTCGGTGAAGGGGTCCTCAGCGAGCTGAGAACGGAGGTCGACGGGGAGATGCCGCAGGTAGGCCTGCTTGAATAAGAAACAGGGCGGGTGGTTGCCCATAAGGGCGAGCATGTCCTCCAGAAGGGCCGACGGCCGTCGGTCCCCGAGCCCCCCCTGGCTCATAACTCGAGTTGCCCTCTCGGCGTCGCTGAGGCCGAACCTCCTGATAAGGAGTTCTTTAAGGCCCTTATATTTGTCATCCGCGGGGGGGTCATTAAGGTAAGGCTTTACTCGCCTTGCTGTCGCCTGGTCCAGGGCGCCGACGACATAAAAGTACTTCGTCAAGTCGACGGTTACCCCTCGCACAGCAAACTGTGCCTCTGCCTGCTGAAACCAGACCTCAGGCTCTTCGGTCCACAGGGTCGGGAGTTTGAGGGAGACGGCATCGAGGTCGGCAGGACCGGGTTGCACATCAACGTTCGACATCACTACGTGTGATGTCCGTCGAGGTCACCAATGTAGTGGCCTGGCGGAGGCCAGAGAAAAGGCAAGACGCCAGGCAGTTTTTAGTAAGATTCTTTTTTTAGGCTGCGCTTCAGCCCACAGCGTTGTTCCCCTAGGGTAAGAGCCACGCCTCCCCCTGGTCAGGCTTTTAACCCCTTACGCCTGTCCGTCACGTAACGAGGGGGCTGACCCAAGGAGTGGCCTGATCCGCCACACCATCATCTTGTACATTTGTGTGTTTTGTGGATATATTTGTTTCCGAAATACAGCCAAAATGGTACACGATAGCGCGACAATGTTAGGCCCACCTTACTCACCATTGTCCTGGGGTTCAAATGGTTGTTATATTTTTAAAGTTTTTCACTTTTTAAACTTTAAAAATCACCTTTTAAACTTTAATAAATCCCTTTTCACTTGCTCTGCCCGTCAGCCACGCCTTCCACCGTTTTCGACGTCACAATGGGAGAAGGTCCGCCCGTGTGCAATTGGGAGCTCGGAGGAGGGTGGGAGCCGCCCGAGTGACGGCAGTGGCAGCCAAATGGGGGGGGGGGATGAGGAGATCTCTCCTGCTACTGGCTGCCGGGGCCGGGTTGAGTAGCTCCCTCTCCCCTTTCGTCTCCCCCCTTGCCCCCGGCCCCGGGGGAGTTTTAAGGGGGGGTAGAGGGTGAGTGAGTGGGGAGGGGGGGGGCTGGGTGAGAGAGGTGGAAATGGCAATCAGGAGAGGTTTGGACCCAACGTGCAGTTGGGAGCTCGGAGGGGGGCAGGACCTGCCCGAGTGATGGGAGTTGTGGCCAATCAGGGGGGGGTGAGGAGCCACGCTGCCCGCCAGGAGGTGTAGTCCACGCTCCCGCCCGGCCCCAGTGCCCCGGACCACCTCCGGACTACAACCCCCAACGGGCAGCGAGGCGCACACATACCTCCAGGGTAATAATAAAAATAATAATGATATAATATAATAATGATACTTAAAATATAATAATGTAAGAATATAAAATGTTTTATTGTATATCTATTAATATCTATTAATCTCTTGCAGGGGAGGGGGATGAGGGGGATGTGACTGATGCTTCCAATTTATTGTTTCAACTTTGGCAGAAACCATGGAGAAATGGCATCATTAGCATTCTTTCAGCTATTTATCCCAGGGTTCTATTGGCTTGCCAGTAAAATAAAGCGTGAAAGTCGAGGTGAACGCATTATTAGAGAGTGATCAGAACACCTACAAATCTCTGAGAAAATTAATGCCAAAGAAAATGAAAAGTCAAAGTCTACAACCCAGCTTGGGAGTGCAACACTCCAGTACAGCAGCTGGCTCAGGGTTATAATTCATTTTGAAAGCAATCTTTCGAATCATTGACTGTTCCACTTTCCATGGATGCCTTTAATGCCTTTCCCAGACATGTTCTGCTTTTGTTTCATATTTCCAGCATCTGCAGTTTTTTTAAATTTTTCATTAGTTCTACCCAACATGGGTTTTGCAATTTTACAAGCAACAGGTGTGATATCTGAAGGTTTCTGTCCTGAAACTCTACCTGCCCATGTTATCCAGAGATGCTGCCTGCCCCGCTGAGTTGCTCCATCACTTTGCGTCCTTTTGTGTAAAACAGCATCTGCAGTTACTTGTTTCAACAAGTGTGATGTGATTGTCACTGATGGCAGAACCTTAGGTCAATGTTGGTGGTGGGCCTGATCTCCGATAATGATGAGAAGATCTACCGGGAGGAGATGGCTGATCTGGCACTCTGGAGTCAGGACAACAGCCTCCTCTTGAATGTCACAAAAACTAAGGAGCTGATTGTAGACTTTAGAAGGGCTCAACATCCGAGGACGTACACGCCACTGGAGTTAAATGGGATTACTGTGGACAGGGTGAGCAGCTTTAAATACCTGGGAGTCCACATCACAGAGGAGTCCACATCACAGTCCACATCCACATCCACATCACTGACATGGACAACACACATTGCCGTACTGGTGAGTAAGGCAAGGCAGCGCCTTTACCACCTCAGACAGTTGAGGAAATTTAGAGTCTGAGGATCCTTCAGTGCTTCTACTCTGGGGCTGCAGAAAGCATCTTGTCCGGGAACATCACAATCTGGTTTGGGAACAGCTCTGCCCAGGACAGGAAGGCTCTGCGGAGAGTAGTGCGTTCAGCTGAACGCACTATGGGAACTACACTCGCCCCCCCCCCCCCCCCCCTGCAGGACCTATACATCAGGAGGTGCAGATCCAGAGCCAGCAACATTATGGGGGACCCCTACCACCCCAGCAATGGACTGTTCCAGCTGCTACGGTCAGGCAAACGACTCCGATGTCACACTGTGAAAACAGGGAGGATGAGACAGAGTTTCTTCCCACAGGCCATCAGGACTGTTAACTCTCATATCACCAGGGACTAATTTAATTTACTGTATTAATTTATTTTTTGTGTTACATTTTTTTTTTCTATTCTGTTTTGTAGTTTAGCACAATCCGCAGGCGTTGCCACTTTCATTTCACTGCACATCTTGTATATGTATGTGACAAATAAACTTGACTTGACTTAACTTCAACAAAACGATCATGGTACTGTGTATCCAATCATGTGCTAATGCTTCCCTATCTCATTACCTCAGGATGTACCACGCCTCTTCACACGTTTCCACATTCCAGCAATCTCCTTCAGTGTTAAACTGGTGAACCTGTTGTAGTTCGTGACCTATTAACAGAATAGTCAGACAACCGAATTTGTTTAACCTCTTTATTCTACTCACCCAGGTAAGCGTTCAGAAACGCTCAGGCAGCTAGTGTAGCCTCTCTCTCCGAAAGCTTACATTTACACATATTTTATACCCGTAATACATGTGCCAGTATTTTTTCATCACTGCCTTGTATGGCAAGTTTACAATGTCCTATAAATCTTTATGTGTCTTTCGGGACCTCCGTGTCCATCGTGACCTACGTGATCTCTTCTTTCTTGGGAACAAAGGGCAGTCCATGTGGCAAGATGTTCTTCTTAACACTTCAAAGCTTTGAATGCCAGTTGCTGATAGCAGAGGATGCGATCAGCCATAAACCTCATAAACCATGCTACATGCTGACAAACAGGATGCCCCATCAATATAATCGAGCTGGAACTTTTACACTCCTGCAATAAAACCCACATAGCTGCAGTCCTAATGTTAGCCCTTACATTCCCCTCTTTGATTATGCTATAATCACAGTCTTTTAAATTGACCGATTGACAAATAGTTGGACCGAAGCAATAACAGATTAACAGAATCACAACAATTAACACAATGATACTGCCATAATGGAGAATCGGCCCCCACAAATATCCTAAACCAAACCAATCCCATCCTGAAGCATTAATTCGATCTTGGGCTAAATCTGCCCCTATTTTCCTAGTCAAGTCAAATCAATTTTATTTGTTTCACACATTTAGAAACAACCCACGTTGACCAAAGTGCTATACATCAGTTCAGGTACTAAGAACGAACATACAATGGCATACAAACATAACAGCACCTACATAAACAGTTCACAGCGCCCCCTCAGAGGGCTCAAATGCTAAACGCTCTTTCTGTAACCTCCTTCACATGCCCCACGATATTGGTGATATTGGAGGATACATCTGGTACAAATGTACAACATTCTTGCCCTATCATAGCACAAGTGCCCCCTTTCTCGGCTAGCTGGAAATCTAGGGTCATACGATTCTGGAGAGTGACAAGACGCAGGGCCACCATTTCAGTTGTTAGCTGGCCTATTTGTTCCTGAGTCTCGTACAGCCCATCAGCAGTACAATTTGCTAATTGTTCCAGGGCACTAGCTAAGTTTCTAATTTCAGGTCCCGCCCGAGCGGTTCCCCATCTCGGGAATATTATCCACCAAAAACCTCTCAAACTCCGATGCAGCTCGTTTAGACCGCCACTCTGGATGCTGTAGAGGGTGATTTATGATTCATAAATGTGGGATTACAAAAGCTAGATAACAGCACCCTGTCCAGGTCTCATAAGATCCCTGATCATACTGTGGCGAAAGTCCTGGTAACCAGACATATAGGAATGTTCCTATTCCAGTTCCAACACCTCCATTGTAATTTCAGCAACGTTACATTCACTCTGCTTCCTGGATTCATATTCTATCCTGACAGTCAAATTTAACACATTTGGGGATCTAACCATTGGGGTACAAGTTGTATACATTCGCCTTAAATGTCCTACATTGGATTCTTCCTGGGTAGTCTCTCGTACTGACCAAATTATTACTAGGGGGTGCCTTCCTTCTATCTGGGTAGCATTGGTACACGCCAACCAATGGCCAGGCTTAATTTCCCAACCTTTTCATTAATGAAGCAGATAAAATTCTGTAATCTTTACCATTTTCTGGCAGTAAATATCACATGTGTTGTACCGGGGCACCACCATCACTCTTATCCAAAGTCTGTCCCACATGTCTGATTGCCAATTATCCAAAATTATGTTACCAATAAATTTTACCAAACGATCAATTTCACCCAGACCAGAACAATGTCAACAAGAGTGACCGCCCCTTACCTTCCTAATCCGTATCCTTATCCTTATCCTTATCGGTTTGTCTGTGAATCTCAGTTGGACACAAAATCAACCCCAAACGAGGGACTTCAGTATCTGAAAGACATCAACGTCCGGGGTCTCGAACAACGGTCGAGAAGTGCACTCTGTCCCCTGCGGACGTGTTTCAGTCACCGCTGCCTCTTAGTCGTTCGTGGTTGACAGTGCCAAAGAGATCCTGCTGACTATGATGTTAAGCGCGTGCTCAGAGCAGTGAATCCCAGGAAAGCTGCAGGCCCCGATGGTGTGACGGGCAGAGTGCTGAGGGAATGTGCAGACCAATTATCTGAGGTCTTCACAAAAATCTTCAACATGTCCCTTTTAACATCCACCATCCCTCCCTGCCTGAAGTCCGCCACAATCATCCCACTGCCGAAAAAGTCTGTCATCAGCGGTCTTAACGACTACCGTCCGGTAGCACTCACACCGGTCATCACAAAGTGCTTCGAGAGACTGGTCCTGCAGCACATCAAAGCCAGCCTCCCACCCACCTTCGACCCACACCAGTTTGCCTACAGAGCAAATAGGTCTACAGGGGATGCCATCGACACTGCTCTTCACACTGCACTGACCCACCTTGAACACCAGGGGAGCTATGTGAGGATGCTCTTCCTCGACTTCAGCTCTGCCTTTAACACGGTCATCCCGAGCAGACTGGTCACCAAACTTTCCGACCTTGGATTTTCCCAAACCATCTGCCAATGGATCAAGGACTTCCTGACCAACCGCCCCCAGACCGTCAAAATAGGCCCTCACCTCTCCTCCACCATTACACTGAGCACCGGCTCACCACAGGGCTGTGTGTTGAGCCCCATCCTTTACTCCCTCTACACTCACGACTGCGCCCCCACCCATCCCACCAACACCATCATCAAGTTCGCGGATGACACGACTGTGGTTGGACTCATCTCAGAAGGAGATGAGACAGCCTATAGGGATGAAATCCAAAGGCTGGCAGCATGGTGTTCAGTGAACAATCTGGTCCTGAACTCCTCCAAAACAAAGGAACTTATAATTGACTTTAGAAAAACCAGTGGAGATTACGACCCACTCTACATCAATGGGGTCTGTGTGGAAAGGGTACCAGCTTTCAGGTTCCTGGGTACGCACATCGCAGAGGATCTTACCTGGTCTACCAACACCATCACCACAGTAAAGAAGGCACAGCAGAGACTCCACTTCCTGAGGACCCTCAGGAAAACCAACCTGCAGGAGAAGCTCATGTTGTCCTTCTATCGCTGCTCCATCGAGAGTGTGCTGGCATACTGTATAACCACATGGTATGCCAGCTGCTCAGAAAAGGACAGGAAGGCCCTTCAGAGGGTCATCACGACGGCCCAGAAGATCATCGGCTGCTCACTGCCCTCCCTGGAGCACCTGTTCAGACTACGCTGCCTCAGTAGAGCAGGCAAAATAATAAAAGATCCATCCCACCCCGGCCACCGTCTGTTTGTTCATCTGCCCTCTGGTCGACGTTTCAGGTCGATCAAATCCCGAACAAACAGACTTAAGAACAGTTTTTACCCCAGGGCCATACGAGAACTGAACACTACCTTTGCACTAGGCAACACCGTTAAAAAATCTTGTACTTAATATAATTGTATTTAATTGTATTTATGTATTTATTTGTTTTTGCATTTATTGCATATATGTTTGTACGCACCGTCAGGATTGGCTATTTTTTAATTTCGTTGTACTCGTTGCAATGACAATAAATGAATATTATATTATTATTATTATATTATATTATACGCCAAATGTTGTAGTTCGTGACCTATTAACAGAATAGTCAGACAACCGAATTTGTTTAATCTCTTTATTCTACTCACCCAGGTGGGAGAGAGCCAAGGCACCGGAGCGTTCAGAAATGCTCAGGTAGCTAGTGTAGCCTCTCTCTCCGAAAGCTTACATTTACACACATTTTATACCCATAATACATGTGCCAGTATTTTCCCATCACTGCCTTATATGGCAAGTTTACAATGTCCTATAAATCTTTATGTGTCTTTCGGGACCTCCGTGTCCATTGAGACCTACGTGACCTCTTCAATCTTGGGTTCAAAGAGCAGTCCATGTAGCAAGATGTTCTTCTTAACACTTCAAAGCTTTGGTTGCTGATATCAGAGGATGCGATCAGCCATAAACCCCATAAACCGTGCTACATGCTGACAAATAGGATGCCCCATCAATATAATCGAGCTGGAACTTTTACACTCCTGCAATAAAACCCACATAGCTGCATTCCTAATGTTAGTCCTTACAAACCTCCAAGGAAATCATTCAGCTGTGAGATCAACAGGCAGTGGTGGCATTGATGATATGTAACTGACGATAAGGATAATATGTAGACAAGACACAAAGCGCTGGATTAGCTTAGGGCGTCAGGCAGCATCCGGAGAACATGGATAGGTGATGTTTCAGGTCGGGACCCTCCAGAGATGTTGCCTGGCCCACAGATATTCTGGATGTCTTGATAAAAAAAGTCCTGTCCACTAAAATGTACATAGACAGACCTGGGTACGGCCAGGAATCTGATGCTGGAAGTGGCATCTGATACTTGCGTGGATATACACAAATGAAGCAAAATAAAAACACTGCTGTTGTGATTTTTTGCTCCAGATTCCAGCATCTGCAGTCTCCCTTGTGTAAAACGACGAATACGTGCGAAGCGTTGTGGGGCACTGTCCATCGGTAAGGAATTTGACCTAAATCCAAGTTCGGGGACAGAAATGTCACGATACTTCTCTAAAATCTTGGAGTATTTGCAAACAAGCTGTGCATTTTTAACACCTTTCCGACCGAGACCCGGTCAGGGGTCCCACAGCTGCAAAAAAAATGCATCGGAGTGGGCGAGGAGGTCGACAACAGTGGTGGGTGGGTGTAGGGGTGGTGAGGCGGAGCTGACGTTGGGGCGACGGTACCAGGGCGGAGCTGCACTGTGGGAGGCCGACGGGACGGAGCTGTGCAGTGGGACCATTCAGTGGGCGGCAGGCAGCGCCGGGGCGGAGCTCTGCCGAGGGACCACTCCGTGGGAGGCGGAGCTGCAGGCTGACGGAGTGACGATGCCGGGGCGGACCTCCGCCGAGGAGACACTCGGCTGAGTGTTGACACCGAGTGCGAAGCTCAGGCTTCGGCGACAAGATGACAAGCAACAGATGTGATGTGATTGTCATCGGCGGCGGCATCTCAGGTCAGCCTTAAAGTTCAGTAGAAATGCCTTGTAAAAAGCGGCGAGGTGGAATGAGGTAATAATGTGAGGCAACGCGCGGTGTGCATGTCCCACTCTCGGCAGCTGTGGTTAGTTACCCAGTGCTGGTCACTACGAGAGGTTTAGTGGCCAGGGTGAGATTAAGGTCAATGCTGCGTTGTTGATATTCTTGCATTCCTTGGACTGAAAAATAGAACCTCTGCAGGCATCCAAATAGCTTTACCACTTCAGCGCTTGATTTTACCTCCACGCAATGTTAATTAACGGTAGACCACTCTCAGTATCACAACTTAACAAAAGACTAACGGATTGTTCCGCTTTGCACAAACGTTCACCAACGTGCAGTCAGTCACTAATGCTCCTTGGAGTGTGATATTTTTTAATCCACGGTTTGGAAACGTTGTTTCCTGTACACTGGCATTGTGTCTCGTTCCCACTGTTAGCGGGTTTAGCTCTGCCTTCTGTAATAATAACCAAAAATAAAGTAGTGCATTAATATTGTTTTAATCGTACACCCTTGACATTGGCGTTCGTGATTGCCACATTCTACCAGCAGGCAAGGAAGATGAAGGCGAGGTGATTGAGGGAAGGGAAGAGAAGGATGGGGAGGGGAGGGGATTGTGGAGTAACAGGGATCAATGCTGAGGTGGGCCATTCTTAGTCACTTGTGTGACCAAAAATGTGAAAAATTGTGGAATACATCTCTTCTAATTCTGAAAGCATTACAGGTATATTGTTTTGTATTGTATATATGACTTGTATATGTCAAAGTTTATCAAGCAACATTTTAATATGTTATGCTGACAATGTTTAGGGTCAGAGGTCAAATATGACTGGTCACGTGTGTGACCATGTGCGGTCACCCACATGACCAGTCGTATTTGACTTCTGACCCGAAACAAACATTGTCAACATCTATATACTAAAACTCTCGTTTGTTATCTTGTTTGTGACTGAACTTCAGCCAAAACGGTACACAATAGTGCGACAATTTTAGGTCCACCTTACTCACCATTGTCACTTCAGTGATAATGCCAGTAGTTGTATTGAAATCGGTGTTATTCACATTTTAAAGTTTAAAAGAGGGGAGGGGAGGAGGGAGTGGGGGAGAAGGGAGAGGGGACAGGGTGCTGCACTAATGCAGGAGAGGTTTGGGCCCAACGGGTTCACTTGGTCTAGTAGCATATAAAAGTTTCACTTGATAAACTTCGACATACATAAGTCATATGTACAGTACAAAACAATATACCTGTAATGCTTTCAGAATTAGAAGAGATGTCAACAATTTTCACATTTTTGGTCATACACGTGACTAAGAATGGCCCAGGTGCTTTATTTTAATACAGTTATATTGCTGTTCGTTTCACCTGCAGAGTGAGTCAACTGCTGTGATCAACAGGATTTGGAATACAGCCATTTAGATAATGTAAACAGCAGAACCTGTTCAATCATTAAATTAGTACTTCATATGAACAAGAACTACAAGATAATGTTATCATCTTTGTCAGGATCTGATATCAAAATCTATACAATGATGCCCTTTGAATTCATTCTATGTTTGGTTTTGTTCAGAGATACATTTTGGAAACAGGCCCTTTAGCCTACCCATGTCACACTCACCATCGCCTGTCGATCACCCATTCGCACTAGTTCTATGTTATCCCATTTTCTCATCCACTCCCACACATTAGGGGCACTTTTACTGAAGCCAATTAACCTACAATTTCACAAGTGTTTTGGATATGTGAGGAAACTGGAAGAAACCCACGCAGTCATAGGGAGAACGTGTAAACTCCACATGGACAGCACTCGATGTCAGGATCAAACCTGGGTCTCTGGCACTGTGAGGCAGCAGCTCTACCAGCTGCGCCGCGGTGCCAACGATCTTGTTTATTCCAATATGGCACCTTTGTGATTTATTCATCATCCTACTTTCTGAAAGTTGTACTTTAAAACTAAGTATTATGAACAGATTAGTTGCAAAAATGCTGTGCATTCTATTTCAATTTTAAATCCCAGTCCATAATTTTGGATGTGCAATGGTTGCTGAATTTGACGTGGATTAATATACCACCTATCGGACTCATGTTCTCATGTCTGGGATTTCAAAATGTAAGGGGCCTGATCTGAAATCTGTATTCTGTCAGTTCGCAATGAAGCCTGGAAGCGCATCCAAAGTCAAAAGACCATTTTGACTGACATCATTATCTGACGTTTCAGAATAAAACACTAGTAGCAAGGATTTGCATTTCTCTTGGCTCCAAATCAGCTACCCTTAAAGTTGGAGAGTCTCTTCCCACACTCAAGACATAGGTTAATTGGCCTCGGTAAAAAAATAGGAAAATGTTCCTCGTGGGTAGAATACTGATGGCATATGGAGATTGCTGGTGTGCCGAAGGGCCTGTTTCTGTGCAGTATCTCTAAACTAAACTAAACCAAGAGCTCCTCTAGTCTAAAATAATGTCCTGCTTTTAGTAAGATATGTAATGTGTGTGGAAAGGCTTAGTCATTTTATAAAGAAATGACAGAACAGAATAATCTGCATAGAGACATCCAAACAGCCACATGTAACTTTCAAAGGTGTACGTATAACTTATGGTGAGGCTACCTTTAGACTTTAGAGATACTGCGCAGAAACAGGCCCTATGGCCCACCGAATCCATGCCGACTAGCGATCACCACTTACACTAACACTATCCTACACACTGGGACCAAATTACAGAAGCCAATTAGCCTACAAACCTGTACGTCCTTGAGGTGTGGGAGGAAACCGAAGATCCTGGACAAAACCCATGCTGAACGTGCAAACTCTGTACAGGCAGCACGTGTAGTCAGGATCAAACCTGGGTCTTTGGCACTGAGAGGTTGCAACTCTAACGCTGCATCACTGTGCCGCCCATCTTTGGTTGAGTGTGCAGATAGGACAATTAATTCAGTGTGATGACTCTAAGCATGTAGACAGCCTAACTTTAGGACCTCTGCTGAACAAGGAGCCACTTTTAAGCTCAGATATCATCAAGTGTAACAATAATAATGGAAGGAGAAGAGCAGCGTAGACTGGAGTCATCATGGAGATGGTAAATGTTTGCAAGCTGGTAACCAGGATGTGCTTGGTACAGAAATATCCGGAGGTGACAGCTTTATCTAGGAACAATGATGCCTAAATGGGTTGATCCTACAGTCTGGAATAACAGTGTTTAAAAAGAGCATTATGTGCAGCCAACAAAAACATAGTCACACATCCACGTTGTACCAGTACAATGCTATATGGAACATTGCTATATGTTTGAAATGGATTTTGGCAAGAAACGAGGAGCTGCCGATTCTGGCTGACGCAAAAGGGCACAGACATAGAAAATAGGTGCAGGAGTAGGCCATTCGGCCCTTCGAGCCTGCACTGCCATTCAATATGATCATGGCTGATCATCCAACTCAGTATCCCGTACCTACCTTCTCTCCATACCCCCTGATCCCTTTAGCCACAAGGGCCACATCTAACTCCCTCATAAATATAGCCAATGAACTGGCTACAACTACCTTCTGTGGCAGAGAATTCCACAGATTCACCACTCTGTGTGAATTTTTTTTTCTCATCTCGGTCCTAAAAGACTTCCCCCTTATCCTTAAACTGTGACCCCTTGTTCTGGACTTCCCCAACATCGGGAACAATCTTCCTGCATCTAGCCTGTCCAACCCCTTAAAATTTTTGTAAGTTTCTATAAGATCCCCCCTCAATCTTCTAAATTCCAGCGAGTACAAGCCGAGTCTATCCAGTCTTTCTTCATATGAAAGTCCTGCCATCCCAGAAATCAATCTGGTGAACCTTCTCTGTACTCCCTCTATGGCAAGAATGTCTTTCCTCAGATTAGGAGACCAAAACTGTACGCAATACTCCAGGTGTGGTCTCACCAATGCCCTGTACAACTGCAGCAGAACCTCCCTGCTATGAATGCCAACATACCATTCGCTTTCTTCACTGCCTGCTGCACCTGCATGCCTACTTTCAATGACTGGTGTACCACGACACCCAGGTCTCGTTGCATCTCACCTTCTCCTAATCGGCCACCATTCAGGTAATAGTCTGCTTTCCTGTTCTTGCCACCAAAGTGGATAACCTCACATTTATCCACATTATACTGCATCTGCCATGCCTTTGCCCACTCACCTAACCTATCCAAGTCATGTTGCAGCTTCCTAGCATCCTCCTCACAGCTTACACTGCCCCCCAGCTTCGTGTCATCCGCAAACTTGGAGATGTTGCATTCAATTCCCTTGTCCAAATCATTAATATATATTGTAAATAGCTGGGGTCCCAGCACTGAGCCTTGCGGTACCCCACTACTCACTGCCTGCCGTTCTGAAAAGGACCCGTTTATTTCTACTCTTTGCTTCCTGTCCGCCAGCCAGTTCTCTATCCACATCAATACTGAACCCACAATACCGTGTGCTTTAAATTTGCATACTAATCTCTTATGTGGGACCTTGTCGAAAGCCTTCTGGAAGTCCAGATATAACACATCCACTGGTTCTCCCTTATCCACTCTACTAGTTACATCCTCGAAAAATTCTATAAGATTCGTCAGACATGATTTACCTTTCATAAATCCATGCTGACTTTGTCCAATGATTTCACCACTTTCCAAATGTGCTGCTATCCCATCTTTAATAACTGACTCTAGCATTTTCCCCATTACCGATGTTAGACTAACTGGTCTGTAATTCCCCGTTTTCTCTCTCCCTCCCTTTTTGAAAAGTGGGGTTACATTAGCTACCCTCCAATCCTCAGGAACTACTCCAGAATCCAAAGAGTTTTAAAACATTATCACTAATGCATCCACTATTTCTGGGGCTACCTCCTTAAGCACTCTGGGATGCAGCCTATCTGGCCCTTGGGATTTATCGGCCTTTAATCCATTCAATTTACCTAACACCACTTCCCGACTAACCTGGATTTCACTCAGTTCCTCCATCTCATTTGACCCCCGGTCCCCTGCTATTTCCGGCAGATTATTTATGTCTTCCTTAGTGAAGACAGAACCAAAGTAGTTATTCAATTGGTCTCCTATGTCCTTGTTCCCCATGATCAATTCACCTGTTTCTGACTGCAAGGGACCTACATTTGTTTTAACTAATCTTTTTCTCTTCACATATCTATAAAAGCTTTTGCAGTCAGTTTTTATGTTCCCTGCCAGTTTTCTTTCATAATCTATTTTCCCTTTCCTAATTAAGCCCTTTGTCCTCCTCTGCTGGACTCTGAATTTCTCCCAGTCCTCTGGTAGGCTGCTTTTTCTTGCTAATTTGTACGCTTCATCTTTTGTTTTGATACTATCCTTAATCTCCCTTGTTAGCCACGGATGCACTACCTTCCCTGATTTATTCTTTTGCCAAACTGGGATGAACAATTGTTGTAGTTCATCCATGCGGTCTTTAAATGCCTTCCATTGCATATCCACCGTCAACCCTTTAAGAATCAATTGCCAGTCTATCTTGGCCAATTCACGTCTCATGCCCTCAAAGTTACCTTTCCTTAAGTTCAGAACCATTGTTTCTGAATTAACTAAGTCCCTCTCCATCCTAATGAAGAACTCAACCATATTATGGTCACTCTTGCCCAAGGGGCCATTCACATCAAGACTGCTAACTAACCCTTCCTCATTACTCAATACCCAGTCTAGAATAGCCTGCTCTCTCGTTGGTTCCTCTACATGTTGGCTTAGAAAACTATCCCGTATACATTCCAAGAAATCCTCTTCCTCAGCACCTCAGCCAATTTGATTCACCCAATCTATATGTAGATTGAAGTCACCCATTATAACTGTTTTACCTTTGTTGCACACATTTCTAATTTCCTGTTTGATGCCATCCCCAACTCTACTACTACTGTTAGGTGGCCTGTACACAACTCCCACTAGCGTTTTCTGCCCCTTAGTGTTTCGCAGCTCTACCCATATCGATTCCACATCCTCCAAGCTAATGTCCTTCCTTTCTATTGCGTTAATCTCCTCTCTAACCAGCAACGCTACCCCACCTCCTTTTCCTTTCTGTCTATCCCTCCTGAATATTGAATATCCCTGGATGTTCAGCTCCCAGCCTTGGTCACCCTGGAGCCATGTCTCCATAATCCCAACAATATCATATTCATTAATAACTATCTGCACATTCAACTCATCCACCTTATTCCGAATGCTCCTTGCATTGAGACACAAAGCTTTCAGGCTTGTTTTTACAACACTCTTACCCCTTATACAATTATGTTTAAAAGTGGCCCTTTTTGATTTTTGCCCTGGATTTGTCTGCCTGCCACTTTTACTTTTCACCTTGCTACCTATTGCTTCTACCCTCTGTACCCCTTTTGCACCCCTCTGTCTCTCTGCTCATGCTCCCATCCCCCTGCCACATTAGTTTAAATCCTCCCCGACAGCACTAGCAAACACTCCCCCAAAGACATTGGTTCCATTCCAGCTCAGGTGCAGACTGTCCTGTTTGTACTGGTCCCACCTCTCCCAGAACTGGTTCCAATGTCCTAGAAATTTGAATCCCTCCCCCTTGCACCATTTTTCAAGCCACGTATTCATCTGAAATATCCTCCTATTTCTACTCTGACTCGCACATGGCACTGGTAGTAATCCAGAGATTATTACCTTTGAGGTCCTACTTTTAAGTTTATCTCCTAGCTCCCTAAATTCACCTTGTAGGACCTCATCCCGTTTTTTACCTATATCGTTGGTGCCAATGTGCACCACGACAACTGGCTGTTCACCCTCCCCCTCCAGAATGTTCTGCAGCCGCTCAGAGACATCCCTGACCCTTGCACCAGGGAGGCAACATACCATCCTGGAGTCTCGTTTGCGGCCGCAGAAACGCCTATCTATTTCCCTTACAATTGAATTCCATATTACTATAGCCCTTCCACTCTTTTTCCTCCCCTCTTTTGCTGCAGAGCCACCCACGGTGCCATGAACTTGGCTGCTCCTGCCTTCTCTTGATGAGCCATCTCCCCCAACAGTATCCAAAATGGCATATCTGTTTAGGAGGGAGATGACCGCAGGGGACTCCTGCACTACCTGCCTACTGCTATGCTGGCTAGTGGCCACCCATTCCCTTTCTGTCCGCTTAACCTTCACCTGCGGTGTGGCCAACTCACTGTACGTGCTATTCACGACCTTCTCAGCATCGTGGATGCTCCAGTATGAGTCCAACCGCAGCTCCAACCGTTCAATGCGGTCTGCCAGGAGCTGCAGCTGGACACACTTCCTGCACATGTAGTCATCAGGGACACCGACAATATCCCTGATCTCCCACATGTTGCAGGATGAGCATTCCACGGGGCCGATCTCACCTGACATGTCTTACCCCCAAATTAAATCAACTCCCTCTTAATCCTTTAAACTGTACCTTTACTAAAAAGCACTGTACCCTTAACTCACTGAACCCTTAACTCACTGAACCCTTAACTCACTGAACCCTTAACTCACTGAACCCTTAACTCACTGAACCCTTAACTCACTGAACCCTTAACTCACTGAACCCTTAACTCACTGAACCCTTAACTCACTGAACCCTTAACTCACTGAACCCTTAACTCACTGAACCCTTAACTCACTGAACCCTTAACTCACTGAACCCTTAACTCACTGAACCCTTAACTCACTGAACCCTTAACTCACTGAACCCTTAACTCACTGAACCCTTAACTCACTGAACCCTTAACTCACTGAACCCTTAACTCACTGAACCCTTAACTCACTGAACCCTTAACTCACTGAACCCTTAACTCACTGAACCCTTAACTCACTGAACCCTTAACTACAAAGTACGAACAGAAAGCAGAAATACAAACCTGGGGTTACGCCCAATCAGCTGCTTCCTCTAGTCCGCTTCCACCAATCAGCGACTTCCTCCAGACCACTTCTTTTGAAGTGTGATGGAACGTTTTTAAACCTACCGCAAAGTGCTGGAGTAACTCAGTGGGTCAAGTGGCATCCCTGGAGAATATGGATAGATGATTGTTCGGGTCGAGACCCCTTTTCAGACTGATTGTAGGAGGTGAGATAGGGTTGCAGAGTTATGAATTGCAAAGCTAGAGGGAGGAAAGTGGCAGGAAAGGGAGAAGAAAAATAGGCGGGAGTCTAGGTGGAGCAGAGGGGAGAGGAGCAGGGGGAAAGAAAGGGAGGGGTATGGGAGAGAAAGGGGGGAGGGTTGTAGGGGGATTTAGTAGGAGGTTACCTAAAATGGGAGAAATGAATGTTCATCCAATGGGTTGTAAGCTACCCAAGTGGAATATGAAGTGTTGTTCCTCCAATTTGTATGTGGCCTCGCTCTGGCAATGGAGGAGACCCAGGACACAAAGGCAATGGGAGTTAAATGGTTAGCATCCAGTTAGAGGAGGTGCACGTAAACCTCTGTCTCATCTGGAAGGACTGTTGAGGTCCCTGGATGGAGGCGAGGGAGTAGGTTTAGTTGTCACATTTAACAAATCTTTTGGGATGTGTGTTCCATTTGGGATCGGGACTGTGTTGGAAGTTTAATAGAAAAATGCATGAATTGACGTGAGGATGATATACTTTAGCACTGTAGTTACTCTTGGCACAATCTGTTACTTCAGTGAACTTAAGATGGATCCTTGGTTTCATATAAATGGTACAGTGAGAAAAGTGCTGTAGGTTTGGGTTGGAAATCCCAGTGTCTCAGGCACTGCTTGGCTTCTGTGCACTTCAGAACCAAACCAGTGAGGTTTCCGGTGGTCTGCCAAGGCTTTCCTGGGGATGGGTCCCCTACCCAGAGTTTTGATGTCTGCTTAATGACTCCTGTATTTCATTCATGTGGGCTAGCATGGATCATCAATTGCAAGGGGTGGGTTTATCAGAGTTTAAATACAAGACCCCGGTGCCCTTAATACCCCGAAGGACAAGAAATCATAACGCCCAGACTTCATAAAAGGATTGCCTCCAGATTCAAACTAAATGCCAGTAACTGCTGATCACAAACTGTGGCAGAAACTGTAGCTCTTTGAAACAAATTAGAAATAAGCAGCATTTGGAAAAGAGGCCATTCACTACATTGAGTTTTTGTTCCATCCATAAATAGACCTTGTCTAGGAAGGAACTGCAGATGCTGGTTTGCGCCGAAGATAGACAGAAAATGGTGGAGTAACTCAGCGGAACAGGCAGCATCTCTGGATAGATGGAATGGGTGACATTTGGGTCTCAACCTGAAATGTCACCCATTTCTTCAATCCAGAAATGCTGCCTGTTCCGCTGAATTACTCCAGCATGAATAGACATTGATGATTTGAATCTTAAGACTGCTGTTGGTGAGTTCATTGTACAGTCACAGAGAAAATAATGATGCCTGCAATAATAAGCCTGGACATTTGAAAACAGTGCAGCAATCTTGAAGCAGCTTAACCGAGTAGAGGGAACATTCATTTTAAATACTGACAGCCAAATTTCTTGCAGCCAAGTCCTTAAAAAATACATTGAAAAATTGAAGGGCAGTGATGTAAGTAAGAATAGAATGTGCATGAAAAATGAAGAGAGCGTTACTGAAGTGTTGTGTTTTAATTCTCCAGTGCAATATAGGGTTTCTGGAAAGGTCAGCATTCGATCCTCATGATAACTGCCCTGGCAAATGATGGGGAAACATCATCTTAGCACATTGGCGTTAAAATGTACCACACTTACACAAGTTGGCTGTGGAGTTGCAGGAATTGTGTGCCAATGATGATGAAGTGTGTTTATACATCCATGTCAGAACAATGTGTAACATGGAGGGGAATGGACTGCTGGCAGAATGTGAACACAAGCCTGTCCTCATCAACACAGATGGTTGAGAGCTTCAAGTTCCTAGAGTCCACATCGCCAGCAACCTAACCTGCTCCCTTCGCACTGATAGAATGATCAAGAAAGGGCATCAGTGAATTACTTCCTTTGGGTACTCTGACGGGATGCATCTCATGCTGGTACAGCAACTGCTCTGCTAGTGACCACCTGTGAATGGTGAACACAGCCCGGTCCTTCACAGATTTGTCACTTCCATTCAGTCCATCTTCACGGAGTATTACAAGGGGAAGGATGGAAGTGTCATCAAGGATGAATTTCTCTGCTAGCTGACCGGAGCGGGTCCTGAGGAGGCAGACAGGGACTCTATCCATAGTAGTAGTGTTTGGTGCTATTTTAGTTTGCTCAATGATCTTTGCATAATCCTGCTGTTCTTGCACTCATTGTTGTACTTGCTGTCTAACACTGTGTGTACTGTTTACCCTATGAGCTTTATGTGAACAAGCAATTTAATTGCATCCTGGTGTATATAATAGTAAAATAATCTGAATCTGATGTTGGTCTGACTGTAGTACTGCCATTGAAGAATGACAGGTCAAAAAGGCTAACAGAGCATGAAAACAAAGTAGTCAACCTCTAGCATCTTCACAAGGCCATGAGTGTCAACTCTGACATGCAGACAGTGTTAAATGACTAATCGGAACCTCATGTTCAATTGACCTGATATAATAAGACGTATGAAAGGACTGGGTAAACACAGGTTCGATCCTAACTATGGGTGATATCTGTAAGGAGTTTACACGTTCTCGCCGTGATCACATGTGGTTTCTCCGGGTGATCCGGTTTCCTCCCACACTCAAGCCGTACAGGTTTGTAGGTTAATTGGCTTCGGTAAAAAATAGGAAATTATCCCTAGTGGGTAGGAAGGATACTGCTGACATACGGAGATTGCTGAAGGGCCGATGGGCCTGTTTCTGTGCAGTATCTCTAAACTAAACTAAACCAAGAGCTCCTCTAGTCCAAAATAATGTCCTGCTTTTAGCAATATAGTACACTAAGTGGACCTGTTGGTTCCAAACCTCTCCTGCATTGGTGCAGCACCCCCTCCTCCCCTTCAACCCTCCCCCATCCCCGTCACCCCTTCCCCATCCCTCCCCCTCCCTCCCTTCTCCCCATCCCCCAGACCCCCTCCCCTCCCCCCAACGCCCCTCCCTTCACTCCCCTCCCTTCTCCCTCTCTCCCTCCATCCCCCCCACCCCCCTCCTCCCGATCCACCCCTCCCTTCCCGCCCCCCTCGGCCCAACTGTGGAGCCGTTGCTGGGCAGGGAGTGCCCCCGTGGCCGTGTGCAGGGGACTCCTGCACTACCTGCCTACTGCTACGCTGGCTAGTGGCCACCCGTTCCCTTTCTGTCCGCTTAACCTTTACCTGCGGTGTGGCCAACTCACTGTACGTGCTATTCACGACTTTCTCAACATCGTGGATGCTCCAGTTTGAGTCCAACCGCAGCTCCAACCGTTCAATGCGGTCTGCCAGGAGCTGCAGCTGGACACACTTCCTGCACAGGTAGTCATCAGGGACACCGACAAATTGCAGCCTACATACCTGTATGTCTTTGAGGTGTGGGAGGAAACCGAAGATCCTGGACAAAACCCATGCTGAAAGTGCAAACTCTGTACAGGCAGCACGTAGTCAGGATCAAACCTGGGTCTTTGGCAATGAGAGGTTGCAACTATACCGCTGCATCACTGTGCTGCCCATCTTTGGGTGAGAGTGCAGATAGGACAATTAATTCAGTGTGATGACTCTAAGCATGTAGACAGCCTAACTTTAGGACCTCTGCTGATCAAAGAGCCACGTTTAAGCTCGGATTTCATCAAGTGTAACAATAATAATGGAAGGAGAAGAGCAGCATAGACTGGAGTCATCATGGAGATGGTAAATGTTTGCAAGCTGGTAACCAGGATGTGCTTGATGCAGAAATATCCCGAGGTGACAGCTGTATCTAGGAACAATGATGCCTAAATGGGTTGATCCTACAGTCTGGAATAACAGTGTTTAAAAATTGCAGCCAACAAAAACATAGTCACACATCCACGTTGTACCAGTACAATGCTATATGGAACATTGCTATATGTTTGAAATGGATTTTGGCAAGAAACGAGGAGCTGCTGATTCTGGCTTACACAAAAGGACACAAAGTGCTGGAGTAACTCAGTGGGTCAAGCGGCATCCCTGGAGAATATGGATAGATGATTGTTCGGGTCGAGACCCCTTTTCAGACTGATTGTAGGAGGTGAGATAGGGTTGCAGAGTTATGAATTGCAAAGCTAGAGGGAGGAAAGTGGCAGGAAAGGGAGAAGAAGAAAAATAGGTGGAAGTCTAGGTGAAGCAGAGGGGAGAGGAGCAGGGAGAAAAGGGAGGGGTATGGGATTTGCATTTATATCATTTGAAACAAATTAGAAATAAGCAGCATTCACAACATTGAGTTTTTGTTCCATCCATAAATAGACCTTGTGTAGGAAGGAATTGCAGATGCTGGTTTACACTGAAGATAGACAGAAAATGGTGGAGTAACAGCGGAACAGGCAGCATGTCTGGATAGAAGGAATGGGTGACATTTCAGGTCTCGACCTGAAACGTCACCCATTTCTTCAATCCAGAAATGCTGCCCTCCTCTGAGTTACTCCAGCATAAATAGACCTTGATGATTTGAATCTTAAGACTGCTGTTGGTGAGTTTGTTGTACAGTCACTGAGGGAGTAATGACCCCTGCACTTTAATGGCAATGTTAAATTTGTATTTTAAATGGAGTCAATGATTTACTAATGTAACAGCCAGTCGAATCTTCATACAAGCAAGTAAGGGAAAGGTTTTGTAATTACACCATCAAAGTGATTTTTAGCCTTTGATTAAACTGTTAACTTGTTAGCACAGTTAATGTTTGCCTGCTGAAGGTAGTGTTGAAGTGATAACTGAAGTGATAACACAGTTTCCTTCTCTTATTGTAATTAGGTGTTGCAAACAAATGTATATATATTTTATCCAATTTTGATGCATAATTCCTCAGTATTAATGCTGTTCCTAAAATTCTTTAATATGTACAGCTTCAAGGTGGGGGAAAGATTTAATAGTGACCTGAGTGACAACCATTTTACACAAAGGGTGATGGGTGTGTGGAACAAGCTGCCAGAGGAGGTAGGTGGGGCAGGTGCTATCACAATGTTTCAGAAACATTTAGACAGGTACATGGATAGAATAGGTTTAGAGGGATAGGGGACAAATGCAGGCAGTGGGAACTAGTATAGATGCGACATGTTGGTCGGTGTGGGCAAGTTGGGCCTGCACTATGACAGTATATTCAGTATATCCCCCCCCCCCCACCTGCGCCCCACCTGGACTTGCACTCATTCCACTCCACCTTCCCCTTCCACCTACATTCCTTGCTCTGGCTTCACAATTTGCAACTTTTCAATTTTTTTGTCTCACACCTTTTTTTTAAATCTCCGGTCTTTCTCCAACCATTTGCCTATCGAAATTTTTTGTCTTGCCCCTCCTCTCTTCCAGCTTTCTTCTCCCCTCCACGATTGGTCTGAAAAAGGGTCCCAAACTGAAACATCAAACCATGTTTTCCAGCACTATGTGTCTTTTTTTTCAGTTTAGTTTATTATTTTTGGGTGTACCAAAGTACAGTGAAAAGCCTTTTTGTTGCATGTTATTCAGTCACCGAGAAGACTATACATGGCTGCTATCAAGCCGTCCATAATGTACATTTATAGAATAAAGGGAATAGCCTTTAGTACAGGATTAAGTTACAGTAAAGTTTGATTGAAAAATAGTTTGAGGGTCTCCAATGGGATAGATGGGAGGTGTTCTCGAGGGTAGAGGATGAGAAAGTAGTTTAACGTAGAACTACTATGAATGGGTGATTAATGGTCAGCATGGATCTGGTGGGCTGAAGAGCCTGTTTCCATGCTGTATCTTTAAACTTAACTAAACGAAGACTTTGAGCAGCCTCAAGGGAAATCATCACACTCCCCAGACGAGGGCCATGATGTCAGCATAATGTCCGTATAAATAATACAAAAAGGAAGGAAGCAGAGTGCACTCCTAGTTGTACTGCAACTGTTCAAATACCGTTGTAGTTTGCATAGAAAGGTTTCAGATTGTCAGGGCAGAAATGGCAGCTGCAGAAGTGGAAAGATCTCAAGGAATGTGGCCGATGCCAGTAAAACAGCAGACATATCAATAAGAATTATGCAAAGAGGTTTGAGGTTCATTTTCACAATGGCCACGTCCAATTTTAGGTTACTGCTTTTTAAACCTGTTAACTTGCACTAATTCCTACTTAACATTCCACATCATGTGAAGCTTTGGGCTGATATCCTCCACCATCCCCTTCCATCTTCATGGAGAGGTTTTCCAAACATTACTAATGCAATTCTGAGTTGTGTTCAAAGTTGGACAGCTTTACCTGGCAATGTAGACATTTACTCAGGGAATGGGGCCTTTTGGGATAAACTATTAACAGGATTTTAGCTCATTCACAAGAACTTTGAATTTTGAACTTCAGATGTCTGTCTGTCTCTGCGTCTCTCTCCTCCCTCCCCCTTCCAGTTTTCAAAGATGTGCAGGTTTGTAGGTTAATTGGCTTCTGTAAATTGCCCCTTGTATCTAAGATAGAACTTGTGAATGGGTGATCGCTGGTCGGCATGGACTCGGTGGGCCGAAGGGCCTGTTTCCACGCTGTATCTCTAAATGAAACTATGCATTGAATTCTCCAATTTTAGGTAACTAATTTACAAACACCCCCCCATACTCTTCTCCCCCCCCCCCCCCTTTCCCCCCTCTTCACTGTGCCCCATGGGGATGAACAACCATTTCTGCCTTGCCCCTTATCGCTGTCCCTTCCACCTATATTCCTTCCTCTGGCTTCACATATCTGGCCTCCTATCCTTATCTCCTTACATTATTTTGTGTTTTCACTTCTGGCCTTTGTCCAACCATCTGTCAATCAAAACCCCTCCTCACCTGTATCCACCTATCACTTTGTAATCGCAAAGAACTGTAGATGCTAGTTTATACCAAAGATAGACACAAAATGCTGGAGTAACTCAGCAGACCAGGCAGCATCTCAGGAGAAAATGGACAGTTTGAAGAAGGGACCTGCGCAATATGTCATCTAATTTAGGTCATTTAAGGATTTGATATAAATGCAAATTGTTACAGAGTTTAATATTTGGCCATGGCTTCCCATAGGCCAATGACTTTGGGCCTTCCAAACACCAACCGTGCTTTTAAAACATAAGAGTGTGCCCTTAAGAATTGCTTCCTTGTTTGAGTTCTTCATGTTTGCCCAGCTATTTCAAGTTTATATATTGAGACGGTATCAATAATTTACCAAACAGTTTGGGAAGAGATATGTAAGCGAAAAGTATGTAGAAAGGAACTGCAAATGCTGGTTTACACCGAAGATGGACACAAAATGCTGGAGTAACTCAGCAGGACTGGCAGCATTTCTGGAGAAAAAGAATAGGTGACGTTTTGGGTCGAGATCCTTCTTCAGACTGAGGATCAGGGGAGAGGAAACTAGAGGTATGAAAAGTTACAGAACAAATCAGAGCCTGCACCAATGGCCAAGGAGCCCACAATGGTCCTTTGTTGGCTGTGGAAGAGGTGATAATGAAGGGATACGAACAGAAAAACTAACAGAAACACGAAGGTGTAACTATCCTGACGATCAGTTAAACATGCTGAATTGAAACAAAAATCTTCCGAAGCTTGAATGCAAAAATAGTTAAAATTATACAATAAGTCAAGTTCAAATTGGTAATGTGAATATCCAGTCCTGTATGACCTGTTACAGTGCACACAGAATTGATGATGTCGTGGAAGAGTAGAGCACGGGAGGAACTCATTGCACTCATCGATTCCGTGGCAATGTTTTCAGGGAGTAATGCTGTTAATCTCACTCTCTGCCTCTGTCTGCTCTGGGTGGTTATAACCTTTAACCTGTGCTCTTTGCCTGTGAACCCTCCACCTGCTCGGGTTCTCTGGAATCACATCTACACTGTCAATACTCGTGACTTTATGAAGCTTTATCATATTTTCTCATTAATCCATTTACTAAGAACATACCCATCTTTTCCAGTCTAACAATAAATACAGCTGGAATCATTTATTTACGAACCATTGTAAAAATATCTTCTTTGTACCTTCCCAAAGCCTTAGCTTCCTTTATGATTTATGGATCAATAATATAACTCCTTCTACAGTACTTCTCTGAAGCCTCAACATCCTTTATGAATAATGGATTAATAAGAAGAAACGCTCTTCAGGGTATAAAGTAGGAAGGCATCTTGTGGAAGAAACAAGGAAGATGGACTAAATTGCTTTTCCTTGTTTTACCTTTGATATTCCCTTAAATAAAGCTGCAGGTTCAAATGATTAAACTTGTGTAAATGAAAAGAAAGCAAAGAAAGAATCACATAAATACAGAATATGACCTCAGTATGCCAAAATACTTTGCAACCAATTTAAATGGTTTTGAAATGAATTTTCTGTTTCTAATGTGTCCTGATTCTTAATCCTCAAAGTAATTAAACAAAACGAGATAGTCCAGCCAAGAGTGTTTGATTGTCATATGTACTGACAACAAGAACAATTACATTTTTACTTGCAGCAGCATAACAAGCTGGTAAACGCAATGCACCTAGATAATATATAATAAACAAAAATTCAATAAATTAATATTAATAAATTAATAACTAGTGCAACAATGCAACCAAAGACAGTCTGTAGAAGTTGATAGTCAAGGTGAGTGTTATGTGGTGTTCATAAGTCTAAAGTTGTTGCAAATTTCTTTTTGCATTCAGCTGACTGGTTAACAAGCAACAAAAGCTTTTCACTGTACCTCGGTACACATGACGACAAAACTAAACTAAACAATAATTCAATCTCTAAGCCTGTTCTGCTAAATAGTGACTGTACCGTACAAATGGCAGGCAGTCACTGAAAGAGTGTCAAGATACCCAACTACATAATGTGTCCGTCGTCAAACATCCTGTGGGCAGGGTGGGGGACCAGGATTGAGCGGCGATACAAATGCTGTGGCTAGTTGGAGGATGTCAGAGGTGATGCCTACTGTAAGGTAAGGTTGAACTTTAGCAGTCAGATCCCTTTCAGGATAAAGCAGCCCTCTTAATTGATGCCCATCCACGATCATAAACATTGACTCTTTCCAACTCTAGACTGATGTGTTTGGTGCCATCATCATATGTTCCAAGAAATAAATTACTGACTTAGATCATAATTTTCATGTTTAAACAGATGCAGGAAGCCGTCCTGTAAAAGGCAAGTTTCTGCTTTACGAAAAGGGGTCACAAGTTGTAAGATTTTAATGGAGGGTCTGTGGTTCAACCTGACCGAGTTTGTTTATTGGCAGAAAGCTGATTACATTAAAAAGGCCCAGTTCACATCAGATGCTGGTCCAGAAATTCTGCTGCTCCAGACATGTATGAAGTGGGACGACTGTGCTGGATTTGAAACGATGCCATGTGGAACCTGCTCGAAGGTTCAGATTGAGGGGATGGATATGATCAGGCCTTGTGCTGGCAGTGAAGGAATGGAGTGAGATGTCGGGGGCTGTTGCTGTGATGACTGTGGGTGGAGATGGGATGAGACATCGGGAGGCTTTGCAGCAATGGTGGACAGATGTGGGGAGGGATGTTGAGCGTCTTTGCTGTGATAGTCAGGGGGCCTGCAGGGTTATTTGTCTCCTTGACAGTGCCTCAGCACAGAGTATCCATTACAGTAGCCTAATATTAGGCATGCAAACAACGTAATCTGCTAAATGGAGACAACTGGCTGTAATAAGGCCTCAGTGCTGAGGATGTAGATCTGATAGGGGGCACTGATGCTGGTTCACTCATCCTGCCAGAGGGTTTAGAGGATTGTCATTGTCTTTTAAATGCTTGCTGAAGGTTTAACCAAGTCTCAGAGGCACATCGCGAGCATGAGCTTTGTGCCATGTTTCTTAGGCCAGAGTCTATGCTGGTGCAGAGAAAAATATAGTGAATTTCATCATTGAAATCTGCCTTCCCGAGGGATTGCTCAAGAAGATGGAGGCCAGGGTGGGGGGGGAGAAGAGCATTGGGAGCTTTATTATGATGCGGGGGGATCATTAGGGGGGCGTTTTATGGCAGGGAAAGAAACCCTTTGCTATGATAGTGTGTGGGGCGTAGGTAGATCAGGATAGTACTCAGTGCAAGGAGTTGGTGATTGCGGCTTCTTGCAGCATATTGGGTGGTCTTGGTGGATGAAGGATACAGCAATATATGATTGAATTTCTAATGAGTTCAGTTTGGTTGGCCATTCCTGTCTCATAATATTCCTTATCAGTCCACTGTTAATGATAGTTACAGTATCACAGCTTTCAGTTAATTTCATTTTGAACTTTAGCCGCTCAGTTAGAGTCATCCTGCATTCCTTTCTGTTGTGTCATCCATTTTCTGGAAACCAAGTTGAACCCTAGACACATATACTACAGTGTAACACAAGATTCAGTTCCTCAAACTATAACTTGTGGAGAGTTGTTCATACATATTCTCTAATTTGAATTAAAAATATTATCCTAAATTTTCTTTAATCAGCAGTAAAATAGTTTTTTTTAATTTTAAATTTATGCCAAAAAAGTCTGTTGCATCTGTATGAACTTTGCTAATGGAACATAAAAATGGGTCAAAGATCTTGTGTATAGTCTGACTACAGTTTAACCTTCTCTATTAATGTATTATAGATTATTTTATTAGCTGTCTTCTGACAGAGGGTTAAATTCCTTTATTTGCTTTTAAGGAACTGTAAAGAGTAATTTTCTTTGTAACTCTGAACAGTGATTACTTTATAGCATTTTTCAATTTCTGTGAGAATAGAGCAATTCTATTCTTAGCTTTAAGTGGGGTTAAATGTTTCTGAGCTCGTGGTACGAAGCCAAAAGCTAAGTAATGTCTCAGCCACAGGAAATTCAGAGTGGGAGGGTTAAATCCGTGTGTTATGGTTCATGTTAGAACAAATAAATTCAGGAATCAGCATCAAAATTTAGGTGAGATAAGGGGGGTTGAGGGGAATGGAGTGGGGGATGGGGAAGGGGGAGGGGAGGGAGGAGGGGGGACAGGGGGAGGGGGAGGGGGGAAGGGGGGGGAGGAGAGGGTGCTGCACCAATGCAGGAGAGGTTTGGGCCCTGCGGGTCCACTTGGTCTACTTTTATAATAATAGTTTGGGATCATAGTGCATACCACAGCACAAAGGACAGATCCAATTTCGAGTAATGCCCCCCTCTATATATATATCATCTTGTATGTATGTTCCCGAAATACAACAATTTTAGGGGCACCTTACTCACAATTCGCCTGCGGCGTGCAGTATCAAGTTTCGTTCAAATTGTTGCACTCTCGGGACCATTTTGGATGTATTTCGGACACATCCCCATAAAATAAACATCGCCATTTTGATCTAATACTTCCGTGTTCATCTTGCGTCACAACGGGAACCAAACGGGTATTTGTGTGTGCGCAGTTGGGGGATGGTAGCTGGGCACAGTGGCGGCACGCCTGCACAGTAGCGCCGGGAGGACGGCGCCTGTCCTGGTGTGTCCCGCGCCTGACCTTCCTCCTGTGGTGCAGCACGGTGGCAGATAGAAGGTCAAAGAAGATGGCCACCGCAAGACGAACATAGGGCAGCTACTGCTGGCCGGCGTGATGGCCGCCCGGTTGTGTGGCTCCCTCTCCACTACCCTCTCCACCCTCGCCCACCCCCGGCCCTGGGGGAGACTCCCCGACCGCCACAGCCTCGGATATACCCTGGAATCTTGCTGTGCGCTTTTGGAGTGGGGGAGGGGAGGGTGCTAAACCAATGCAGGAGAGGTTTGGAGCCGATTGGGGTTGTGGTTCAAATGCAAGGGTTATTTGAGTAAAATCTGCATGGGATCTTGCTGTGTGTTGCAGGGGAGGGGGACGTGGGAGGTCTGACTGATTCTGGGGGACAGGAAGGGTGCTAGGCCAATGCAGGAGGGGTTTGGGGCCAATTGGGGTTGTGGTTCAAATGCAAGGGTTATTTAAGTATAAACTGGGATCTTGCTGTGCATTGCAGGGGAGGGGGATGTGGGGGTTCTGACTGATTCTGTGGGAGGGGGAGCCTGGAAATAATTACATTTGCAATATCTATCTATATATGTATATATATATATTACCCAAAAATCGCATCTTGTATGTATATATGCATGTTCCCGAAATACAGCCAAAACGGTACAAGATAGCACAACAATTTTAGGGGCACATTACTCACCATTCGCCTGCGTTGTGCAGTATCATGTTTTGTTCAAATTGTTGCGCTATCGTGTACCGTTTTGGCTGCATTTTGGACACATACCCCATAAAATAAACATCGCTATTTTGACCTAATACTTCCGTGTTCAAAGTTGTCATTAAACGCGTGCTTCGTTGAACAATGTTCAACCAATTGTTCAAGCGCTTTTGATTGCAACATATGCCTTAATTTAGTTCAACAAAAAAACTGACAAGTTATTAAAGAACCTTTAGTAACAACAGGAACCCAACGGGTCCACGGGTCGTCTAGTCACCTTTAAAATCGGGACAAGCTCTTCCATTCACATCATGTGTTGTTTCTGGTTGAGGTTTTCAGGAGATTAATTAACAAAAATTGTCCTTTCTTCCTATGAATCTGAGGTAGGAGTATTTTACATCAGTGTCTACCCTGCAGGCCATGCAACTTCTTGCTTTCTTCACAACTTTCTTTAAAGTTGCTGTAGATTCATGTTGTTCTTGAATCTATGGAGCACCTTTTTCTGCTGGAGACTGCTCACTGCTCCATTCCTCTCTGCCATGCTTTATTTTGAGTGCACATGACCGACTGCCTCATGTCCATGCAGAACATCCAATGTTAGGCAATCCCTCTCTGAATTTTGATAAACATGCTGTCTATATGTTTAAATGGTAAATGAGCTTGTTTTTCACTGTGTTGTGGAAAAGAATACAGATGCTTGGTTATTCAAAGCTGGAGACTAGTTAAGATCCGATCCAGACTGACAGCCCAGAAGAATTAATAAATAATGATGAGAGGGTCAGTCCTGTCAGGATTCATTTTTCAATTTTGTGAAGCTAATGACATTTTCTTTTACTGCAACAATAAATGCAATAACAAATCTGTTAGTGGTTAGTGATTACCAGGCTCTTAATGTAATTTGCAGTAATTGATGGTTTTAGAGAAAGATGGGAGAAAAGATAAGGCTTTGAAACGCAAGGCCATGTTTTCTAAAATAAAAAATTGCTCCTAAAATGTTGCTGCCATTGTTAAAAGAATCATTAGAGTTCGGAATATTTGCACATCAGTTTGACTGTTTTGTTGCATGATCAATACAACACATGATCCTCGACCCTTTTAACTTGAATCTTGAAGCTAAGTATTAATGAACTAACCTGTAATATTTTAAAAGATTCTGCCTGCAGTTTACATTCTCCTTGCCTTATTAATGACTTTCAATATCATGTTTTTACTACACCTGTGCGTAATCTAGGATTGCTTTAGAAACATGGCACGTCAATTGATTGTAAAACGAGCCTCATCAGAGAAAAAAAAATGATGAATAGAGGAAATGGCAGCAGCATGTCCCAATAAAAGCTGGTAATTTCTCCAGAAAAAAAGCAGTGAATGAAGCATAGACTTAGAAATTAAGTACATAAAATCAATCCCAGTCATTTGCAGTAGCATGATTATTCAATTTGATTGACAGTGAAATTACCCATTGTCTTCATTTTGCACGAATAATTTATTGCTGCAGATGTCTGATTTTTGATGCTTTCTGAACTGGTACACCTCCACATGTTAAGTGGTGTGGTGGTGTGTTCAAAGAATCTCCCCGTTTACTTCTATGAACTTCTATCAACTCTCCTGCCACTGATTACCCTAAGAATAGAATGATAGAACCATGCAGCATGAAAACAGGCCCTTCAGCCCAACTTGCCCATGCCAACCAAGATGTCCCATCTACATACGTCCCACCTGACTGCGTTGGGCCCATATCCCTCAAACATTTCCTAAACATTTTTAGTTTTTAAAAATGTTGATTTGAAATTTTGCTTTTTTTAGATAGTATTACACATTGTAGGAATCTTTCCACATTGGTTTTACTGCTGACCTCTCCCTCTCTGAATTAAGGCTTCGCTGCCTCCGTTGGTTCCTGATTTCCCTTTACTGGTTTCCCCACATGAAGAAGTTTGGCCTAACTTGCTCATGCCAACCAACATTCCCTATCTACGCTAGTCCCACCTGTCCATGTTTGGCCCATATCCCTCTAACCCTATCCTATCCATGTACTTGTCCAAGTGTCTTTAAAATGTTGTTATAGTACCTGTCTCGACTACCTCCTCTGGCAGCTCATTTCATACACCCATCACCATCTGTGTGAAAAACCTTTGCATTCAAAAGAGAGTTAGATAGAGCTGTTAGGGCTAGCGGAATCAAGGGATATGGGGAGAAGGCAGGAACGGGGTACTGATTGTGGATGATCAGCCATGATCACATTCAATGGTGGTGCTGGTTCGAAGGGCCGAATGGCCTACCCCTGCACCTATTGCCTATGTATCTTTGTTACCATTTAACCTCCCCCCCCCCTTCATCTTAAACTTATGTCCTCTGGTTCTTGATTTCCCCTACTCTGGGTAATACTCTGTGCATTCACCCTATCTATTCCCCTCATGATTTTATGCACTGTTCACATTTGCTCCAGGTGAATTCAGTTTTGTAAGAGAATGGGAAAGTCATTAATAATAATAATAATAATAATAATAATATGCCTTTATTGTCATTGTACGAAGAGTACAACGAAATTAGAAGTGCTACATCTGAAACAGTGCGACAGTGCTAATCTTTCAAAAACAATCGCACAAACATAGGAACCAATACAACAAGTACCAATATCAATAAAAACCAATGAATAATAAATTAGTTTTGCACCTAAGATGCTGAATATATTAAAAAAGTGCAACGAAAGTAAGAGTCACATCGTCAAGTATTTCCATTTACAGTTCTTATGGCCCAGGGAGAGAAACTATTTTTAAGTCGGTTTGTTCTGGTCCTTAGGCTCCTGTAGCGCCCCCCAGAGGGCAGGAGAGCAAACAGTTCATATCCTGGGTGTGTGCTGTCCTTAATTATATTTCTGGCCCTGTTTAGACAACGCGAGCTGGAGATGTCCTTCAGAGAAGGTAGTGGACAGCCGATAATTTTCTCTGCTGTCTTAATAACCTTCTGGAGGGCCTTCTGGTCTGCAGCCGAGCAGCCAGCATACCACACTATGGTGCAGTATGCCAGTACGCTCTCAATGGTGGAGCGGTAGAAGGTCACCAGCAGATTCTCCTTCAGTTTGTTTTTCCGGAGCAGTCTTAAAAAGTGCAGTCTCTGCTGTGACTTTTTAACTACCGCTGTAGGGCGGCACGGTGGCGCAACGGTAGAGTTGCTGCTTTACAGCGAATGCAGCGCCGGAGACTCAGGTTCGATCCTGACTACAGGTGCTGTACTGTAAGGAGTTTGTACGTTCTCCCCGTGACCTGCGTGGGTTTTCTCCGAGATCTTCGGTTTCCTCCCACACTCCAAAGACGTACAGGTATGTAGGTTAATTGACTGGGTAAATGTAAAAATTGTCCCTAGTGTGTGTAGGATAGTGTTAATGTGCGGGGATTGCTGGGCGGCGCGGACTTGGTGGGCCGAAAAGGCCTGTTTCCGCGCTGTATCTGAAATATGAAAAAAAAATAAAAAAAATTTAATGAAATATTTGCAGTCCAGGAGAGGTCCTGGGAGATGGTGGTCCCCAGGAACTTGAAGGTGGAGACCCTCTCCACTTCCTCCCCATTTATAAGAAGTGGGGTAGGAACTGCTCTGTGTCTTCTAAAGTCCAGTACCATTTCTTTTATATCATATATCATATCATATATATACAGCCGGAAACAGGCCTTTTCGGCCCACCAAGTCCGTGCCGCCCAGTGATCCCCGTACATTAACACTATCCTACACCCACTAGGGACAATTTTTACATTTACCCAGCCAATTAACCTACATACCTGTACGTCTTTGGAGTGTGGGAGGAAACCGAAGATCTCGGAGAAAACCCATGCAGGTCACGGGGAGAACGTACAAACTCCTTACAGTGCAGAGTCTTACTGGTATTCAGTGCTAGGTTGTTTGCCTCGCACCATTTGGACGGAGCGCAGAGCTCGTCTCTGTATGCAGACTCCTCTCCTCCAGTGATCAGACCGACCACAGTTGTGTCGTCTGCAAATTTGATGATTGAATTGGAGGGGTGGATAGGAGTGCAGTCGTGTGTATACAGAGCATAGAGGAGGGGGCGTAATGGTGGAGGAGCTGTGGGGGCCGATCTTGACAGATTGTGGGCGGTTCGTGAGAAAGGCTCTTATCCAAGCGCAGATGGATGGGGGAAAACCCAGGTTATTATACAGCTTGTCCACTAGTATGCCCGAGATGATCGTATTGAATGCCGAGTTGTAGTCTATGAAAAGCAATGTTATCACGTGTTGCCAACCATTTGTCATCGACCCACGAGGTGAACTGTATTTCTTATATTCTTTCTCCTTCCTTCAATGTTAGAATTACATATGTTACTTTGGGATAGACACAAAATGCTGGAGTAACTCAGCGGGTCAGGCGGCATCTTTGGAGAAAAGCAATAGGTGACGTTTTGGGTCGAGACCCTTCAGACTTTGTTTACTCTTTCACTGTTCTGGATAGGACTGGAGATTTTTTTAGATCATTAAAAGCCCTATGCTGGTTATGAATGCCCAATTTGTGTATTGCCTGTATATGGGAGTATTTGGGAGTGTGGTTACATCGGGAACACAGGATGCAGTGGATGAGGCCAAGGGATATGCTGTGGCCAGTTTTTATTCTGGTCTTGTACTCGCTTTGCCCCTACTTGAGACAGCAGAGACCAAAACAAGAGTTACAATGTCTTGTGTGAATCTTGGGCGTGTACACGTGGACTGCTTTGTATTCAGGAAAGGAAACAAGCTCTTATGAGCTACAGAATAAAATGTAAAGATCGGCTTCAATGTTGTCTCTTGCCTTCAGGCAATTTGTCACTGGATTATTTGAACTGCTGTTTGATCCCTGTACTTAAAGACAAATTGAATAAATAATACAGCAGGATTCCGTAAACCTAGCAGGAGACTGCTTGGCTGGTAATTATTATTTTGAGCCTTATTATTGTTATTTTGCAACAGAACATTAATCTAGATATTCTGAAACTGTATTTTGTAGTCTCTACATATAAAGGTGAGTGGCCATTTCGATTTTGCCCAACTATCTGCACGGTAATTGTAACCATGGAAACAGCCAGAGATTCCATGCTTCATTATTACATATCCAACCTGGCCTAATAACTGCCATGTAATTGTCAGCATAAACACAAGCCCCTTTTATTTGCTGCAGATTGTCTTGTTATTTTCATTGTTCAGTCTGTAGTTATCATTATGCCCTTCGTGGAAAAACCACAATAGACTAAGTTCTGTAATTCCTTCATCTTGAATGTGTCTTTTTTCAAATACCATTATATTCCTGATACAGTGCACTCAATTGCAAAGTAATCCATGATTCAGAGCTGTCTTGCAAATTCTTAGCACCCTGGGCACAACACACAAGAAAATAGCACAATATAGTTTGTAGATTAATTTGATTTCAGTGAAAATTGAAAAATGGCCCTAGGATAGTGTAGGATAGTGTCAGTGTATGGGGAAAGCTGGGTGGCGCAGACTCGGTGGCCTGTAGGCTCTGTTTACGTGCTGTATCTCTAAACTAAATTAAAAATGTATTAACCACAAGGACAGGTTGGATTAACTTGGATTTTCTCTGGAATGCCAGAGGTTGAGGGGAGAACAGATAGAAGTATATAAAATCGAGAGCCATAAACTGGTAGACATTCAGAACCTTTTTCCCAGATGGAAATGTCTAGAGGGCATAGCTTTAAGGTGAGAGAGACATTTTAAAGGAGTTAATACGTGGGACATGTTTTTTTACGCAGAGAATGCTTGGTGCCTGGAACGCGCTGCTAGGGGTGGCGGTGGAGACAGATACAATAGTGGCATTTAAGAGGCTTTTAGATAGGCACATGGATGTGAGATTGGTGGATCCAAATTGGCAAAACCCAGATACGTTTGTGACCTCTGTGTTCCTGTGTGAGTTCCAAACTTTCTGATAGTTTGCAGGGATGTTGTGGGGGAACACATTTCTCAGAGATAACAAAGTATTCATTGTTATATTGCTTGGAGTTGTTTTAAATGAATTATGAACTTTATGAACTTGAATCAGAGATATCAAACTAAATCAGAAAAAAAATCTGAACCAGCCCTCATATCCATGCAAGAAGTTGGCTGTTATGGTGAAGTTGCGTGCTTGGGAGCAGGTGCTGGAACTTTGAGCAAAACACAGTGGTCGAAGAAATGTGTAGGAAGGATGATGATGATGGATGATGGAACTGCAGATGATGGTTTACACGGAAGACACAAAATGCTGGAGTAACTAAGTGGGATAGGCAGCATCTCTGGAGAGAAGGAATAGGTGATGTTTCGAGACCCTTCTTCAGACTTTGTGTCTATCTACAGTGCTTGAGGAACTTAGCAGGCCTCGCTGGGAGAATATGGACGCGGGTTCTTTATGAAGAAAGATGGAGAATAACTAGAGGTCATGGAGAAGGAGCGTTTAATGACAATCGTATACTCAGTGAAGGATCTAGTTTTTATAAATCTTTTGCCTTGAATATCTGTTTCACTCAACTTTCTTTGGTCCACAGTGTATTTTGGATTTGCCCTGGAGTCTCTCAAAATTTCTGACTATACCAGGTTTAAACAGAAGGAACATGGGTGCTGTTTCCAGGATTCCTGTCGTCTTCTCTCCCATCTTTTCTGTGTCAGGAAGAAATGCCTCGGGGTGGCTGATGTTTTAAACGGTGTTGGAGTGCAGCAGCCACCACATAACGAGGACCCTGCGATGTGGGAAGAGTTCACATTGTGCTATGACCCACACAATAAATATTTAGAGGCACAAGAGAGACTGCAGATGCTGGAACCTTAGGCAAAACATGGTGCTGGAGGAACTCAGTGAGTCAAGTAGCAACTGCGAGAGAAAGGACCCAAAACATTGCTAATTCATGTCCTCCAGAGATCCTGCCTGATCTGTTGACTTACTCCAGTACATTTGTGTTTTTTTGGAAATCAGCATCCGCAGTTCCTCGTATTAGCATCTGAGGAGGGAAGGGAGAGGTGGCATTTCGGGTCCGTGGACCCTTCAGACTGAATTTTTATGAATATTTAACACCGTGTGATCGTATTTACTTGCTAAGTACAAATTACTGGTTATCTTGAAGTTGCCATCTATATCTATAAATATTACTAAAACTCTCGGTTTGTTTGCGTGTATGTGTGAACCATGCCCTCTACACAGCCAAAATGGTACACGATAGCGCCACAATTTTTGGCCTACCATTCCCCTATGGTGTGAATAAGCCTACTATCGTTACCTTTTAAAAACAATTTACCTTATAAACTTTAATAAATCCGTGTGTGTGTGTCCCCCCCCCCCGGAGGACCAGTGGGAGGACCGGCACCCGTCCCGGTCTGCCCGCGCCTGACCTTCCTCCCATACTGCAGCGCGCCGCAGAGGCTGTGGCAGAGGGTCCAACAAGATGGCCGTCGCCCGCCACTCGCAGCAGGAGAAATGCTGCCGAGGTCAGTGCCTTCTCCCTGTCCACTCTCGCCCACCCATGGCTCCGAGAGACGCTTCCTGCCCGGCAACGGGCCCATGCCGTCCCCCCTGTTCCCCGCCGCAGATTCCAGCAGAGCTGCAGGAGACACTTCGGCTCCATGGGAGAAACGGGGCCGACACCACTGCTTTTCACCTCTCCCCCCTTGCTGCCACACGGCCACGGGGGCACTCCCCGCCTGGCAACGGCTCCACAGTTGGGCCGAGGGGGGCGGGAGGGGAGGGGTGGAGCGGGAGGAGGGGGCTGGAGGGGGGGGAGGGGTGAAGGGGATGGGGTGAGGGTGAGGGAGGGGGGAGGGGTGAAGAGGAAGGGTGAAGGGGTTGGGGTGGGGGTAGGGAGGGAGAGAGGGGAGGGAGGGGGCGGGGTGAAGGGGATGGGGGAGTGGGGAGAGGGGATGGGGAGTGGGATGGGGAAGGGGTGACGGGGATGGGGTGAGGGGGAGGAGTGAAGGGGAGGAGGGGGTGCTGAACCAATGCAGGAGAGGTTTGGACCCAACGGGTCCACTTGGTCTAGTCATTCATAAAATCCAGATGTTGCTCTTTTGACTATTGATGCATGTTTGGGTGGTAGCAGCAGCAAAGGTTTACAGCTGTCAGCTATACTTGTCTGTGGATCAATAGTTGGCATCAATAAATTCAGTTGGAAGTGATGACTGTTGACATACCTCATATGCTTTTATGTCAATTCACGATAACTGGTTGTTTCTGTAGTTCAAAATTTATATACATTTTTTAACTCCTTAGGTCTTTCAGCAGCCAAACTGCTGACAGAATCTGGGCAGAAGGTGGTGGTATTGGAGGCGCGTGACCGAGTTGGAGGCCGGACCTTCACAACCAGAGTGAGTAGGAAAGATTGCAAAACAATTCCCTGGGAGGAACAAGGCAGCAATCTTGTTTTGATTTTTAATGTTTATTTTCCACTAGAGAAAATGTAATGACGTATTGGTATGACTTAAGCAATAAGGCAGAATTTATGTACATCACGGGTGATGCTTTGTTTGCAGTGCAGAACATTTAACCAGTATACGTGTTCAGTCTTGAAGTTATAGAATAACTGTTCCATTGTTGTAAAGCAGGCATATAGAATGAGTCTGAAGAAAGGTCCCGACCTGAAACATCATCTATCCACATGGATAGGACAGGTTTCAAGTTCAAAAACACTTTATTTGTCCCCATGGGGCAATTTACAAAGACACGTAGCGTAGTACAAAAACTATTGGGGGAGGGGGGGTGGGGATTAGCAGGGTGAGCAGCGGGATAGGGGTGGTTGGGAGTTGAGGAGCTGAACAACCTTGGGGACAAAGGTTGCCCTTCTCAGCACAGCACCTCAGGGTACAGCCACTGATGTTGTCTGGCCCAGATGCTGAGTTCGCTTTGATCTTTTTGAGAGCTCCGTGGAGGGATATGGACCAAATGCTGGCAGGTGGGATTAGTGTAGCTGGGACATGTTGGCCAGTGTGGGTAAGTAGAGGCAAAGGACCTGTTTCCGCACTGTAACACTCTATATCTCTATGACTCTATCCATGCTCTCCAGCGATGCTGCCTGACCTGTTGAGTACTCCAGCACTTTGTCCCTTTTTTTGTAAAACAGAATCTGCAGTTCCTTGTGTCTACATTGTACTGCATGAGTCTCGTGTCTAAGAGACTCGAGCCTAACGACAGATTCCCCCTCGTTCTCACCTTCCACCCCATCAGCCAGCGGATCCAACAAATCATCCGCCAACATTTCCGTCACCTACAACGGGACCCCACCACTGGCCACATCTTCCCATCCCCTCCCCTTTCTGCATTCCGCAGAGACCGCTCCCTCCGTAACTCCCTGGTCCACTCGTCCCTTCCTACCCAAACCACCCCATCCCCGGGCACTTTCCCCTGCAACCACAGGAGATGCAACACCTGTCCCTTTACCTCCCCCTCAACTCCATCCAAGGACCCAAACAGTCTTTCCAGGTGAGACAGAGGTTCACCTGCACCTCCTCCAACATCTTCTATTGCATCCGCTGCTCTAGATGTCAACTTCTTTACTTCGGCAAAACCAAACGCAGGCTCGGCGATCGTTTCGCTCAACACCTTCGCTCAGTCCGCCTTAACCAACCTGATCTCTCAGTGGCCGAGCACTTCAACTCCCCCTCCCACTCCCAGTCTGACCTTTCTGTCATGGGCCTCCTCCAGTGCCATAGTGAGGCCCACTGGAAATTGGAGGAACAGCACCTCATATTTCGCTTGGGCAGCCTGCAGCCCAGCGGTATGAACATTGACTTTTCCAACTTTAGATAGTTCCTCTGTCCCTCTCTTCCCCTCCCCCTTCCCAGTTCTCCCTCTATCTTCCTGTCTCCACCTATATCCTTCCTTTGTTCCGCTCCCCTGACATCAGTCTGAAGAAGGGTCTTGACCCGAAACGTCACCCATTCCTTCTCTCCTGAGATGTTCCTGACCTGCTGAGTTACTCCAGCATTTTGTGAACAATATATCCTAATGTACATTAAAAAAATCTAATATATTTATGCAAATAGATGCACTGTGCTACCTATCTGTTTTACAAAAGTTTTTTTTAATCTAAATCTCTTAAACAACAGTAAAGGACAAGCAATTTAACTTAGACATTTAATCAAAGCTCGGTTTCTTCTTTAAATGATTAACACATCTGGTCCAGTAACAGGTTCTAAGAGTCTTCCTGATCTTATGAGTTTTGACATTGAATAAACCTGTGGATGTTTAGTTAATTTCTAGCAGAGATCACTTGATCTTTGATTTTGTAACTAGCTTCAACCAATCTGTACTGTGGTCTCTATATGTCAGTTGTGAAAGCACAACCGACTCAAGAGGTTGTTAAACAAATGATAGTTCAAATGTTTACATTTAAATTCAAATGTTTAAATGCCTTCCCTGGGTGTTTTGTCTACCTGCACAGCGGAGGAGGAAAGCAAAGAGAGGGAAGCATGCTGGCGTTCTGTGCAGAAGCCGGTGAAGAAGTAACAAACCCCCTCTGCCCAGCATTCTGTTAGCTAATGTGCAATCCCTGGACAATAAATTAGACGGGTTGTGCGCACGGATCGAACACCATCGGGACATTAAGAACTGCTGTGTTCTGGCGTTCACGGAGATGTGGCTGGAGACCAGCGTACCCCACTGCCGTCACTACGGAGAGTTTTTCCGTCTACCAACAAGACAGAACGAAGGACTCGGGCAAGTCGAGAGGAGGGGGAGTGTGCTTTATGGTTAACTCTTCGTGGGCCATGGATGTCTGCGTTTTTACTATACACTGCACCTTGGTTCTGGAGCTGTTGACCATTAAAGCTAGACCTTTCTACTTCCCCAGAGAGTTCAGTTCAGTCCTCCTTACTGCTGCTTACATCCCCCCACAGGCTGATAAATCTCTAGCCCTGGACGAACTTTATGGGATTGTAAATGAGCTGGAGAACTCCCATCCTGAGGCTGCGTTCATTGTTCTGGGAGACTTCAACAGAGCCAATATGAAGAAGGTTCTCCCAAAATACTTCCAACACATCACTTTTCCCACTAGGGGAGAGCAGACCCTGGACCATTGTTACACCCCATTCAGAGACTGTTATCAGCCCCTCCATCGCCCTGCTTTTGGTAAGGCAGATCACTGTTCCATTCTACAGCTGCCTGCATACAGGCAGAAACTAAAACAGGAAAAAACGGTTTCTAGGGTTATATATAAATGGAACAATGAGGTTGATGAGGCCTTACAGGACTTCTTTGACACAACTGACTGGCAGATATTTGAAGACGCGGCAGAAGGCAATATCAATGAATACACAGACTCTGTCTTAGGCTACACAAGTAAGTGCCTCGATGATGTGGTTCCAAAAGCCACCATCGGCACTTACCCAAATCAGAAACTCTGGGTCGGACGGGAAATCCGTGCTAAACTTAAAGCACGGACTACTGCCTTCAACTCAGGCGATCTCAAAGCCTACAAGGTAGCCAGATATGACCTCCGGAAGTCCATCAGGAAAGCCAAGAGAGACTAAAGAAACAAAGTGGAATCTACTACAGCTCGGACTCCAGACGCATGTGCAGTAGATTACGCTGCGTGACAGACTACAAAGGGAAAAACATGAGCACTGTTCAGCCTACCGCATCGCTCTCGGACGAGCTTAACACCTTTTATGCCCGGTTCAATGCAGACAACACAGCACCCACCATGAGTCCACAGGTGTGCAGGGGGACTACCACACTGTCCTTACAAACGGCAGACGTGAGGCGGTCCTTCAAAAAGGTCAACGACCGCAAAGCTCCAGGGCCGGATGGTATTCCAGGGCGGGCTCTCAGAGCGTGTGCTGATCAACTGGCAGAGGTGTTCACCAACATCTTCAACCTCTCTTTGAGTCAGTCTGTGATTCCCACCTCCTTCAAAGCATCCATCATCATTCCTGTTCCAAAGAAACCAGTAACCTCCTGTTTAAATGACTAACGTCCTGTCGCACTGACATCAGTCATCATGAAGTGCTTCGAGCGACTAGTCAAAACTCACATCTGCTCCTCTCTCCCTGACACCTTGGACCCTCTTCAGTTTGCATATAGACCAAACAGGGCCACGGACGATGCCATCGCCATGGCAATACATACTGCGCTCACCCACCTGGACAAAGGAAATACATATGTGAGAATGCTCTTTATTGACTCCAGCTCGGCATTCAACACTATTATTCCCTCAAAACTCATCCCCAAGCTCCTTGATCTTGGACTGGAGACCTCCATCTGTGGATGGATATTCGATTTCCTGACGGGAGGCCCCAGGTGGTGAGAATTGGCAGCCACACCTCTTCCTCACTGATCCTCAACACAGGCACACCACAGGGCTGTGTGCTCAGTCCTCTCCTGTACTCCCACGCACGACTGTACTGCTAAGCACAGCTCAAACAGCATCCTAACGTTTGCTGATGACACGACCATCTTGGGCCTCATCACAGACAACAATGAGACGGCCTACAGAGAGGAGGTAAAGGCACTAAACAGCTGGTGCCAGGATAATAACCTCTCTCTCAATGTCAGCAAAACTAAAGAGATGATCATGGACTACAGGAGACAGCGGGGGAGTGGACACCTCCCCATCCATATCAGTGATGCTGATGTTGAAAGGGTCAGCAGCTTTAAGTTCCTCGGTGTGCACATCACTGAGGACCTTTCCTGGACACTGCACACAGACACAATAACAAAGAAGGCCCACCAGTGGTTCTTTCTCCTGAGAAGACTGAGGAAGTTTGGCATGAACACCAGCATCCTCACAAACTTCTACAGATGCACCATCGAGAGCCTGCTGACGGGCTGCGTTATAGTCTGGTACGGGAACAGTTCTGCCCACAGCCACAAATCACTACAGAGAGTGGTGAAGACGGCACAGCACATCACTGGCAACTATCTCCCAGCCATTCAGGACATTTTCTACCGGCGGTGCCTGCGGAAGGCACGCAGCATCATCAAGGACCACAGCCACCCAGCATGCAGGCTGTTCTCCTTGTTGACGTCAGGCAGACGATACAGGAGTATGGCTGCGAGTACCACCAGACTTAAGAACAATTTCTACCATCAGGCCATTAGGCTTCTGAACTCATAAATACATTTCAAATCATATATGTTCATTATTTTTTAAATTGTCTTTTTACCTATTTTTACTATTGTCTTTTTACCTTACTAATGTCATTTAAAAAATCTTATTTATCCTTGGAATATTACTGCTGAGGTGACCCGTTGCCTTGTCAAATACATTTCATTGTACCGTTGACCCTGTGCCAACCTACATATGACAAATAAAATTTATTATTATTATTATAAATGTTGGATTTGTTAAACATGACTTGCCATTCAAACCAAACACACCTGCATTTATGGGTTTAGTTTCAGTCTCAAAGGTTATCTCAAAGATAAACTCCATCTCTGTTCTCCACCACTGCTTCCCTTCAATGACATACTGTGGGGGTTCAGTCACTCTCTGTGTGCTGCAATAATCAGTCAAGACAAGTTCCCTTTCTTTATCTGAGCACATTTAAATAGTTTAAGGTACCAGGTACCGTGTTCCAGGATGGCATAATAATCACAACTCAGACAATTAGGTTATTCGTGTCATCACACAACTGTTTGCCAATAGCGAGCAGATTTTAGTGGCACGTCGTTGGTCTCTGCAGGATCCTTTACAGTGCATGTGTCATGCAGCATGTCACAGCTTAGGAGATGTTCCATAGTCTGGAGGCCCCGTCCGCACTCGCAGTCTGCCGTATCTTCAGTATATCCCCACTTCAGCATGTTCAATTTGCTCCTCCCCATGCCTGTCTGCAGTCTGTTGAGACTGCGCCAGGTTATCCACGATTGGTTGGAACCTGGTGGGAGTTTCTCAGAGTGATCGATTGCCAGGTGAATGTCTTCCGGAGATTTCTCTAGTCTCTCTTCCCAGTTTGAGCCTTCTGGACGATGCACTGCAGTCCAGGGGATGGACAGAAGAGAGGAAACTTCTGCGTGATTTCAAACGCTGAGGTAGCAAAGGGTGGTCATATAGAGGGTGTCTTTAATCCTCTGATAATAACTCATACAATGATTATTCTACATAAACTTATCTTGTTCTAAGGTTGCACATCATGGATGAGCGTTTTAATGGTCAATCCATGAACATTTAGTGACTACTCCTTGACCAAGCTTAGCTGAGACCCCTATCCCTGCTCAGTATCCAATCGTAACAAAACATTCCATTGTTTCAACCAGTAGATAAAGTTTGTATAACTCCAAAGGTCATCTGTGCTCAGCAGACCAATTAGAAGCCACATTAGTTTGGTTTATTATTGTCACGTGTGCTGAGGTACAGTGAAAAGCTTATGTTTACCACTGCCATCCAGCGTTACATTCCTATTGCATGTACCTACTGTCAATTAAATTAACCTATAGGGGTTCATTTTTTTAGGACAATTTCTTTGCCTTTTTATGTTTTAGGGAACCTTTCATTGAGCTGGCGGTTCATATTTGTACTGCCAAGCCTACTACCTTAATTACAGAAACCAGGTGTGACTTATTTAATTGAATATAATTGAATAAAGACAATTGTTTTGTTACGACAAAACAAATGTTTTAGACCAAGTCTAATGAAAGTCAAAGTGCTGGACTAACTCAGCGGTTCAATCTCAGGAAATGCTCTGCCTGACCTGCGAGCTATTCCAGCACTTTGTCTTTTTTTGCAAACCAGCATCGGCAGTTCCTTGTTTCTATTGTAAGTATAGTTTATAAAACTATTCTCTTAGCCTGCACTTGCTGTCTATATAACCCTCCACTTTTGAGTGTGCTGATTGGTACACCCCTCCTTCCTATTCCATCAAAGTAACAGTAGGTTACTTTTCATTGTTGTCTCCAGTAGGGTTCCCTTTCACCAACGAGAACATGGCAGCAGTTCCCACTCACCATAACGTTGGTGGGGAAGGAGTGGAGGGTGTCTGCATTTTCATGGAAATCCCACAATTGCTCAGAATTACTGAGTGAAATGTTGGTAGATGTGCAAGGAATGCATTTGTTCCTT